>NC_133707.1:3657500-4115433 GCF_048934315.1 Petromyzon marinus
TCGTCATCCCACTCTGCGCTGTTTGTCTCACAAATCACGTCGAGATGCGGCTCAAAATAACGCGGAGGGGGGGGGGAGGGGGCCTGAGTGGAGGGGGTGGGGGCGAGGGTGGAGGGAGAAGGGGGGGGGCATATGCCGATGTTGACCATGATGATGACAACTTTGTGATATTCATGAGGATATTGATGATGACATTGATGAGGATATTGATGGTGGATGATGACATTGACGATAATATTGATGGTTATATGGATGACATTCATGAGGATATTGATGATGTATAATGATATTGATAGCGATATTGATGATGGTGATGACTATAATGAAGATATTAATGAGGAAGATGATAATAATGAACATATTAATAATAATGATGATTACATTGATGATATTGATAATATTGATGATATTGATGATACTGATGATGATGATGCTGTGTATTCAACATCTCAAGACGCCGGACTATGGAGAAGGGAGCGAGTGAAGGACGCTGAACACGACAGAAGGCGGTCAGGGTGGGGGGCCCCCCCCGCCCGCCCGCCTCCATCCCCCAACATCCCCCAGCCCACCAGCCCCGCCCCTAACCCACCAACCACCCCCCTCACCCCTCCCCCCCAAGTGTAATTTGCTTCAGCGCTCAGGGTCAGGACACCTCTGTTACCAGCGGAACTAAACGAACGAGTTGGTGGGGGGGGGGGGGGGGAGAAGGGGGGGGGGTGACGGTGGTGGAGGGGAGGGGCGGGGGGAGGGAGCTGTTGAAGGGGTCCAGGCAGGACACAGACCCCCAGAGACAGACCCTCAGACAGAGACCCCAGAGACAGACCCTCAGACAGAGACCCCAGAGACAGACCCTCAGACAGAAACCCCAGAGACAGACCCTCAGACAGAGACCCCCAGAAACAGACCCTCAGACAGAGACCCCCAGAGACAGACCCTCAGACAGAGACCCCCAGAGACAGTCCTTCAGACAGAGATCCCCAGAGACAGACCCTCAGACAGAGACCCCCAGAGACAGACCCTCAGACAGAGACCCCCAGAGACAGACCTTCAGACAGAGACCCCCAGAGACAGACCCTCAGACAGAGACCCCCAGAGACAGACCCTCAGACAGAGACCCCCAGAGACAGACCCTCAGACAGAGACCCCAGAGACAGACCCTCAGACAGAGACTACCAGAGACAGACCCTCAGACAGAGACCCCCAGAGACAGACCCTCAGACAGAGACCCCCAGAGACAGACCCTCAGACAGAGACCCCCAGAGACAGTCCTTCAGACAGAGACCCCCAGAGACAGATCCTCAGACAGAGACCCCCAGAGACAGACCCTCAGACAGAGACCCCCAGAGACAGACCCTCAGACAGAGACCCCCAGAGACAGACCCTCAGACAGAGATCCCCAGAGACAGACCCTCAGGCAGAGACCCCCCAGAGACAGACCCTCAGACAGAGACCCCCAGAGACAGACCCTCAGACAGAGACCCCCAGAGACAGACACTCAGACAGAGACCCCCAGAGACAGACCCTCAGACAGAGACCCCCCAGAGACAGACCCTCAGACAGAGACCCCCCAGAGACAGATCCTCAGACAGAGACCCCCAGAGACAGACCCTCAGACAGAGACCCCCCAGAGACAGACCCTCAGACAGAGACCCCCAGAGACAGACCCTCAGACACAGACCCCCAGGGACAGACCCTCAGACAGAGACCCCCAGAGACAGACCCTCAGACAGAGACCCCCAGAGACAAACATTTAGACAGAGACCCCCAGAGACAGACCCTCAGACACACACCCCCAGGGACAGACCCTCAGACAGAGACCCCCAGAGACAGACCCTAAGACACAGACCCCCAGGGACAGACCCTCAGACAGAGACCCCCAGAGACAGACCCTCAGACAGAGACCCCCAGAGACAGACCCTCAGAGAGAGACCCCCAGAGACAGACCCTCAGACAAAGACCCCCAGAGACAGACCTTCAGACAGAGACCCCCCAGAGACAGACCATCAGACAGAGACCCCCAGAGACAGACCCTCAGACAGAGACCCCCCAGAGACAGACCCTCAGACAGAGACCCCCAGGGACAGACCCTCAGACAGAGACCCCCAGAGACAGACCCTCAGACACACACCCCCAGAGACAGACCCTCAGACAGAGACCCCCAGAGACAGATCCTCAGACAGAGACCCCCAGGGACAGAGCCTCAGACAGAGACCCCCAGGGACAGACCCTCAGACAGAGACCCCCAGAGACAGATCCTCAGACAGAGACCCCCAGAGACAGACCCTCAGACAGAGACCCCCAGAGACAGACCCTCAGACAGAGACCCCCAGAGACAGACCCTCAGACAGAGACCCCCAGAGACAGACCCTCAGACAGAGATCCCCCAGAGACAGATCCTCAGACAGAGACCCCCAGAGACAGACCCTCAGACAGAGATCCCCCAGAGACAGACCCTCAGACAGAGATCCCCCAGAGACAGACCCTCAGACAGAGATCCCCCAGAGACAGACCCTCAGACAGAGACCCCCCCAGGGACAGATCCTCAGACAGAGACCCCTAGACATGGACCCGCCCAGACGGAGATCCCCCTCTCGGAACAGGGTAGAGACATTGAGACATCGCGTCCCCCAGAAGCAGTTGTTCTTCTTAACCTGGGGCGCACACACCCCCTGGGAGTGTGCGAGACGGGGCCAGATTTGTTTAGAGGGCGAATCGTTGAAAAGCAACTTGGGCACGTAAGTCACGACTGCTTTGTTTCACCAACCCTATGTAAGTATTAACATTGTCAATGTTTTAACCGACTGAGAACCAAAGGGGTGCAAGGCTGCAGTCAAGGTCAAGAACCGCTGCCCTAGGGAGAGGTCAGGGAAGGCGACCCCCCCAGAGAGAGGGGAGTAGTCATGGACCCCCTGGGCGTCGGGGACCCCCTAGAATGCGGGGAGGGGGTGGGTCCGGGAGAGGTCAAGGACGCGTCCCAGACGGGGGAAGAGAGGAGAGGGGATCCCTGCAGGGAGACGACCAGGGCAGAGACCAACAACAACAATAATAATAAAAGCCTCCTGATTGTCACAACGAGCTACGCACGTGCCCGCAGAGCGGTGCCACGAGTTGGGGTCGTGGTGCGCGCGTTCGCCGCCCAGAGCGGCGAACGCGTGGACGCGCGGCCCTGCAAGTGCGCGCCGCGCCAGCTGCAGGCGGAACGCGGAGCGAGGTGCCGAGGTCGATCGGACGTCGGTCCACCACTCCACGCTGGCCAGACGCGCTGCAGGAGGTGGTGGGGTAAAGCGTCGGTACGCCCACCACCACCACTACCACCACCACCGCCACCACCACCACCACTACCACCACCGCCACTACCACCACCACCACCACCGCCACCACCACCGCCACCACCACTGCCACCACCACCACTACCACCTCCACCACCACCACCACCACCGCCACCACCACTACCACCACCACCACCACCGCCACCACCACTACCACCGCCACTACCACCACCGCCACCACCACCGCCACCACCACCACCACCGCCACCACCACCGCCACCACCACCACCACCGCCACCGCCACCACCACCGCCACCACCACCACCACCGCCACCGCCACCACCACCGCCACCACCACCGCCACCACCACCACCACTACCACCACCACCACGCCGAGCAACTCAACTTTGGTGGCTCTCGTTTACACTGCGAGCGGGGAGCGGTGGTGCAACGGTGAGCGCGCTGCGCTGTGAGCCCCAAGTGCAACTCCAGCTCACGGTCACACCAAAACACCGGTCTTGGGCCTCCCTTTAGGTCGACTCAGCCTTAAATGAGTACCTGCAGTATGTGTAAACATCGCCACTGGGGAAACAAAGGCGGCCGAGCGTAGTGCTGGTCACGCACCCCCTCGTATGCCGTAACGGCCTTGACCCAACAGTTTGTGAAGGCTACACGGGGGACCTTTGTATTCGTACTGCTCGTGGCCTGAATGTGGAATTTCCACAGCTGGACGACGCAATACATCACGTGATATTCTATTATATTAATTGGGTTATGTATTACATGCACATTTGTGTCTACATTACAATCGTATCATTGATTGGTCAATTTGATTGACTGTAATATTGTAGTATGTGCACACATTTGCACGTGTGTGTCTACGAATTCACATGCATATATTATACAACAAAATACAAAGATCCTCGGTACAGGCGTAACAGATTGTTGGGGCAAGGCAATCACGGCACGCGTTGCAGTACCACTCACCACGTATATGTACACACACAGATACAAAGATCCCCCGAATAGCCTTAACAGACTGTAGGGGCAAGTGCTGTTAGCGAGCACCTATGAAGGCCGGCACGGCACGGCACACGAGGGGGTGGGTGGCCAACATCACGCCCGGCCGCCTTTGTCTCCCCAGTGGCGACGTTTTACACATCGCATCAGGTACTCATTTGAGGCTGAGCCGACCTAGGGGAGGCCCAGGACCGGTTCAGATAATCGTCACTGGGTGTTCGCCGTGAGCGGGAATCGAACTCGGATCGCCAGGTTCGTAGCGCAGCGTGCTAACCGCTACACTACCGCTCCCCACCCACACAGACACTATAATGCATACATATATATGTACACATATATATACGGTTGGGGCAGTGGTCTAATGATGAGCACACTGCACGCCGATCCCGACGACACGAGTCGCCTCGGCTTTAAACGGGCAACTACGCACGGTGGTTAAAACATCGGCACCGGTGAGACAAAGGCGGACCGGGCACAGTGCTGGCTACGCTACAAATCTCGTGCGCAGTGTCGGCCCTTCATACGTACTCGCTGAACAGCACTCGCCGATTCGCCAACTCGCACTGACCAGCGTGGTGAAGTATGGTCAAACCCCCTCCTTCCCCGCGACCAAGAAGCCGAGAACAGAGCTTATTTCATGTACGCACGCACGCACGCATGTTGAATTTCTCTTGCACCGTACGTAAGTTATAATTAAACTGCGGCTTGCCAAAGGGACCCGCAGCTTACACCAATTGCCTAGCAAAGCCACGTGTGGACTGCGTACCCAGCACGTGTGTAACGCGAACCACATACGCAACGGAGCGCCACTCTGATACAGAAGCTCAAGGGGGCCAGGGAATCTGCGTCTCATTAATTACCTGGGGGTCGCCAAACCTTTTGGCGACAATAGAAGCGAGGTAGACATCTGAATCCGGTGCACGAGCAATGATAAAACATTACAATTGATTATGCAGGCTCGCTAAAAAAACGATACATAAACGCACAAGGACAAAGATCCCACCCCCGTGTAGCCTCAACAGACTGCTGGGGCAAGTGCCGTTAGCAAGCTGCAACCTATGAACGCCGGAACGGCACACTAGGAGGGTGGGTGGCCAGTACCCCGCCCGGCCGCCTTTGTCTTCCTCGTGGCGATATTCACACCCCGAACCAGGTGTAGTACTCATTCTGAGGACGAGACGACCTAGGCGGAGACCCAGGACCAGATATATATAAACACACAAAAGACACAGATCCCCCGTATAGCCTTAACACACTGTTGGGGCAAGTGCTGCTCGCGAAGACACACTACACGCATGCATTCCGCGTAGAGGCGATCACAACAGAGTGACTAACGCGTGGGCAAGGGGTCTACGCTAACTTCGCACTGAATGTCACAAATACGAACTCGGCGAGCCAAGTTTAATTCCCGCTTACGACCACGAGCGCCAGTGACTATCATCTGACCAGGTCCAGGGACTCCCCATAGGTCAACTCAGCCTCAAATGAGCACCTGGTGCGCTGTGTAAATACCGTCGCTGGGGAGACAAAGGCGGTCGGGCGTGGGTTGCTGGCCACCCACCGACTCGTGTACCGGGCAGACCTTCAAAGGTGGTCGCTTACAGCACTTGCCCCACCCGTATGTTAAGGCTATATGGGAGACCTTTGTCTTTGTATGTGTGATGCACGGGGAGTGTATAACGCAAGCGTGTAAGGATTGTGCCTTTGTGAATGCATTGTGTAAGTGTGTGACGTCTGTGTAAGTGGGTCAGATGTGTGTGTGTGTACGTCTTTGTTTTTTTAAGTGTGTATGTGCGTGTTCATCTTGTGTGTGTAGTGTGTGTGTAGTGTGTGTAGTGTGTGTGTAGAGTGTGTGTAGTGTGTGTGTACAGAGTGTGTGTAGTGTGTGTGTAGTGTGTGTGTAGAGTGTGTGTGTAGTGTGTGTAGTGTGTGTAGAGTGTGTGTAGTGTGTATAGAGTGTGTGTGTGTAGTGTGTGTGTAGTGTGTGTGTGTAGTGTGTGTAGAGTGTGTGTGTGTAGTGTGTGTGTAGTGTGTGTAGTGTGCTTGTGTAGAGAGTGTGTGTAGAGTGTGTGTGTGGTGTGTGTGTGTAGAGTGTGTGTGTGTGTGGTGAGTGTGTGTAGTGTGTGTAGTGTGTGTAGAGTGTGTGTGTGCAGTGTGTGTAGTGTGTGTGTAGTGTGTGTGTAGTGTGTGTGTACAGAGTGTGTGTAGTGTGTGTGTAGTGTGTGTAGAGTGTGTGTGTGTAGTGTGTGTAGTGTGTGTGTGTAGTGTGTGTAGTGTGTGTGTGTAGTGTGTGTAGTGTGTGTAGAGTGTGTGTAGTGTGTATAGAGTGTGTGTGTGTAGTGTGTGTGTAGTGTGTGTAGTGTGTGTAGAGTGTGTGTGTGCAGTGTGTGTAGTGTGTGTGTGTAGTGTGTGTAGTGTGCTTGTGTAGAGAGTGTGTGTAGAGTGTGTGTGTAGTGTGTGTGTGGTGTGTGTGTAGTGTGCTTGTGTAGAGAGTGTGTGCAGAGTGTGTGTGTGGTGTGTGTGTGTGTGTGTAGTGCGTGTAGTGTGCTTGTGTAGAGAGTGTGTGCAGAGTGTGTGTGTAGTGTGTTTGTGTAGAGTGTGTGTAGAGTGTATGTGTAGAGTGTGTGTGTGGTGTGTGCGTGTGTAGTGTGTGTGTAGTGTGTGTGTAGTGTGTGTGTGTGGTGTGTGTAGTGTGCTTGTGTAGAGATTGTGTATAGTGTGTGCGTGTGGTGTGCGTAGTGTGTGTAGAGTGTGTGTGTAGTGTGTGTGTGTAGTGTGTGTGGTGCGTGTGTAGAGAGTGTGTGTAGAGTGTGTCTGTGTGTAGTGTGTGTAGTGTGCTTGTGTAGAGAGTGTGTGCAGATTGTGTGTGTAGTGTGTGTGTAGTGTGTGTGTAGTGTGTGTAGAGTGTGTGTGTGCAGTGTGTGTAGTGTGTGTGTAGTGTGTGTAGTGTGCTTGTGTAGAGAGTGTGTGCAGATTGTGTGTGTAGTGTGTGTGTGGTGTGTGTAGTGTGTGTGTAGTGTGTGTAGAGTGTGTGTGTAGTGTGTGTGTAGTGTGCTTGTGTAGAGAGTGTGTGTGGTGTGTGTGTGTAGTGTGCTTGTGTAGAGAGCGTGCCGAGTGTGTGTGTAGTGTGTTTGTGTAGAGTGTATGTGTAGAGTGTGCGTGGTGTGTGTGTAGTGTGTGTGTAGTGTGTGTGTAGTGTGTGTAGTGTGCTTGTGTAGAGAGTGTGTGTAGTGTGTGTGTAGTGTGTGTGTAGTGTGTTTGTGTAGAGTGTTTGTGTAGAGTGAGTGTGTAGTGTGTTTGTGTAGTGTGTGTGTAGTGTGTGTGTGTGGTGTGTGTAGTGTGCTTGTGTAGAGAGTGTGTATAGTGTGTGCGTGTGGTGTGCGTAGTGTGTGTAGAGTGAGTGTGTAGTGTGTTTGTGTGTAGTGTGTGTGTAGTGTGTGTAGAGTGAGTGTGTAGTGTGTTTGTGTAGAGTGTGTGTGTAGTGTCTTTCGAGTGTGAGTGGATAGAGTGCGTGTAGAGTGTGTACAGAGAGAGTGTGTGTGTAGTGTATGTAGAGTGTGTGTGTAGTGTGCTTGTGTAGAGAGTGTGTGTGTAGTGTGTGTAGTGTATGTAGAGTGTGCGTGTGTGTAGTGTGCTTGTGTAGAGAGTGTGTGTGCGCGTGTGTATAATTGGTAGGTGGAGCGCCGTCTAAATGTTTATGTTTAACTTATTACTATGTTTACATGTCAGTAATATCACACATCAACCTTTCCGCCCTGGGCATGTGTGTGTGTGCATGTGTGTGTGTGTGTGCATGTGTGTGTGTGTGTCTCTGCGTAAGCGTGTGAATATAAGCGCATGCAAACCGAGACACGCACGAACCCCGTATGTGTGTCAGTGTATGTCTGCGTGCGTTACGGGGAGCGGTGGCGCAGTGATTAGCGCCCTGCGCTACGGAATAGATGTCGAGGATCCCGAGTTCGATTCCCGCTCACAGCCAACGTTGGCGACCAATGTTCGAACGTGAGTCCTGGGCCTCCCCTAGGGTCGACTCAGCCCAAGATGAGTGGTGCCCGGCGCGGTGTATAAACGTCGCCACTGGTGATGGCCAACCAGCCCCCCCCCCCCTTGTGTGCCGTCCCCAGCCTTAATAGGCGCTCGCTAACAGCACTTGCCCCCAACAGCCGATTAAAGGCTATACGGGGGTTATTTGCCTTTATATAGCACATACACGCGTGGAGTTTCTATATTCGTGTAGGCGTGAGTGCGTGTACTGGATACTGTTGATAAACACACGCCGACAGCGTTGAGCGGCCAGCCACAAACAGCACTATTCTCATCATCGTTGTGATGAGTTGAGTTGAGAAACTCAGAGCCCAACACTTTTCACCCAGGAAACTGGAGAGCAGAGGACAGACGCAGTGTGCCTAACCGAACATGAACAACCTAACATTAACAACCTAACATTAACAACCTAACATTCAATCTTACAATAGCGTATTTAATCATCGCGGTCACGGGACAAACAACCATCACAAGTGCTATTAAACATAAGTGACGCCACCACATCGATCTCTCTATTTAAGAACGCAACAGGAGGATTTCTCCACAATTCTGGCTGTCTCCTGATGATGCTGGTTGTAATTGCTGGCGTAACGAAATTGTCGCGGGTTTACGCTCCAACACAGCGGTTAGTGCTGCACTAGTAACGAATTGACAAGCTTTGTGTAGGTGACAAACCCCTTACTGATTGGCTATGTCGGGTGGTGGCGGGTTTAACGACACATTTATATATTTACGCGATCTAATCCCAAACAAAAAAACTCTATTATGGATAACAATTAAAATACGAGTTTGTTCAATGTGAACGAAGGCTTTGAGAGAGAAAGACTTTGGGATTCGCGATTTTTAAAAAAGCCTGTGGGAAGCTGCCACTGGGGGAGACAAAGGCGGCCGGGCGTGGTGCCTACCATCTCCTCGTGTACCACAGTACCGGCCTTTCATCGCTCACAGCGCTTGCCCCAGCGGTCTGTTAGGGCTATACGGGCGCGCTTTGTCTTTGCCTCTGTCAGGTGTTACGAATGTGTTGAGTATCTGTGCACATACACATATGCGGAGTTCGATTCCAACTCGTAGTCTACATCAGTGGCGGTCTACCGCGTGTAAGCACGTAACAAATGTACACGCGGGCGACACGCGTGTGTGCAGTTCGCTGCGTAATTTTGCACGCACATTAATTTTCCAGTGAACGAGTGGTGGCGCAGTAGTTAGCGCGACCAGCACGGCGCACGATGTTTGACTCTCCGCCCCAGGAACTGATTGTGTTAAGGCTGAGTCAACCTAGGGGAGGTCCAGGCCCGGTTTTTTTTTATATTCGCCAGCGTTATTGGAAATGAGCGGGAATCGAGCTGGTGCGGTCCAGGTTCGTAGCGCAGCGCCCTAACCACTGCACTACCGCCCCCCACCATACAAAGACACACACACCAACACAACTACAAGAACACACACACACCAACACAACTACAAGAACACACACACACCTACACAACTACAAGAACACACACACACCAACACAACTACAAGAACACACACACACCAACACAACTACAAGAACACACACACACACCTACACAGCTACAAGAACACACACACACCTACACAACTACAAGAACACACACACACGAACACAACTACAAGAACACACACACACCAACACAACTACAAGAACACACACACACCAACACAACTACAAGAACACACACACCAACACAACTACAAGAACACACACACACACACACCAACACAACTACAAGAACACACACACCAACACAGCTACAAGAACACACACACACCAACACAACTACAAGAACACACACACACCAACACAACTACAAGAACACACACACACCAACACAACTACAAGAACACACACACACACCAACACAACTACAAGAACACACACACCAACACAACTACAAGAACACACACACACACACACCAACACAACTACAAGAACACACACACACCAACAAGAACACACACACACCAACACAACTACAAGAACACACACACACCAACACAACTACAAGAACACACACACACCTACACAACTACAAGAACACACACACACCAACACAACTACAAGAACACACACACACCAACACAACTACAAGAACACACACACACCAACACAACTACAAGAACACACACACCAACAAGAACACACACACACCTACACAACTACAAGAACACACACACACCAACACAGCTACAAGAACACACACACACCAACACAACTACAAGAACACACACACACCAACACAACTACAAGAACACACACACACACCTACACAACTACAAGAACACACACACACACCAACACAACTACAAGAACACACACACACCAACACAACTACAAGAACACACACACACACCTACACAGCTACAAGAACACACACACACCAACACAGCTACAAGAACACACACACACCAACACAACTACAAGAACACACACACACCAACACAACTACAAGAACACACACACACCAACACAACTACAAGAACACACACACACCAACACAACTACAAGAACACACACACACACACCAACACAGCTACAAGAACACACACACACACCAACACAACTACAAGAACACACACACCAACACAACTACAAGAACACACACACACCAACACGACTACAAGAACACACACACACCAACACAACTACAAGAACACACACCAACACAACTACAAGAACACACACACACACACCAACACAACTACAAGAACACACACACACCAACACAGCTGCAAGAACACACACACACCAACACAACTACAAGAACACACACACACAAACACAACTACAAGAACACACACACACACCAACACAGCTACAAGAACACACACACACCAACACAACTACAAGAACACACACACCAACACAACTACAAGAACACACACACACACCAACACAACTACAAGAACACACACACACCAACACAACTACAAGAACACACACCAACACAACTACAAGAACACACACACCAACAAGAACACACACACACACCTACACAACTACAAGAACACACACACACCAACACAGCTACAAGAACACACACACACACCAACACAACTACAAGAACACACACACACACCAACACAACTACAAGAACACACACCAACACAACTACAAGAACACACACACACCTACACAACTACAAGAACACACACACACCAACACAACTACAAGAACACACACACACCAACACAACTACAAGAACACACACACACCAACACAACTACAAGAACACACACACACACCTACACAGCTACAAGAATATACACACACCTACATAAAAAAGACAAAGCTACCCCTAACCCCCGTATAGCCTTAACAGACTGTTGGGGCAAGTGCTGTTGGCGAGCAGCACCTATAAAGGTCGACACGGCACACGAGGAGGTGGGTGGCTAACACCACGCCCGGCCGCCTTTGTCTCCCTAGTGGCGATGTTTAAACACCGCACGAGGTACTCATTTGAGGCTGAGTCGACCTAGGGGAGGCCCAGAACCGGTTCATATAATCGTCACCTGGTGTTGGTGGCCGTGAGCGGGAATCGAACTCGGGTCACCGGGTTCGTAGCGCTACACTCCACATACACACACACACAAAACCACACACAACCACATACTACACACAACCACACACACACACGCTCACAGCCCCGGCTGTAATTTTGAGGAATCGTTACCACATGAGCGGCAGAGACGTGTGGCTCAGCGAATGGAGCAGGCTCGACTCTAATGAGCCACACTCCTCGCTCCGTCTCTCTCTCTGCCTCTGCCTCTGAGCCGCCTCGAGCCTCGAACCCCGCGAGGTTATTAATAGACACGCGGACAGAAAATTACCCCCCCCGCCTCCTGCCACGCCATACCACGCGTTCCTACCACAGACTCACATAGGCATAGACACACACGCACATAGACACAGAGACATACGGAGTGCACACAGAGAGGGAACACGACATAGATTCTTCCGTATAGCCGAAACAGGCTCGTCGCCTTTGTCAACCCCAGTGCTGAATTTTACACACCGCACCAGGTGCTACTAATTTGAGGCTGAGTCGACCAAGACCGGTTCAGATAATCGTCACTGATGTTGGCCGTGAGCGGGAATCGAACTCGTTGTCCCCGGGTTTGTAGCGCAGCGCGCTAACCGCTGCACTACCGCTCCCCACGCAAAGACAAAGATCCCCCCGTATGGCCTTAACAGACTGTAGGGGCAAGTGCTGTTAGCGAGCACCTATGAAGGCCGGTAACGGTACACGAGGGGGTGGGTGGCCAGCACCACGCCCGACCGACCGCCTTTGTCTCCCCAGTGGCGATGTTTACACATCGCACCAGGTACTCATTTGAGGCTGAGTCGACCTAGGGGAGGCCCAGTACCGGTTAATATAATCGTCACTGGTGTTGGCCGTGAGCGGGAGTCGAACCCGGGTTGCCGGGGTTCATATATGGCGCAGCGCTGCTACATTACCGCTCCCCACACACTCACACAGTCACACTCACTCACTCACCCACACTCACTCACCCACACACTGCAGGTCACCTCACTTCTCTCTCTCTCTGTCTGCGTCTTCCCTCGCACCGCTCCAACGTGGAATCCCCTCCTCCCATCACCGTCGCCCCCTCTCTCCCCAAGCTCTCGCATCAACAACAACAGCAACCTCGGCTCAATTCGGGTATCGGCTCGCATTCTCATCGATTGCATCGTCCGCGGTGCTGATCCCGTGCTGGCCGTCTGGCGTATCGTGGACATTTGAGTCTACGCTTTAGCAACTGGTATTTATATTATTGGTTCTTTCGGTAAAGTCACGTAGAAGGGAAACAATAAAATAATAAAAAAAATATTTTATTGTTTCCATTCTACGTGGTGACTTTACCGAAAGAACCAAGAATATGAATCCCTGCAGTCACGAAAGCTTTAAATCAAAATTCAACTGGTATTTGTCAAAGTACACATTGTGTACATTCATGTATCTGGTGATGCTGTTGCCGCTGCGTTGGCAGTGATCCACGAACGCAATTAACAGCAGCAACGAGAATAAGCAACTCGAGGTGCTCGTCATTAGCGGGGTGGCTTTAACATAATATATAGGGCGACGTTTCGGCCAATGAGCCTTCGCGTGGATGACGAACGAGAGTCGGACACAACATGGGGTGGCCCTGATGGACATCGCATTTTTTTACTTTTGGTTTCGTATTCTGATGGTCCCGTTTCTAAATAGGCCACGCGCATAGTGGCTAATTGAGTAACAGACAACCCCCTTTCATACAAAAGTATGAACACTAAATAAACGAATTCATATTCAAAGTTAAAATTATACAAGGACATTGATTCCCCGCTAACCCCCCGCCCCACCCATTAGGCCAAGGGTCTCTGAATATTCCACACAAACATACATGTACATGCACATATACACGTTTGTTTACATGTACTCAACACAGATTGTATATTTAAAATGTATATGAACACTCATAGAAGCTTTGATTTAAAGCTTTCGTGACTGCAGGGATTCATATTCGTGGTTCTTTCGGTAAAGTCACGTAGAAGGGAAACAATAAAATAATAAAAATATAAAACAATAAAATTCTCACGACGTGTCGACTGCTTGTGTTGCAGTGGTTGTGTTGCAGTCGAAACGTCGTGAGAATTTTATTGTTTTATATTTTTAATATTTAATTGTTTCCCTTCTACGTGACTTTACCGAAAGAACCAATAATACTCATACAAGCGTTTACACAAATCGCGATAAATATGTACGCTCTTTAAACGAACATATAACTGCAATATTGTCCTGATTATAAGACGCACTTCCTTCCTACATCTTTACATTTCGCGATAAGTGGACCGTGAGTGCGTCTTAACATATAACTACAATATTGTCCTGATTATAAGACGCACTTCTTTCGCACATCTTAACATTTCACGATAAGTTGACCGTTGGTGCGTCTTATCATCCGGCAGCTGTTGGTGCGCGTGACCAGGTACCCGTACTAACAAATCGATTGACACCCGTAACAAGTGTCGAGGTGCTGATTATATTCCGAAGTAAACAAAGAAAAGACGATAATCGCATTCAAGATATCGGTAGAGATTGTAAACGCGTGCACACCGACCGGGGTTACACACTCAGCCAACCTTTGATTTAAAATAGAATGGTGAGAAAAATGATGATGCTGATGATAATAACGGTGACGTTTCGTGTTCGTTTTGGCGAATAAAAGCAACGAATTCTATAATTGCGCTTAAACTATGAGACGGCGTTTGACGCATCCCCCGTCAGCCGTAGGATCTTCCCGGGAAGGGCACAGTCCCTACATCAGCGCTGATTCAACCCCGAGCGAGGCAACTCCCCGTGATGGCTTCGACATTTTCGGCTTCTCGCCATCAGCGAAGTCACCCTCTCGATTTGAGTCGACGCTGCGGCAGGTCTGATCCAGACGAGAACCCGAACCCTCTCCCAGCCAGGCACCACCCCACGACTCTCTCTCTGTCTCTCTCTGTCTCTCCCCGCGATACGACAGTCATCAACGTCGCTCTGCGGACGTTATCGGTAACATATTAAGGAAACGTTGAGGCCTTGTAATCCGAAGAATACAGTCATGAATGCGAGCGTCAATATTCACCCGACTACGTTTTCCTGTCACTATCGGAGCTCGGTGACTTGGGGAGGCCTTCATCCAGCAGTGGATAGACCACGTGCGACGTAGGCCGCGTGATACGTGTAGCCGTCGGCTGCCCTTGAGCTAAACTGCCTGGACCGCAGTCAACGTGAGATGTTGGCGACACAGCTTTGAGAAGCACACATCAGAGCGCACGGACGCTGCAAAGGCAAAGTTCCCCCGTGTAGCCTCCGCAGACTGTTGGGGCCAAGGGGCAATGGAGGCTGTTAGCGAGTCGCGCAACGAGGCTGGTGGCGTGGGCCAGGAAACACCACGCCCGCCCGGCCGCCTTTGTCTCTCCCCCCCCCCCCCCGTTCCCCACCTACCCCCCTCCCCCCCCCCCCCGCAGTGCCGATGTTTACCCACCCGCAGCAGTTACTCATTTAAGGCTGAGTCGACCTAGGAAACAGACGGCAGTGTGGCCCACGCCGGCATTTAAGCAACTTTGGGGCGTCACGATCGGAGCCGCTGGCTGATCCGGGCGACTCGGCGAGAATCGCGTCCCGAGGTGCTCTGATTAATCAGCGGTGTGTGCTTTAATTGAGCTGTCCAATTAAGGGCTTGTTTATTTGTTTGTTCAATTAGTGTCGGAGAGACCCCCCGCGGAGGTGTTGGCGGGCGGGGGAGGAGGCGCCGTGGGGGGTCTGCAGGCTGGAGGCGCGGTGCGCTACTTCTCAGCAGCAGCAGCAGTAGCAGCAGCATCAGCAGCATCATCAGCAGCACCACCATCAGCATCATCATCATCAGCAGCAGCATCATCATCAGCAGCATCAGCAGCAGCATCATCATCATCAGCAGCATCAGCATCATCATCATCATCAGCAGGAGCATCATCATCATCAGCAGCAGCAGCATCATCATCAGCAGCAGGAGCAGCATCATCAGCAGGAGCAGCATCATCATCAGCAGCATCAGCATCATCATCATCAGCAGCAACATCATCATCATCAGCAGCAGCAGCAGCATCATCATCAGCAGGAGCATCATCATCATCAGCAGCATCATCATCATCAGCAGCAGCATCAGCAGCAGTATCAGCAGCATCATCATCAGCAGCAACATCATCAGCATCATCCGCAGCATCATCGGCATCATCAGCATTATTAGCAACAGCATAAGCAGCCGTGGTCAATCCACTGCTGAATGAAGACCACCCCAAGCCGTCGCCACCATAATCATAATCATCACGACGATCCTTACTACTCCCATCATCGTTATCTTCACGATCATCACCTCTATCATCATGATCATCATCACCACCACCTCGACTATCATCACTACTGCTGTCATCATCTTCACGACGATCCTTACTACTCCCATCATCGTTATCTTCACGATCATCACCTCTATCATCATGATCATCATCACCACCACCTCGACTATCATCACTACTCCTGTCATCATCTTCACGACGATCCTTACATCATCGCGACTGCCTTCAACAATTATCGGGCACCATCGTGTGACAGCGCTTCACCATCGGCCACGGTAGATCCACTGCTGGATGAAGACCACTCTCGCGATGCTGGCGATGCAAGGATCCCCGCGGCGAATCCGCTCCACCCACGCACGCACGCACGCGACTCCGGGGACGCGCGGTCCTCCATCCCTTGGCTGCCACTCCGTGATGAGTCTCAACCACCGCGCCGTGCGCTTGTCCTGGACAAGCGCCGCTCACTTCACGATCACTGAGGATGGTGGTGGTGGTGATGGTGATGGTGGTGGTGAGGATGGTGGTGGTGGTGATGGTGATGGTGGTGATGGTGAGGATAGTGAGGATGGTGATGGTGAGAATCGTGGTGGTGAGGATGGTGATGGTGAGGGTGGTGGTGGTGGTGATGGTGGTGATAGTTTGGGTGGTGAGGATGGTGGTGGTGATGATGGTGATGGTGGTGATGGTGGTGATGGTGAGGATGGTGATGGTGGTGATGGTGGTGATGACGATGATGGTGGTGATGGTGAGGATGGTGATGGTGAGGATGGTGAGGATGGTGATGGTGAGGATAGTGGTGATGGTGGTGATAGTGGTGATGGTGATAGTGAGGATGGTGAGGATGGTGATGGTGGTGATGGTGATAGTGAGGATGGTGGTGATGGTGGTGATGGTGGTGATGGTGAGGATGGTGATAGTGAGGATGGTGATGGTGGTGATGGTGGTGATGGTGGTGATGGTGATGGTGAGGATGGTGGTGGTGATGGTGAGGATGGTGGTGGTGGTGATGGTGGTGATGGCGGTGATGGTGATGATGGTGGTGATGGTGAGGATGGTGATGGTGAGGATGGTGATGGTGAGGATGGTGGTGGTGATGGTGAGGATGGTGATGGTGATGATGGTGGTGGTGAGGATGGTGGTGATGGTGGTGATGGTAATGATGGTGGTGATGGTGATGATGGTGGTGATGGTGGTGAGGATGGTGGTGGTGGTGATGGTGGTGGTGATGGCGAGGATGGTGATGGTGGTGATGGTGAGGATGGTGGTGATGGTGAGGATGCCTCTTGAGAAACACGTGTTCTCTAATCCACGTCCTCTGTGTTTATCTCTCAGTGTAAGTTCCCAGCATGTCAAACATTAGTACAGCATTATCATTAAGGTCTTATTATTATAGTTTCTTATTTTTATTATTATTTAAGGTGATTGTGTCAAAAATAAAAAAAAAATTGGAACTAAAATATTTTGACTGTGGATATTAATGACAACGACAATTTTATAAAAGGGCTCCATCCAGCAATCGACTGATAAAGGACTGCATTTTTAAAATTATATTAACAATACATTAAATTTAATATTCTCCGGATTATAAGACGCACTTTTCACTTGTGCATTTCAAATCAAAAGTTGGGTGTGCCTGCTATAATCCGCTAGCTTTGTGTATGACCAGGTTATTTTTGTAACCACTTTCATTCACACAGGGCACCCTTATAATCTGTATCGTCATTAATATAATGACACGACACGCGGGAAATAAAGAAACATATATACATAGTTATACTGAGATTACATAGCATATATACACATATTTAAATAGATATATGTACATTCATAGCATTTCACAAATTGTTGTGGCAAGTGTTGTTAGCGAGCACCTATTAAGGCACACCAGTCCGGGGGTGGGCCAGCAGCATGCCCGACCACTTTTGTATCTCCAATTCCCAATGCTGATTGTTCGCGCACAGCACCAGGTACTCATTTGAGGCCGAGTTGATCTAGGAGAGGCCCACGACAGGTTCAGATAATCGTCACTGGTGTTGGCAGTGAGCGGGAATCGAACTCGGATCGCCGGGTTCGTAGCGCAGCACGCTAACTACTGCGCCACCGCTCACTCGACAGATACATACAAAGACAAAGATCCCCCGTATAGCCTTAACAGACTGTTGGGGCAAGTGCTGTTAGCGAGTAGCACTTGTGAATGCCGGAACGGCACCCGTGGATAGTGGATACATACACACATATATACATACAGATACACGTATACATACACACACATATACATACACACACGTATACATACACACACGTATGCATATACATGTATATATAGGTAAACATATCCGTATACATACACATGTATGCATACACATATGCACGCATGAACAGACTGTTGGGGCAAGTGCTTTAAGCAAGTAGCACCTATGAAGGCCGACACGGCACACGAGGGGGTGGGTGGCCAGCACCAAGCCCGACAGCGCAGAAACATACACACACGTGTACATACACACGTATACATACACACGTATACATACACACACGTATACATAGACACGTGTACATACACACACGTATACATACACACGTGTACATACACGCACGTATACATACACACACGTGTACATACACACATGTATACATACAAACGTGTACATAACACACGTATACATACACACACGTATACATACACACGTATACATACACACACGTATACATACACACGTATACATACACACGTGTACATACACACACATATATACACACACGTATACATACACACGTGTACCTACACGTATACATACACACGTATACATACACACGTACACACACGTATACACACGTATACATACACACACGTATACATACACACGTATACATACACACACGTATACACACGTATATACACGCATTTATGCATACACACACGTATACATACATGTACACACGCTTATATTACATATATACTATACATACGTACAAGCGCGCGGATGTTTGCGGTTCGAACCTAGGGGCAGCCCTGGTTAATATCCGTGAACGTTCGGGGATTCACTCATAGTGGCCGAATTTACCTCCCCCCCTCCCCCCCCCCCCCCACAAAATAATGTTTATAAAATGTATACACTGGGAAATTACTCAATTGGGATTAAATAGCCACGCAACATCACTCATCGCCTCCCCACCTGCAACCCAATTTGGACATCTGTGGGGAAAAAAAAGCTTTATAGCTCATCGGATTCCTCCGGTATAAATAAATATTCAGACTGTTCCCTCCTCGATCACCACTCTCGAAAATGATAGACTGTAACCCCGGCTGGTCTCTTGGGGTTTCTTCTCGATAAACACAACATGTACGAACGTGTGTCGCGTCCACACATGCTCAGATACAAGTGTGTGTGTGTGTGTTTATAAATCTCGACGTAAATACCAACTGGACTGGCGGCGGCGGTCCTGATGGGCCTAAATATCTGCAACAAATATAGGAGGAGTATAGCACAACATACAGTACAATTATAGTATATTTATATAAACAAATATAGCACGAGTCCCTATCTCTCTCTCTCTCGCTCTCTCTCTCTCTGCTTCTTCTTCTTCTTGTGAGCAAAGTACACATTTCCCATCACCGAAAAGAATCCAGATTTAACACCGAAGTCAATGACATCGCGGATGGTGTGATCGGATTCACTGACAATGCGGTTTTTTTTAGCTCAGCCGAGAAATCCAAAATCGCTGCTGCTCCGCCACCTGCCACCATCGCTGCACCGTGCACCGAGCAATTCCCTGCGCTGTGGAGTGGGACGCTAAAGCCGATAAAAAGCGGGGGAGTGGGGGGGGTGGTGTCACTCATTTTTGTGGGGGGCCGAGTCGACCTAGGAAAGGCCCACGACACGATGCAGGTATTCGTTCAGCTAATTCGGCCGTGCATCGCACGTACCGATATTACATTTCGCAACCCCACCTACATACATACATACAAACGCACACACACACACAGCGATAACCGCTATACAAAGATACCCCCCCCTCACACACCCCGCCCCGCATAGCATTGATCAGACTGTTGGGGCGAGTGCTGTTAGCGAGCAGCAGCTATAAAGGATGCCGGCACTGTGGCACACGAGGGGGGTGGGTGGGTGGGTGTCCGGCACCACGCCCGGCCGCCGTTGTGGCCGTGAGCGGGAATTGAACTCGGTTCGCCGCCTACGTAGCGCAGTTGCGTAAACCACTACACTACCGCCACCCCCCCCCCGCACCATACAAAGACACAGACACACACGTACCAACGCAGCTACACAAACATACACACACCGACACAAAAAAGACAAAGGTACTCCGCCCCGTATAGCCTTAACAGACTATTGGGGCAAGTGCCGTTAGCGAGCAGCACCTATGAAGGATCGGCACGGCACACGAGGGGGGGGGGGCAGGGGTGGATGGCCAGCACCACGCCCGGCCGCCTTTGTCTCCCCAGCGACGATGTTTACACACCGCACCAGGTACTCATTTGAGGCTGAATCGACCTAGGGGGGGAGGCCCAGGATCGGTGAGCGGGAATCGAACCCCGTGGACGCCGAGTTCGCAGCGCTAAGCGCCACCCCACCGCTCCCCGTCACAAACACAACGCGGCACCCGCAGGTGAGCCCACCGGTTTGACTCACCTGTTGTGACGGCAAAGTAGAGAGGCGACGCGGGGGGTGTAGGGGGTGGTGGTGGTGGTGGAGGAGGAGGAGGCAGGTGGCGGCGTGGGGGGGGGGGAGACACAAGGGGATGGAGGGAGGGGGTCGTTGAAGGTGAGGGGGAGGGGGGGTGGTGGTTTTCTTGACACCGAGTTCCACTCTCCCCCGTGGAGTGGAGCGAGAGCGCGAAGTGAGAGTCGCAGAGAGTGGGGAGGAGGAGGTGGAGGAGGAGGAGAGTCAGCGAAGGGGGGAGATCGACTCGCGACTCACACACGGCCCTGACATGGCGAGCGGGGCGAGAGAGAGAGGAGAGTGTCACGGGGAGAGAGAGAGAGAGGAGAGAGTCACGGGGAGAGAGAGAGGGAGAGAGAGGCGGGAGAGTGGCACGGGGAGTGGCACGCGGGGAGAGTGAGACACACACGCGGAGAGACCGGAAGAGTGAGAGACAGGGAGAAGCACGGAGTGAGAGAAGAGAGAGACCACGAGAGAGAGAGAGAGGGAGAGAGACAATGGTGGGCGGGAGATAGGAGAGAGACACAAGGAGGAGGAGGCGGGGGGGGGGTGACACGGAGGGAGATAGGAGAGAGACACAAAGAGGAGGAGGAGGGGGGGTGACACGGAGGGAGATAGGAGAGAGACACGTGGAGAGAAAGGAGAGAGAGAGCACTGGCTGTGTTCGCGAAGGCGTCGTGGTAAGAATGCCTCCTCCTCACGAGGAGACATGCATTTTTTCACATCGGCTCTTTCTCTCTCTCTCTCCCCACCTCTCTCTCTCTCTCACTCTCCCTGTCGCTCCCCTGAGCGCCGTTGCAGAACCGCGAGGCCGCACAAAAACGAAACAGCCACAGCCATTAAAACACCCCCACCGCCCATCCCCTCTATCACCAATACCCCCCATTCCTTAGACCCCCCTCGACCCCCACCCCCCATCCCCCCCTGTCCACAATACCCCTCCATCCCCTTTACACCCCCTATCCCCTATACCCCCCTCCCTTTATCCGCTCGACCCCCCCTCCCTCCCCCCTTCCATCCCTCCTGAAGCAGAAGGTTAGTGCTGGACAGATTACATTTATGCAATGCGAATTGTCGCTGTGATACCTACCACGCGTATCGATAGTTCAATTTTAATGTGCAAATGTCATTGAGGGAATGCGTGCAATGTTGTCTCGCTGTGCTCTGGGACTGTTGTTGTTGTTGTTGTTTTGGTATCTTTCCCCAAGCTGGGATTTGGTGTTGTGATATCGCCATGACTTAATGTACTGATGCAACTTTTACTCGTGCTGCGTTCTTCATTAATTGATGCTTAATTAAAGTGACTTGTTGACCTTTTCTCTATGTTGCACTCATGTATCTTGTTGTTGTATTGTTTATTGTTGTAACTTGCTTATCCCGCTCAGACTGTACACTAGTGAGAAAGAGCTTCACAGCTCATCGGATTTCTCCTTGCGGCCTTTCTACAGCTTTGGAGCTGAGGATGCATTTTGAACTTCAGAATTGTATTTCTTTATTTAGGGGAGCGCCACGGTCGTGAGATGTTAACTACCTCGCCTGGTATGCAGGAGGTCGTGAGTTCGATTCAGACCCTCACGTCTGCTGCTGTATATTTGGAGTTTGCGTGTCTCTCTCTGTCTCGCGTCATCATCACGTTGGCTAGGAGATGTTAGCTCCCTCGCCTGGTGTGCAGGAGGTCGTGGGTTGGATCCCGACGCCTGCTGTTGCTGCTGTATTTTTGGAGTTTGCATGTCTCTCTCTCTCATCATCATCATGTTGGCTAGGAGATGTTAACTCCCTCGCCTGGTATGCAGGAGGTCGTGGGTTGGATCCCGACGCTAACGCCTGCTGCTGTATATTTGGAGTTTGCGTGTCTCTCTCTCCCCGTTTGCGCGTGGATTTCTCTCCAGGTCCTCCGGTTTTCCCCTCCACATTTAGAAACGTGCGTTTAGACTATTTATGTAATTTTCCTGCTATAAATGTCCAAATGATAAGCCGCTTTGTTGAGCTATCATTTGTGGCCAGATCGCTTTTGAACAATAAGTGAATACATCAGTGTGCTTTGGCTGGTAGGATGGCGATGGTTTAGTATTTTGTATTTGTTTGTGTTTGGGTGGTTTGTTAACCTTGCTTGTACTTTGCACTCCTATAATGTTTGTGTACCGCTTGTTGTTGTTGTTGTCACATTCTTACCCGCCCCCGACTGTACATCTGTGAACAAAGAGCTTTACAGCTCATCGGATTCCCCCCCCAGTATAAATAAATACTGTGATTCTGAAATAAACATTCCGAGTCAGGGGCCTTGAATAGGTGGCGTGACGTCATCGCCGTGCCCACCCCCACCCCGCCCCCGCACAGGTGAGCAGGAAGCTTCAGGTTGATGCGTCCGTGTAATAATTTGGAATGTCACGTTAGATCAGTGGTTCTTCTTAGCGTGGGGGGTGCACGCATCCCCCGGGGGAGAGGGGGATGCCCTTTCTCGGGGTGCGAGACACGGCCAGATGATTTGTCGCAGTTAAATCACCAAAGAACGCAAATGAAGCATGGGCACGTGAGTCACAAGTACTTTGTTTCATCAAACACTCTGTGTGTGTGTTTATTAACATTGTGCATCCTTTAACGATTGAGTTACAAAGGGATGCAAGGCTGCAGTAAAGGTTGAGAAAACACTGAACACTACACTATACACTACACTATACACTAAACTATACACTATACACTACACTATACACTACACTATACACTACACTATACATTACACTATACACTACTATACACTACACTATACACTACACTATACACTACACTACACTATACACTACACTATGCGCTACACTACACGCTACACTATACACTACACTCTACTATACACTATACACTACACTGTACACTACACTATACACTACACTATACACTACTATACACTACACTATACACTACACTATACACTACACTATACACTACTATACACTACACTATACACTACACTACTATACACTACACTAAACACTACACTATACACTACACTACTATACACTACACTATACACTGCACTATACGCTACACTATACACTACAATATACACTACTATACGCTACACTACTATACACTACACTATACACTACTATACACTACACTATACACTACACTACTTTACACTACACTATACACTACACTACTATACACTACACTATACACTACACTATACACTACACTATACACTACTATACACTACACTATACACTACACTACTATACACTACACTATACACTACACTATACACTACACTACTATACACTATACACTACACTATACACTACACTACTATACACTACACTATACACTACACCACTATACACTACACTATACACTACACCACTATACACTACACTATACACTACTATACACTACACTACTATACACTACACTACTATACACTACACTATACACTACAATATACACTACACTACTATACACTACACTACTATACACTACACTACTATACACTACACTATACACTACACTATACACTACACTATACACTACTATACACTACACTATACACTACACTATACAATACACCACTATACACTACACTATACACTACTATACACTACACTACTATACACTACACTACACACTACACTATACACTACTATACACTACTATACACTACACTATACACTACACTATACACTACACCAGTGATTCTTAACCTGCGGGGTGCACGCTCCCTCTGAGGGTGCGAGTTGCCCTTTCTGGGGGTGCGAGGGTTACGGTAAGATATTTTAGAATGTAAATCACCGAAAACACAAATGAAACACCGGCACATAAGTACAACTAGTTATTTTCATAAAACCTCTTCGTATTTATTAACATTGTACATCTTTTTAAGTATTGAGATCCAAAGGGGTACAAAGCGTGAGTTAAGGTTAAGAAAACACTGCGTTAGATAATGATACATTATGCCAGATATGTTACTAGAAAGGTTTACGGTATATATATATAAACGCAAGCGGTAAGTATAAAGCATTAATGACAGTTAATTAGTCATACTGAGTGGTTAGTAATGTTAGAATAATTCCTGTGTTAGTCTCAATTACATTAGGCATTATCTGGTAACTGCACAACAACAATAACGCTCATTTTACGTGCTACAACGAAGGACCATAGCCCGAAACGTCGCCCCGTATTTACTTTTACTTTCAAGGCCCCCACGCGGCGCTATTGACGGAGCGAGTCGAGTTAGCGTTCATCATTAAAATCCGCGGTGAACCGGTAACCACGTAACAACTACATTTGCAGTATTATATATATAAAAAAAATTACGATTGAGAATCAAAGCGGTGCAGGGTTGCAGTAAAGGTTTGATAACCACCGCGCTAGACCGTAAGTGACCCCCCCCGCCGCCACCACCAAGAGTCGCAGACAATATAAATGCAAACACAGCACACGCACACACACGCGCACACACACGCGGGTTTTAACAGCCCCTTTCGGTCTCCATGCGAGTCCAGGGGGTGGGTCTCTATGAACAGGAACGCAGCGACATGAGCGGTGGGTGACTTCTCTCCGTGAGCCAATGGACGCGCGAGTCATTGGAATCCTCGCCTCTCGCTCGTCCGCTACTCCTCCCCGGCCTCTCCTCCAAACTCGCCGCCACAGTCGTTGGTCCACATTTGACCTCGGTCTCAACCCGCTTCTCTCATCTCACGAGGAGTTTCATCAATTGCCGGAGGAGTGGGGAGGGGGAAATGGGCCAGCACCCCCCCCCCCCACCACCACCATCAACTCTGGGTGTGAGTATAAAATAAACTATTTAGCAAAATTTTTTTGTTATTTTATCCACCAGGAGAGGCCCACTGAGCAATGTAGCTGTTTTTAAGAAGCGACCTGACCACACATGATAGCTCATCGAAGCGGCTAATCACGTCGTCGAAAAGTCTAGCAGCCAAATACCTCTGAACGCGTGATGTTGATTCTAAAACGTGGTAGGGGAAACGCCGGACGACCCGGTAGAAAAATCCACGCGACCACGGGGAGAGAGAGAGAGAGACACCGCAAACTCCAAATATACAGCAGCAGGCGTCAGGGTCGGGATCGAACCCACAACCTCCTGTGTACCCGGCGAGGGAGTTAACATCTCGCCACTTGAGTATGGCAGATGCGTGCAGAGAGAAAGAGGCAGGAATTATCCCAGATAATGCGGCAGAGGAAAGGGGGAGGAGGGCGAGGGGGTAGAGATGGCAGAATAGCACCATATGACGCATCGTGACACGTGGTCCTTAACACGTGGCGCATGGCACGTGTCACGCTGCCTCGCTCTCTCCACACTCGCTCACTCTCTCTGCACTTTCTCGCTCACTCCCCTGGCAAACTCCACTCTGTCCCCTCTCTCTCTCTCTCATCCTCTCTGTCCCTTCTTCTCCCATTCTCTCACTCTCTCCCCCTTCTCCCTCTCTCCCAACGGGGCTTTAAACGCTCTCCGCGCGCGCGCTCTCTCTCTCATGCTCTCTCAGGGCGCGCGTCTCTCTTTTCAAGTCCCAGTTTCATCCCCTCGTCTCCACTGCGCTCGCATCGATCCCATCTCTCACCCCTCCCGTACCCCCCCTACATCCTTCCACCCCCCCCCCCCCCCACCACCTCCCATCGCTGCCCTAAATCATCCAGAATCTCGTGTCTCCCGCTTTGATCGCCGAGTATCGACTCGGCACCCCAGCCGTCTCCTCCTCCTCCTCCCGTCTCTCAGCCTCTCTCCCCTGGCCTCGTCTCCCCCATCCCTCCCCCGCTCCCAGTCTCCCTCCCTCGCACCTCCACCACCCACCCCTCCCTCCCCCATCGCTTGAGTTTTATTGCCAATTTTCTGAGCGGTCATAACCGCCGCTGTCTTGTGAGAAGCGAGGCGCCGCCGCGCGCGCTAAACGCGGTAGCGCCTCCGTGGCCGGGCGAGAGGCGCCGATTAATTTCTACTGGCTCGGCGAAAAGAAAAAGCGAGAGAGAGAGAAATGACGACATGAAGTGACACTGTGATATCTCTCTCGCTCCCTGTCTCTCTCTCTCGTCTGTCTCTCTCCTTATCTCTCCCTTTCTCAGAGCGCGCGTCCGTGTTGATATCTCTCGCACGCCCAGAGACAACCATCACCAACTCTACAAACGTCACACCGACCACCCCCCTCAACCCCGCAGCGCCCCACCGCTCGCCCCAAACTGTGCATCATGCCTCAAATAAAGCAGATATATAATAGGCGACGTTTCGGACAATGGACCTTCTTCGTAGGTCAAGAAACGTTCTATCAAAAAAATGATGTTTCTTGTTGTTGTCTGTGGTTGTGCATCGCTGTCTACGCAGTATCATCACATACTTAGCTGGGCCTTGTGGCGAGTGCTGTTAGCGAGCTCCTATTATGGTGGGAACGGTGCACGAGGGAGCGACGTGGCCTCTATGTCAATACCCACCCACACAGACAAAGATCCCCCGTATAGCCTCTGAACAGACTGTTGGGGCAGGTGTTGTTAGCGAGCAGCACCTGTGAAGGGCGGAACGGCACACGATGGGATGGGTGGCCAGCACCACGCCCGGCCACCTTTGTCTCCCGAGTGGCGATGTTTAAACACCGCACCAGGTACTAATTTGAGGCTGAGGCGACCTAGGGGAGGCCCAGGACCCATTCAGATACTCGTCACTGGTGTTGGTCGTGAGCGGAAATCGAACTCGGGTAGCTGGGTTGATGGTGCAGCGCGCTATCCGCTGCACTGCCGCTCTTCACACAGACACACACGGGGGTACGCCCGCGCGCACACACGCAAACACACTCACACAACCACTCACTCACACACACTCACACACTCACTCGCTAACATACACACTCACTCGCTCACACACACACACATTCGCACACTCGCACACTCACACACACACTCACTCACACGCTCACTCACACACTCACTCACTCACACACTCACTCACTCACACACTCACTCACTCACATACTCACTCACACACTCACTCACACACTCACTCGCTAACATACACACTCACTCGCTCGCACACACACACTCGCACACTCGCACACTCACTTACACACTCACACACTCACTCACACACTCACTCACACACTCACTCACACACTCACTCACTCACACACTCACTCACTCACACACTCACTCACTCACTCACATACTCACTCACACACTCACTCACACACTCACTCGCTAACATACACACTCACTCGCTCGCACACACACACTCGCACACTCACACACACACTCACACACTCACACACACTCACTCACTCACACACTCACTCACACTCACTCACACACTCACACACTCACTCACTCACACACTTACTCACACACTCACACACTCACTCACACACTCACTCACACACTCACAGACTCACTCACACACTTACACACACACTCAGACACTCACTCACACACTCACTCACACACTCACTCACACACACACTCACACTCACTCACACGCTTACTCACACACTCACTCACACACTCACACACTCACTCACACACTCACACACCCTCACATTCACACACTCACACACTCACACACACACTCACACACTCACACACTCACTCACACACTCACACGCTCACTCACACACACACTCACACACTCACACACTCACTCACACACTCACAGACTCACACACTCACTCACACACACACTCACTCACACACTCACTCACACACTCACTCACACACACACTCACTCACACACTCACTCACACACTCACTCACACACACACTCACTCACACACTCACTCACTCACACACTCACTCACACACACACTCACTCACACACTCACAGACTCACACACTCACTCACACACTCACTCACACACACACTCACACACACACACTCACACACACTCACACACACTCACACACACTCACACACACACTCACACACGCGCGGGGAAGGCGGAATGAACTCCGCCTCGCCGCCTTGGATTTCATCTTCAGTCCCTGGAACCAGCGCGGCGCGACGATTCAAACATTTCCCTGGGGGAGATGCCGCTCCCGAAATCCGCCTCTGGTTTATAGCCACGCACTCGGCACACACACATCATCAGCGAGCACACCGCCACACTGCCCGGCTTCCACTACACACACATCATCAGCGAGCACACCGCCACACTACCCGCCTTCCACTACAAACACCTCATCAGCGAGCACACCGCCACACTGCCCGGCTTCCACTACACACACCTCATCAGCGAGCACACCGCCACACTGCCCGGCTTCCACTACACACACATCATCAGCGAGCACACCGCCACACTGCCCGGCTTCCACTACAAACACCTCATCAGCGAGCACACCGCCACACTGCCTGGCTTCCACTACACACACATCATCAGAGAGCACATCGCCACACTGCCCGGCTTCCACTACAAACACCTCATCAGAGAGCCCACCGCCACACTGCCCGGCTTCCACTACAAACACCTCATCAGCGAGCACACCGCCACACTGCCCGGCTTCCACTACACACACCTCATCAGCGAGCCCACTGCCACACTGCCCGGCTTCCACTACGCACACCTCATCAGCGAGCACACCGCTACACTGCCCGCCTTCCACTACACACACATCATCAGCGAGCCCATCGCCACACTGCCCGGCTTCCACTCATCGTATCGTCTCATCCACCACCACACTGTAGGTCACGACAACCCACTCACTCACTGATCCACTCACGCACCAACTCACTCACCAACTCACTCATCCACTCACCCACTAACTCACTCATACACTCACTCACCAACTCACTCATCCACTCACCCACTCACTCACTCATCCACTCACTCACTCATCCACTCACTCAACAACTCACTTATACACTCACCCACTAACTCACTCATCCACTTACCCACTCACTCACTCATTCACTCACTCACCAACTCACTCATCCACTCATCCACTCACTCATCCACTCACTCATCCACTCACCCACTCACTCATCCACTCACTCACCAACTCACTCATCCACTCACCCACTCACTCACTGATCCACTCACTCACCAACTCACTCATCCACTCACCCGCTCACTCACCCACCCACTCACTCACCAACTCACTCATCCACTCACCCACTCACTCATCCACTCACTCACCAACTCGCTCATCAACTCATCCACTCACTCACCAACTTACTCATCCACTCACCCACTCACTCACCCACCCACTCACCTACTCACTCATCCACCCACTCACTCACCAACCCACTCACTCACCCACCCACTCACTTGTCTACTCACTCACTTATCCACTCACCCACCCACTCACCCACTCAAAGACAAAGACCCCCCGTGTAGCCTTAACAGACTGTTGGGGCAAGTGCTGTTAGCGAGTAGCACCTATGGAGGCCGCCATGGTACACGAGGGGGTGAGTGGCCAGCACCACGCCCGGCCGTCTATTTCTCTCCAGTGGCGATGTTTACACACCGCACCAGGTACTCATTTGATGCTGAGTCGACCGAGGGGTTCAGATAATCCTCACTGGTGTTGGCTGTGAGCGGGAATCCAACTCGGGTCGCCGGGTTCTTAGCTCAGCTACGCGCAGCTACGAACCCGGCACCCACCCACTGACACTCACCCACTCACCCACTACCACTCACCCACTCATCCACTCACCCATCCCCTCATTTACCCACTATTTCACCCACTCCACCACTCACCCACTCCCACTCATCCACTCACCCATCCCCTCATTTGCCCACTATTTCACCCACTCACTGCCCTAATCACTCACCCACCCATTCACCTAGCCACTCACCACACCGCTCCAAAGTTGGAATTCCCTCTTCCCACCATCATGAATCATCAAATCTCTTGTTCCAGGACCTGCCAGTGAACATGTGGACAAATAACCGCGCCTTTTGGATTTAAAAAAAAAAAATCCAATGTCAAATTTAGGTCGCGTTTCCTTCAAACTTGCTGAGCATCGAATCTATGGCTCTTTCATCTCTTTCATCTCTTTCCCAAAATCAAAAGGAAAGTTTGTTTGGATGGTGGCAGAGAGGAGAAGGGGAGGAGGAGATGGGGTGGGGGGTGGGGGTGCACCTGTGACTACACCTGTCAGTGACCCCCCCCCCCCCCTCCAAGCATAATCCCACCCCCTCCTCCCCCCTCCCTCCTCCATCCTCCCCCGCGGGTCACAGAGGTCACTTCCTCCGAGTAGCTTGTCCCGTGCCGTGACCGCGTGACCTCTTGACCCAGCTCCCCACTCGCCCCCCCCACCCCCCCCACCCTCCCCCGCTCGCCCCTCCACCCGCCGTGTCCCACCCAACCCCAGTCTCGGCAGCGGCGCGAGGTCATGACCCCGAGCCCGGCCTCGACGTTGACCCCAGGAGCCCTTCCGCCGGGAGGGGGGGGGGGGGAGACTTCGAATGACGTCATCGGTGTGATGATAATCATCAACCCAACCCCCATTGACCATCGTGGTGAAGTATGGTTAAAATAAAAAAATAAACACACTTACACACACGACCAACGCGGGGTGGATTGTCACCCATTGGTGTATTGACGATGTGTGGGATTACTTTATTTGATTTAAACCGTGAATAAAGAGCGCACCACTCGGTGGTGTGGTCATCATCATCGGCCGTGTTCTATCCACTGCTGGGGTTGAAGGCCACCCCCCCCAAAGCCGTCGTCAGCCCTCAGAGGCTCGCGACGCATCGGTTCATCTCGCTCGTGCACGCGACCTCTCATTTGGTCGCTCCATCTCCACGGAAGAGGTTCCGTCCTCAGCTGTGTGTGTTCCTTTCCTGTGGCTGCCACTCGGCGCTTAGTCTCGACTCACGGCCATCGCCCCTCCTGGCCGTGAGTCGTCCTGCCCGAGACCAGCTCTCTGGTTTTGCGTGTATGGGCGCTGCCGTAGCGAGATGTTTTCTCCCTCGCCTCGTATGCAGGAGGTCGTGGGTTAAATCCAGGTCCTGACGCATGCTGTATGTTTGGAGTTTGCACGTCTCTCTCTCCCTCTCTCCCATTTAGAGTTATTTGGCTGCGATACATTTTACACGCGATAAGCCACTTTGTTGAGCGAACATTTGTGACCAGGACGCTTCTGAAAAATTGCTACATAGCTCAGTGGGCCTTACCTGGTAAAAAAAATGTATGTTGAACTTCTTTCGCACCGTACGTAGCCGACCGTGCTACTCGGAGGTGCCGATAAGGACAATAAACTAAAACACAAAAATCAGTTTTAAAGAAATGAGTTTTCAGTCTCGATGATGATTTTAAAAGTGCACAGTTCCAGTGGCTTCCTGGTATCGGAAGCGAGAGCGTTCCAGACGGCCGCAGATGCGCACCTGAAAGCGCCGCGCGATGCGGTGACCCCCGTTTGTGTTCCACGGTTAGCCAAAAGCCGCCGCTGCCTGCTTGGGGTATGAGCGGAGTTGGCGTGATGGCCGGTTATGCGTTCAGACGAGACGAGCCTGACTCTGCTGAAGAGGACCCAGAAAGTGTAAACCAAAACTGAACGCTCGTGTGTGGCCAGGTCGCTTCTGAAACAAGAGCCATATCGCCTTACCTGGTCAAATAAAAAAACACTGTTTAACACGAAGGCTTTCGCGATCAATATCATCAATAATGGGGGTATGTTGGGTTAGATCGCGTCAATATGAATGTGTCGGTGAACTAGTAACGACTTGGCACGTTTTGTTAACGTGGCAAACCTTACTAATTAGTTGCGTCGGGTGGTGGCGGGTTTTCACGACACATGCCAATCTTGATTTTAAGCTTTCGTGACTGCAGGAATCCATACTCTTTGGTGATTATCTTTCTACCTACGTGAATTTACCGAAAGAGATTGGACACATTTATATTAACGCGATCTAACACCCCCCCCACCCCCCCCCAAAAAACCCCTCTATTGTTGAAAAATAAATAGTTTAATAGTCTATGTGGTGTTCCAAATAGACTTAAGCACACCCTGCTGGATGATAGTTGTGTGGATAGCCAGGGATCCCGTGTAGACGGTGTGTTTGGCCTACTCTTCAACGGTACGTCACGGCAGACGTGGGAGCACCCACACTTCACCCTATCACACAGAGATTATTTTCTTTTAAAATATAAATTTGCTCTTTCATTTCCAGAGCAGGACCCTCGCGAGACTCAGGGACCGAAGTTAAGGAGGAGGGAGACTCCGGCCCCCACCCCCTCCCCCCCACCTACCCCCGCCCACATCCCCTCGACCCCCCCGCGCCCCCCCCCCCCCAGCCAAGTCGAGCGCGGCGCTAAATTTATCGCGCTCGCAATTTAGGGATGATGAATGATTTAAGGAGGAGTTAATTGGATTCACTCACTCACAGAGGAAACCCCAGCCTCGTTCCTCACAGCCAATGGGGCTTCATTTCAGACGGAGCTGTCAGGGGCCTGAGCTCCGGAAAAATTACTTCTCCACCGTCAGGGGGCGGGTGGAAAGGTGGGGGGTGGGGGGTCAGAGGTTGAGGGGGGGGGCCGGATGAGATTAACCTCAACTCCCATCGCCCCCGACGGCCAATGCTGATGGGATGAGTAGAACAAAATGCGATCTTTTGTATCTGAAAAGACAGATACGGCGAGCAGACGTAATATCCGCACCCGTGTTTGGTTATGGATTATTGGCATTGTTGTAGCCTCTGACATGACAGGGTTAGCTCAGTGTGAGCTAGGGGCTGTGAGGTGGGAGTGGGGGGGGGAGGGCCTCGTGCCCACCACCCGCCCCCCGCCCCCTACCCCCCGCAGCCCCGCCCCCTGGCTCTTCACGCCCAAATGAAGTTCAATTTGGCGTGAGTCGTGCTCAGTGACACGTGGCGAGTCGCGTTTGTGTCCGCTTTAGTCATTGTTGTTGTTGTTAGGGTTGCGGCTGTTGTTGCTGCCATTGTAATTTATGTTGTGGTTGTTGTTGTTGTTGTTATCGTGGGGAGCGGCTGAGCAGCGGTTAGCGCGCTGCGCTTCGAAGCCAGCGACCCGGGTTCCAGTCTCACTCTGCGGCCATCAACACCACACAAACCGGTCCTGGGCCTTCCCTTAGGTCGACTCAGCCTCAAATGAGTACCTGGTGCGGTGTGTAGGCATCGCCACTCGGGAGACAAAGGCGGTCGGGCGTGGTGCTGGCCACCCATCCCTTCGTGTGCCAATCCGGCCTTCATAGGTGCTCGCCAACAGTACTTGCCCCAACAGTCTGTTAAGGGCTATGCGGGGGATCTTTGTCTTTGTGTGTGTGCGCGCGTGTGCTCGCTAACATCACTTGCACCAACAGCCTGCTAATTGGGGGTCTTTGTCTCTGATTGATTTGGCGGTTGTTGGTGTGTTAGTGAAATGTCGACGCAGTGGGTTCGCGCATAGGACGACGAACCCAGCCACCCGATCGCGACCGAGGTGCGTGACGATTATCTGAACCGGTACTGCGCCTCCCCTAGGTCAACTCGGCCTTAAACGAGCACCTTCCGGATTTGGTCGATGCGAGTGGGGGAGGGGGGGGGGGGCACGGGACTGGATTATCGCCACTGACCGTGACTTGGAATCGAACCCAGGTCCGTCAGGTTAACATCGCAAGTGTGCTAACCACTGCGCCACCGCTCTCGTCCGGGTGACAGACAGGCGACGATGCTTTGGCAAATATCTAATTTGACTTAAGGACTCGTTGGCTCGTCATATTAATTATGTTAATTCACTAATTAATGTAATTATGTTAATTCACTAATTAATGTCCCACAGCTCAGTGTCCGAACATGAGCGGCGTGGTGACTCAATGTGGGGGGAGGGGGGGTCACGGGGCGGCGTCAGATGCCCCCCCCACCCCTCCCCTCCCCCACAGCCCCGCCCCTCGCCGCTTAACCCCAGCCTAATGAGCGCACGCGCTATGCGCGGACACGACGCGAGACGGACGCGTCCTGGGAATCGCTAATGGGCGACACGGAGAGGGGGGAGGAGGAGGGTGGTGGGGGGCTGGACCCCCCCCTCGCCGCCCCCCGCACTTTGCTCCCCAACCCCCCCCTCCCCCCCCGAACCAACTGCTTAACATCTCATTACCGAGACTTCAGCGTGCCCTGTGTGACGCCTCCCTACGAAACGATTCACCCTCCCCACCTCCCCCACCCCCTCCTCCGCCCACTCACCCCCCCCCACACCACACACACCACCACCATCCCCTACCAATGTTTATCGATGAATCGATACGGATGGAGTCTGGGGTGGGAGGAGTGATTGCGATGGGAGCCGCGGTCCTCTTCTCGTGGAGCCCCATGCCTCCTCGTCCTTCTCCTCCTCTTGTCCTCCTCCTCGTCCTCCTCCCTCCTCCTCCTTCTCGTCCTCCTCCTCCCTTCTCCTCCTCCCTCCACCTCCTCGTCCTCCTCCTCCCTCCTCGTCCTCCTCCTCCCTCCTCCTCCTCCCTCCTCCTCCTCGTCCTCCTCCTCCCTCCTCGTCCTCCCTCTTCGTCCTCCTCCTCGTCCTCCTCCCTCCTTCTCCTACTCCTCATCGTCCTCCTCCTACTCGAGTGCGCCGATCTCTGTACGAGACCGGAGTTTGTGATCGAGGCAGATGTTTATTTATGACCGTACGCATTTGACCTCCTTGTGCCGCATAGGGACAGCTGCCCTTTGGAGGTGGGGGGGGGGTCCCCCTAAAATAAACAAAACCGCGCTCTGAGACGTTCGTTACTCAACCAGCGCAAAATAATTTACAAGTTGTTGTTGTTGTCGTGGTGTTTTTTATTGTTGTTGAAGTGTTGCTGGTGACAGAGTCTGACGTCACAGAGAGGGGCGCTCCAGTGACGTCACTGCGGCGGCACGCCCCGTGATTCTCAGTAGAAAGTCACTGCAGTGACGTCAGTGAATCTTGCGACAAAGCGTCTGTTAATGTATGCATGTGTGTATGTGCGTGTGTATGTGTGTGTATGTGTGTGTATGTGCGTGTGTATGTGTGTGTATGTGTGTATGTGTGTGTATGTGCGTGTGTATGTGTGTGTGTATGTGCGTGTGTGTATGTGCGTGTGTATGTGTGTGTATGTGTGTGTATGTGCGTGTGTATGTGTGTATGTGTGTGCGTGTGTGTATGTGCGTGTGTATGTGTGTCAGAGATGAGCTCACCGATGGGACCTTGCCCATACCTTTCAAGGCTCACAAATCCTTGAAAGATCTGGGCAAGGTCCCATTGGTGAGGTCCTCCGGCAGACAAGGCTGCGTTGGCTGGGTCATGTAGTCCGCATGCCCAGCCACCGCATGTTGAAACAGCTTTTGTTCGGCCGGATCAAGGGGGCTAAACGGGCGCGGCACGGGCTAGAGAAGAGACGGAGTGATGTGGTACAGGAGGACGTGGAGCTGAGTGGACTTGCCGATGACTGGTACCAGCGGTGTCAAGATCGGCCTCTGTGGAGGAGGCTCGTGAAGGACGCTACTGGGCAGTTGGAGGCAGTCGCCCTCCAACAACAACGGAGGGCGGAGGAGCGACGCTCACAACAACGAGCGGAGCGCCTGGTGGCTAAAGCACAGCAGGTTGGCACAGTAGGGGGCACAGGTGGTGCATCAGCCAGTCATCTCAGTCAGTCGACCCGTGGCACCTGGGTCTGCCCCGCGACCTCCTGCCAGCGGGCGTTCGACACTTCACGTGGCCTCAAGGTGCACATAGCCTGGCACTAGCGTCGTGGTGACGTCACCGCCACTTAGTGGCGAATGGCGGTTGTTGTTGTGTGTGTGTATGTGCGTGTGTGTATGTATGTCCGTGTGTATGTGTGTGTGTATGTGCGTGTGTGTATGTCCGTGTGTATGTGTGTGTATGTGCGTGTGTGTATGTCTGTGTGTATGTGCGTGTGTATGTGCGTGTATATGTGCGTGTATATGTGTGTGTGGTTGGAGCGGTGGTGCAGTGGTTAGCGCATTGCGCCGCGGATCCGGCGACTCGAGTCTCGAGTTCGATTCCCGCTCACGGCGAAAAAAAAGAAGTGTGACGATTATCTGAACCGGTCCCGGGCTTCCCCTTGAAGGAGTAACTGGCGTGGTGTGTAACAAAAACATACTGGGGAGACAAAGGCGGCCGCGCGTGTTCGCTCCCTTTCAGCACTTGCCCCCGTTTCAGCACTTGCCCCCGTTTCAGCACTTGCCCCCCTTTCAACACTTGCCCCCCAACAGCTTGCGTAGGGGACGTGGGGACGTGGGGACGTGCGGTTTCTGCAGGTTTGCGTGCGTGCGTGCGGGGGGGGGGGGGGGGGGGGAGTGATACGCAGTGGCATGCAAATATAGTTTTGTGTTAATAAACAGAGACACATGGTGGGCTGGCTTTGGGTTTATACGGATAAAACGTGGATGCCCGAGAAGGTTTAACATACATTCCGAGACTCGGGACAAAGGCAGGACAAAGATCCCCCGTATAGCCTTCAACAGGCTGTTGGGGCAAGTGCTGTTAGCGAGGGGCACTGTGGCACACGAGCAGTGCGGGCTGCCAGCACCACGCCCGGTCGCCTTTGTCTTCCCGAGTGCTGATATTTCACGCACCGCACCAGCTACTCATTTAAGGCTGAGTCGACGTAGAGGCGGCCCAGGACCGATTCATACAATCGTCAGTGACGTTGGCCGCGAGCGGGCAGTCGAACCCGGGTCGCCGGGTTCCGAGCGCCGCGCGCTAACCGCTACCACCGTACACACATTATGGCCATGATGGCACACACTATGGCAAACAATAGGGCAAACAATATGGCAAACATTAAGGCACACGCAGGCGTCAATATTCCGCGAGTACATAAGAACGACGGTGCCGCGCATGACACGAGGGGTTTGTCAACGGCTGCCCATTGTGCATTTCCAATTGCTTTGCATGGTTATTTTACTTGCTGGAGCGTTTATTTATTTATCTTATTATTATTATTGGGGCTCCGCATCTCTCCTGTAATCCGCTCTCGCCCTTCCCCAGGGCTTTCCCCTTCTGAACGTCGCTAGGGGTCCCGTGCCGGGTGCCGTGCGCGGGACACGCCGGGAAGGCGACTCCGCCTCAATTTACTCCACAGCTCGTATTGTGATTGTGGGGGGGCAGCCCCCCGCCTCTGCCACAACCACCCACCCACCACACACACACCCACCATACACCCATCCACCATACACCCACCCACCATACACTCACCCACCATACACCCACCCACCATACATCCACCCCAACTCGCCTCTCATATTCATGAACCACCATCCAACAAGACAACCACCAACGCCGCTTGCATTCTACCACAACATCACCCACTCAGCATGAACCACAACATCATCCACTTAGCATGAACCACAATATCACCCACTCAGCATCAACCACAACATCATCCACTCAGCATCAACCACAACATCACCCACTCAGCATCAACCACAACATCACCCACTCAGCATCAACCACAACATCACCCACTCAGCATCAACCACAACATCACCCACTCAGCATGAACCACAACATCACCCACTCAGCATGAACCACAACATCACCCACTCAGCATCAACCACAACATCACCCACTCAGCATGAACCACAACATCACCCACTCAGCATCAACCACAACATCACCCACTCAGCATCAACCACGACATCATCCACTTAGCATGAACCACAACATCACCCACTCAGCATCAACCACAACATCACCCACTCAGCATCAACCACAACATCACTCACTTAGCATCAACCACAACATCATCCACTCAACATCAACCACAACATCACCCACTTAACATCAACCACAACATCACCCACTCAACATCAACCACAACATCACCCACGTAGCATCATCCACCACGACCACCGCTCATCATGATATATCACCAGCACCCAGCATCGACTACCCTGCCACTATCACCACCACCACTAACCTCACCACTACCACTAACCTCACCACCACCACTATCCTCACCACCACCACTAACCTCACCACCACCACTCACCTCACCACCACCACTCACCTCACCACCACCACTAACCTCACCACCACCACTAACCTCACCACTACCACGAACCTCACCACCACCACTAACCTCACCACCACCACCACTAACCTCACCACCACCACTCACCTCACCACCACCACTCACCTCACCACCACCACTAACCTCACCACCACCACTCACCTCACCACCACCACTAACCTCACCACCACCACCACTCACCTCACCACCACCACTAACCTCACCACCACCACTAACCTCACCACCACCACAACTATCCTCACCACCACTAACCTAACCACCACCACCAACCTCACCACCACCACTAACCTCACCACCACCACTAACCTCACCACTAACCTCATCGCCACCACTAACCTCACCACCACCACCACTCACCTCACCACCACCACTAACCTCACCACCACCACTAACCTCACCACCACTAACCTCACCACCACCACCACCACCACTAACCTCACCACCACTAACCTCACCACCACCACCACTACCACCACCACTAACCTCACCACCACCACCACCACCACTAACCTCACCAGCACCACTAACTTCACCACCACTATCCTCACTACCACCACTATCCTTACCACCACCACCACTTTTCTCACCACCACCTCCTCCTCCTCTCCCCTCGTCACCACCGCCCGCTCCACTCCTCCCCAGCCTCTCGTTTTATCATAAAAGGCGGCGGGGGATTAACGGATCACAAACAGCAAAATCTTAATTCCTGGGAAATATTAAAAAATATTGAAATGTAAACAGCGGATCCACGGAGCGCGTTCCTGGAGAGGATTAAACACGGAGACTTCCATTAAACGGCGCCCCCCAATCCAACAGATCCCCCCCCCAACTCAACACAATCCAACAGCCCCCCCCCACTCAACACAATCCAACAGCCCCCCCCCACTCAACACAATCCAACAGCCCCCCAAACTCAACACAATCCAACAGATCCCCCCCCCCACTCAACACAATCCAACAGCCCCCCCCCCCACTCAACACAATCCAACAGATCCCCCCACTCAACACAATCAAACAGCCCCCCCACTCAACACAATCCAACAGCCCCCCAAACTCAACACAATCAAACAGCCCCCCCCACTCAACACAATCCAACAGCCCCCCCAAACTCAACACAAATAAACAGCCCCCCCCACTCAACACAATCCAACAGCCTCCCCCAACTCAACACAATCAAAAAGCCCCCCCCCTCCCCACTCAACACAATCAAACAGCCCCCCCGACTCAACACAATCAAACAGCCCCCCCACTCAACACAATCAAACAGCCTCCCCAAACTCAACAAAATCCAACAGCCCCCCAACTCAACACAATCCAACACCCCCCCCACTCAACACAATCCAACAGCCCCCCCCAATCAACACACTCAAAGAGCCCCCCCCCCCCCCGACTAAACACAATCCCAACAGCCCCACCACCACTCAACACAATCCAACGCCCCCCCCCACTCAACACACTCAAACAGCCCCCCCCCACTCAACACACCAACCAACAGCCCCCCCCCACTCAACACAATTCCAACAGATCCCCCCCACTCAACACAATCCAACAGCCCCCCCAAACTCAACACAATCAAACAGCCCCCCCACTCAACACAATCCAACAGCCCCCCCAAACTCAACACAAATAAACAGCCCCCCCCACTCAACACAATCCAACAGCCCCCCCCCACTCAACACCAATCAAACAGCCCCCCCCACTCAACACAATCCAACAGCCCCCCCAACTCAACACAATCAAACAGCCCCCCCCCCACTCAACACAATCCAACACCCCCCCCACTCAACACAATCCAACAGCCCCCCCCCCATCAACACACTCAAAGAGCCCCCCCCCGACTAAACACAATCCAACAGCCCCCCCACCACTCAACACAATCAAACAGCCCCCCCCCCCCACTCAACACAATCCAAAAAGCCCCCCCGCAACTCAACACAATCCAACAGCCCCCCCCCCACTCAACACAATCCAACAGCCCCGTACTCCCTACAGTAATTAATAGTCTAATTAATTAGCAATCATTATCCATTAACCTATTGCTCTATTATTGTTAAATAACAGATTCCCTATACAATTACAGTTAAGTTACATAAACATTAAACAGATATAGGGTTTTGATTTAATGCTTTCGTGACTGCAGGGATTCATATTCTTGGTTCTTTCGGTAAAGTTCATGTAGAAGGGAAACAATAAAATAATAAAGATATATCTAAAACAAAATATTTTTTTTTGTTTCCCTTCAACGTGACTTTTACCGAAAGAACCAAGAATATAGATATAGGGTTATTAGTGTACTCACTTAAATGGACAAGGATATTATAAGTCGGAATCAGAATATGTATTTATACAGGAGGTGCCCATTCGGGGTGGGTAAGAACGTTGCACCTGGACAATGTCAATCTTTATACAGAGTTCGTGTGTGGGTAGTGTTAGTCTATGGGCAGTGTTAGTCTATGGGTAGTGTTAGTCTATGGGTAGTGTTAGTCTATGGGCAGTGTTAGTCTATGGGTAGTGTTAGTCTATGGGCAGTGTTAGTCTATGGGCAGTGTTAGTCTATGGGCAGTGTTAGTCTATGGGTAGTGTTAGTCTATGGGCAGTGTTAGTCTATGGGTAGTGTTAGTCTATGGGCAGTGTTAGTCTATGGGCAGTGTTAGTCTATGGGCAGTGTTAGTCTATGGGCAGTGTAAGTCTATGGGCAGTGTTAGTCTATGGGCAGTGTTAGTCTATGGGTAGTGTTAGTCTATGGGCAGTGTAAGTCTATGGGCAGTGTTAGTCTATGGGTAGTGTTAGTCTATGGGCAGTGTTAGTCTATGGGTAGTGTTAGTCTATGGGTAGTGTTAGTCTATGGGCAGTGTTAGTCTATGAGCAGTGTAAGTCTATGGGCAGTGTTAGTCTATGGGTAGTGTTAGTCTATGGGCAGTGTTAGTCTATGGGTAGTGTTAGTCTATGGGCAGTGTTAGTCTATGGGCAGTGTAAGTCTATGGGTAGTGTTAGTCTATGGGCAGTGTTAGTCTATGGGCAGTGTTAGTCTATGGGCAGTGTTAGTCTATGGGCAGTGTTAGTCTATGGGTAGTGTTAGTCTATGGGCAGTGTTAGTCTATGGGTAGTGTTAGTCTATGGGTAGTGTTAGTCTATGGGCAGTGTTAGTCTATGGGCAGTGTTAGTCTATGGGCAGTGTTAGTCTATGGGTAGTGTTAGTCTATGGGCAGTGTTAGTCTATGGGTAGTGTTAGTCTATGGGTAGTGTTAGTCTATGGGCAGTGTAAGTCTATGGGCAGTGTTAGTCTATGGGTAGTGTTAGTCTATGGGCAGTGTTAGTCTATGGGCAGTGTTAGTCTATGGGTAGTGTTAGTCTATGGGTAGTGTTAGTCTATGGGCAGTGTTAGTCTATGGGCAGTGTTAGTCTATGGGCAGTGTTAGTCTATGGGCAGTGTTAGTCTATGGGTAGTGTTAGTCTATGGGCAGTGTTAGTCTATGGGCAGTGTTAGTCTATGGGTAGTGTTAGTCTATGGGCAGTGTTAGTCTATGGGTAGTGTTAGTCTATGGGTAGTGTTAGTCTATGGGCAGTGTTAGTCTATGGGTAGTGTTAGTCTATGGGCAGTGTTAGTCTATGGGCAGTGTAAGTCTATGGGTAGTGTAAGTCTATGGGTAGTGTTAGTCTATGGGCAGTGTAAGTCTATGGGTAGTGTTAGTCTATGGGTAGTGTTAGTCTATGGGCAGTGTAAGTCTATGGGTAGTGTTAGTCTATGGGCAGTGTTAGTCTATGGGCAGTGTTAGTCTATGGGTAGTGTTAGTCTATGGGTAGTGTTAGTCTATGGGTAGTGTAAATGTGTGGGCAGTGTTAGTCTATGGGCAGTGTTAGTCTATGGGTAGTGTTAGTCTATGGGCAGTGTTCGTGTGTGTGCAGTGTAAGTCTATGGGCAGTGTAAGTCTATTGGCAGTGTAAATCTATGGGCAGTGTAAATCTATGGGCAGTGTAAATCTATGGGCAGTGTAAGTCTATGGGCAGTGTAAGTCTATTGGCAGTGTAAATCTATGGGCAGTGTAAATCTATGGGCAGTGTAAGTCTATGGGCAGTCTAACTCAAAGGGCAGTGTAAGTCTATGGGCAGTGTAAATCTATGGGCAGTGTAAGTCTATGGGCAGTCTAACTCAAAGGGCAGTGTAAGTCTATGGGCAGTCTAACTCAAAGGGCAGTGTAAGTCTATGGGCAGTGTAAATCTATGGGCAGTGTAAGTCTATGGGCAGTCTAACTCAAAGGGCAGTGTAAGTCTATGGGCAGTGTAAATCTATGGGCAGTGTCAATCTATGGGCAGTGCAAGTCTATGGGCAGTGTTCGTGTGTGGGCAGTGTAAGTCTATGGGCAATGTAAATCTGTGGGCAGTGTTTGTGTGTGGGCAGTGTAAGTCTATGGGCAATGTAAATCTGTGGGCAGTGTTTGTGTGTGGGCAGTGTAAGTCTATGGGCAATGTAAATCTGTGGGCAGTGTTTGTGTGTGGGCAGTGTAAGTCTATGGGCAGTCTTCTTTGGTTCTTTCGGTAAAGTCACGTAGAATGAGAATAAAATAATAAATTGATACAATAAAATAACACAATAAAATTTTCACGACGTTTCGGCCACAACACAAGCGGCCTTCATCAGGTGAAGGGACTAGACTGTCTGGAAAAACAGAGCTGGAGCGAAAAAGCCACGCTCAGATCGCGACCTTTAAGCCTCAACTTTAGCAACACGGATAGCTTAGAGTCGCAGCATCTCTTCAGAAAGGTAAGAGACTCGATTAGTTGAGCATTCTTAACCCGGAGTCTGTTGAATGATCTTAAGGTTGTGTGGAATCCCTCCCCGTAGAGGCGGTTAAATTTCGATTTAAAGCTTTCGTGACTGCAAGGATTCATCTTCTTTGGTTCTTTCGGTAAAGTCACGTAGAATGAGAATAAAATTATAAATTGATAAAATAAAATAACACAATAAAATTCTCACGACGTTTCGGCCACAACACAAGCGGCCTTCATCAGGTGAAGGGACGAGACTGTCTCTCACCTTTCTGAAGAGATGCTGCGACTCTAAGCTATCCGTGTTGCTAAAGTTGAGGCTTAAAGGTCGCGATCTGAGCGTGGCTTTTTCGCTCCAGCGCTGTCCTCCAGACAGTCTAGTCCCTTCACCTGATGAAGGCAGCTTGTGTTGTGGCCGAAACGTCGTGAGAATTATATTGTGTTATTTTATTTTATCAATTTATTATTTTATTCTCATTCTACGTGACTTTACCGAGAGAACCAAAGAAGATGAATCCTTGAGGTCACGAAATCTTTAAATCGAAATCTATGGGCAGTGTGGGCAGTCTAAGTCTATGGGCAGTGTAAGTCTACTGGCTGTGTAAGTCTATGGGCAGTGTTCGTGTGTGGGCAGTGTTAGTCTATGGGGGGGGGGGGGGGGGGGTGGTGGGTATAGGCCCAGAACCGAACAAGCTAATCACCATCGATGTTTACCGTTGACTGGAAATGGAACTCAGGTGGCCGGGTTCACAGCGCAAGGTGCTAACCACTGTGCCACCGCTCCACCACCGCCGATAATTTGACTTCGACCAATTCCCCTTCGCTAATCGGTACGAGCTCCGACTGCCGCCACCCCCCCCCCCCCCCGCATCATCTCAGCCTCCCACGTGACCTGGCACCTTACAACATTCATTGATCCGTCCGTCTGTCTATCTGTTCTATTAGTCTTCAGGTCTGTCCGTCTGTAATTGTTTATGTTTGTATTGTGTCTCGTTCCATCTGTCAGTGTGGGATCCGCGAGAGCACTGGTTCTTAACCCAGGGTGCAAGGCTGCAGTACAAGTTAAGAACCATTGCACTGCACTATACACACCACTATACACTACACTATATACTACACTATACACTACACTATACACTACACTACTATACACTACACTATACACTACACTATACACTACACTATACACTGCACTATACACTACACTATACACTACTATACACTACACTATACACTACACTATACACTACACTATACACTACACTATACACTACACTATACACTACTATACACTACACTATACACTACTATACACTACAATATACACTACACTACTATACACTACACTACACACTACACTATACACTACACTATACACTACTATACACTACACTATACACTACACTATACACTACTCTATACCCTACACTACTATACACTATACACTGCACTATACACTTCACTACTATACACTACACTACACACTACACTATACATTACACTATACACTACACTATACACTACACTATACACTACACTATACACTACACTATACACTACACTATACACTACACTATACACTACATACTACACTATACACTACACACTACACTATACACTACACTATACACTACACTATATACTACACTATACACTACACTATACACTACACTACTATACACTACACTATACACTACACTATACACTACTATACACTACACTATACACTACTTTACACTACACTACTATACACTACACTACGACACACTACACTACGACACACTATACACTGCACTATACACTACGTTACTACACACTATACACTGCACTATATACTACACTACTACACACTTCACTATACACTACTATACACTATGCACTACACTACTACACACTATACACGCCACTATACACTACACTACTGCACACTACACTATACACTACACTATACACTAGGCTACTACATACTACACTACACATTACACTACACACTACACTACTATACACTCCACTATACACTGCACTATACAGTCCACACTATACCCCACACACTATATGCTACACTACTACACACTACACTATACACTACACCAGTGGTTCGTAACCTGGGGGGCATGCACGCCCTGCAGGTGCGAGATGCCCTTTCTGGGGGCCTGCGAGACATGGGCAGATTTTTTTCGAAGGCAAATCATATTAACACAAATCAAGCACGCGTACGTAAGTAACACCTACTTTGACTTAAAGCTTTCGTGACTGCATTTATGAACATTATATATTTATATTTCGAACGATTGCGAACCAAAGGGGTGCAGGCTGCAGTAAAGGTTACAGGCCCGCTGCGAGGGACAGCAAGGGGGACTCCTTATTTCTCCGAAAGTATATATATATTTTTAAAGAACAAAACGATATCAGGCACACACCACCGCGGCGATGAAGGGGGGGGGTCTCGACACGAGTAGAGATCACACATTACGGATCACGGTGCAAAGGAAACCTGGGCAAACCGCACGTTTCAATGAACTCTTTCAATAACCTCTACAATCCCGGTGTCTCGCTAAGCTCTGATACATCTGTGGAAAATAAAAGTGTAGGGGGCTAAATTCCCTCATGAATGTTCTTCAGAATCAATGTCCACTGGAGGAGAGAGAGAGAGAGAGCGAAGGGCTTCCTTGCTTGGTGGTAAGCTTCTCCCCCTCCACTGCCCCTGAGTTTGGCACTTGGATTCTCGAGAGTGGAAACTTTTTGAAAGTGAAACTCCTTTAATCGTCGTTTAAAGGAGTGACCCCCACCACACTGGACATCTGTAAAGCAAAATAAAAAAAGAGCTTCATAGCTCACCGGATTCCTCTAGTTTTAGTTGAATATTCCGATTATGATTCTGCTTCGGGGTGGCAAGAGCGTGGATGAAACCTGGCCACGTGGAATCGAACACATGGGCGAGGAGCAAACGGACCTTTGGGAAAAGTTGGGCATGACTTTCCCTGCTGTTTATTGTGGTTGTTGTTGTGTTGTTGTTGTGTTGTTGTTGTTGTGTGTGTTGTTGTGTTGTTGTTGTGTTGTTGTTGTGTGTGTTGTTGTTGTTGTGTTGTTGTTGTGTTGTGTGTCGTTGTGTTGTTGTTGTTGTGTTGTTGTTGTGTTGTTGTTGTTGTGTTGTTGTTGTTGTGTTGTTGTTGTGTGTGTGTTGTTGTTGTGTTGTTGTGTTGTTGTTGTGTTGTGTGTTGTTGTGTTGTTGTTGTGTTGTTGTGTTGTTGTTGTTGTGTGTGTGTTGTTGTTGTGTTGTTGTTGTGTTGTTGTGTGTTGTTGTTGTTGTTGTGTTGTTGTTGTGTTGTTGTTGTTGTGTGTGTTGTTGTTGTGTTGTTGTTGTTGTGTTGTTGTTGTGTTGTTGTTGTTGTTGTTGTTGTGTGTGTTGTTGTTGTGTTGTTGTTTTGTTGTTGTTGTGTTGTTGTTGTTGTGTGTGTTGTTGTTGTGTTGTTGTTGTCTTGTTGTTGTGTTGTTGTTGTTGTGGTGTGTGTGTGTGTTGTTGTTGTGTTGTTGTTGTGTTGTTGTTGTGTTGTTGTTGTGTTGTTGTTGTTGTGTGTGTGTGTTGTTGTTGTTGTGTTGTTGTGTTGTTGTTGTGTGTGTGTTGTTGTTGTGTTGTTGTGTGTGTTGTTGTTGTGTTGTTGTTGTTGTGTGTGTTGTTGCTGTGTTGTTGTTGTGTTGTTGTTGTGTTGTTGTTGTGTGTGTTGTTGTTGTGTTATTGTTGTGTTGTTGTTGTTGTGTGTGTTGTTGTTGTGTTGCTGTTGTCTTGTTGTTGTGTTGTTGTTGTTGTGGTGTGTGTGTGTTGTTGTTGTGTTGTTGTTGTGTTGTTGTGTTGTTGTTGTGTGTGTTGTTGTGTTGTTGTTGTTGTGTGTGTGTGTTGTGTTGTTGTTGTGTTGTTGTTGTTGTGTTGTTGTGTTGTTGTTGTGTTGTTGTTGTGTGTTGTTGTGTTGTGTGTGTTGTTGTTGTGTTGTTGTTGTGTGTTGTTGTGTTGTGTGTGTTGTTGTTGTGTTGTTGTGTGTGTTGTTGTTGTTGTGTGTGTTGTTGTTGTGTTGTTGTTGTTGTTGTTGTGTGTGTTGTTGTTGTGTTGTTGTTGTGTTGTTGTGTTGTGTTGTTGTTGTGTGTGTTGTTGTTGTGTTGTTGTTGTTGTGTTGTTGTTGTGTTGTTGTTGTCTTGTTGTTGTGTTGTTGTTGTGTTGTGTGTGTTGTTGTGTGTTGTTGTGTGTTGTTGGGTGTTGTTGTGTTGTTGTTGTGTTGTGTGTGTTGTTGTGTGTTGTTGTTGTGTTGTGTGTGTTGTGTGTGTTGTTGTGTTGTTGTTGTGTTGTTGTGTTGTTGTTGTGTTGTTGTGTGTTGTTGTTGTGTTGTGTGTGTACATTTTTAACCAATTTTCTCCAACACACAAGAGGGGTGTCTCAGTGAACGCGTCACGGGAGTGAGGTGGGTGATAGGTTCAGGTGGAGGGGGAGGCTGAGGTGGGGGGGGGCGTGGGGGGCTAAGATGGTGGCGGGGGGGGGTGAGGAGGGGAGAGGAGGAGGGGGGTGAGGTGAGGGGGTGAGAGGTGGGGGGGAGAGGAGGAGGGGGGTGAGAGGTGGGGGGGGGAGAGGAGGAGGAGCAGGGAGGGGGGTGGCGAGGAGCTACAGATCACGGCACAAAGCGTTGGGGCACGACCCGGCGACCCGCAGCGCCGCCTCAATCTGCCTCGCCGAGCGCGGCAGCGGCGGCGGCGGCGGCGGCCGTGGGAGCGAGAATAACGAAATGAGGCAGGAAGTTATGAAATTTTAACTGCGCGCCGAGATGACCTCGGCGCGCGCTGAGGCACCTGCGAGACGATGACATCTCTCACTGGCAGATTTAACCCGCGCCCTAGGTGGGGTGGAGAGGGGGGTGGTGAAGGGAGGAGGGAGCTATCGCCCCCCCTCTTCATCCACACTCACCCCCCTTGGCAGCCGCCCGCTCGCCCTCCCTCCAAAAAAGGGGGTCTCGATTAGCGCGGTGGGGTGGAGAGGTTTCGGTCGAGGTCACGAGGGTTCAACACTCGAGGCTTAAAGCCGAGATGAGCGCGACGCGAGACGGAGTCACGGATACACGCGGCGCACAATTTGTGTGTCTCTGATGCGCTTTGTAACGCCACCCGCATCCCCACCCCCCATCCATCCCTCGCCGTCTCCCAATTTATTTCGCGGTACGGCAGCAGTCGGGGGCTGGGGGGGGGGGGGTGGGGGCGGTGGGGGCGCTGGTGGGGGATCGTCCGCGGCGTGACGAGGTGGAGGAGGTGGAGGAGGTGGGGACGACGATGGTGGCGCGGGATGGAGCCACGTTGGAGTTTTTTTTTGTACTTTCTGCAGAGCCACAGATCGCGACCTCGCTACGAGACGTCGTAATCGCCGCTTTAAAGGGAAGCCGGCTCGGAGGGGAGGGGGGGGGGAGGCTTCTTCACTCGTGATAAATGTTTTAAGAGCCCCATTAGACCGCGGAAATAATAATAATAATAACGCGGAGGGAACCCGGGTGTTACTCCGGGATCAATGCGCGCGTCACGCGTACACAAAGGCAAAGATCCCTCGCATAGCCTGGACGGACTTTTGGGGCAAGTGCTGTTAGCGAGCAGCACCTACGAAGGCCGGCACGGCACACGAGGGGGTGGGTGGCCAGCACCACGCCCGGCTGCTGTCTTTGTCTCCCCAGTGGCGATGTTTACACACCACAACATGTACTTATTTTCTGCTGAGTCGTCCTAGGGGAGGCCGAGGACCGGTTCGGATAATCGCCACCGGTGTCGGCCGTGAGCGGGAATCGAACTCGGGTCGCCGGGTTCATAGCGCAGCGCACCACCACACCACAGACACAGGCAGCGTGGTGGTTAGCACCACACAAACTGCAGCATTAACCAGCGCGGCCTGCCGGATTAAAACCGCGAGGCTCAGAGTCAAGCGGCGAACACGCCGGGCCCAACCACCACTCTTGCCACGTGACCTTCATTCGAACTCTGCTGTGACGTCTCTGCAACGTCACTTGACTATGAATGGTGTTCAAATAGTAATTTGTCCGGAGACAAACTTTTGGCAACTGGAAATTTATATTCTTTGGGTCTTTTGGTAAAGTCACGTAGATAGGTCCAAATAAACTAACCAATAGGCCACTCTGTCTACAGGAAAGTAACCCATACAAATGCCTTCCCAAAAACTGACTGCCACCACCATCCATCCCAGAAAAATCCCTTCATCAAAACTCTACACCATAGAGCTAGATGTATTTCCGACCATAATCACTTAGCCAGTGAGCACTCAAGATAAATGTATATTCAGACTACACAATCCGTAAAGCTATTACCCCAACCGTTGGGAAAGAATTATCTGAAGACCCAATCAAAACAATCACATGGCCATACATAGCAGGGGTCACCAAAAATATTTCCAAAAGCATTAGCAAACACAAGATCCAGGTTCGATTTAGCATAGTGCATAAAATTCGTGATCTGATCCCATCTGTGAAGGATGTGATCCCTAACATGCAAAACTAAGCTGCGTCTACGGCAGCAGTTACATTGGGGAAACTAAGCGACATGTCTCGGACCGTGTTCGTGAACATAAGGCAGATCTGAAACACGGTAGGACCAATATCTCGGCCGTGGCTGATCATTGCCTTAATGCGGTGGGCTCACACGAAATTGATTTATCTAAGACGAAGGTACTTTGCAAACCCACTGGCTATCAACAAAGATTCGTTCATGAAGCCATCCACATATACAGACACAGACACAATTTCAACCGAGAAGATGGGTACAAACTCAGCAATCACTGGAAGGACGTTATCAACCAGTTTAAGTCATAACTGGCTGTAATGTTTCCATTTCAGACCTGGTAGTCCTTTAATTGGTGTAAGCCCACCACCAGGTCCATCACTGCCCACTACTACCATCACCACTAGCAGTGGCCCTTTATTGGTGTAAGCCCACCACCAGCACCATCATTACCCACTACTACCATCACCTTTAGCAGCAACCTCCACCGTCAGCAGTGTGGGTGTGTGCAGCGAAGCGCAATGTTTGTCTGGCGGCCCTTTGATTGATTGTTTTCCCCTACATTAGCATTATCTGCCCCGCCCATGCTGCTGACACACTTGTGCTACGCCCATCTTTAAACCTTTATACACACTTCGATTTAAAGCTTTCGATGAATCCTTTATAAACAGTTTGCCTTCAGAGGCTAACCCCCTTTTCCTGACGGCGACCGCTAGTGTTGTGATCGAAACGTCGTCGTTTTTTGTAACGCGTTTTATTTATTTATTTGCTCTGATTCCTATTCGCGTTGTTGTTGTTGTACAGAGTTTGTATACAACTGCTTATGTCCTTTGGGTGACCCGAGTCATCTGCAAGTGAGACTCCTATCCTGGTCTCTTGAGTTTTCAGCCCCTGGTTACACAAAATCAACTTGAAACTTGCATACATTGTACACGTTGTACGCTATTATGTGTGTTCATGCGTGCACGTGCACACGCGTACATACCGGGCACCGAACACGAGTCACGGATAATTTCCCCTACTCAACTGACCATTGAGACGTTGCCGCTCATACCCTGAGCCAGTGGTGGAAATTCCACATTCATACGGACGGGGGTGAGTGTGTCCATAGGATAACGAGTGTGTCCATAGGATAACCACTGTTGACTTTCTCCACAAAGTAGTACTAGTTTTATCGACCCCCCCACCCCCGGGAGAGATGATGGACTGAGTCAACACCCTAACCAGGATTTGAACTCGCGACATTCCGCTTATGGGTTGCTCATGCCATCGCTTGACCACACACACACACACACGTGCGCGTGCGTCCGTGTACACAAACATATATGGTGAACATACGCACGTGCATATATACAGGCATAAATACATAATGCCTACAAACAGACATGCATAATGCATCAACGTGGGCAGATCTACATATACAACAAAGATAAAGATCCCCCGAATAGCCTTCACTGACTTTTGGGGGCCCAATGTTGTTTGCGTGTAGCACTTATGAACGGCACCCGACGAAGCGGGTGGGCCAGAACCACGCCCGGCCGCCTTTGTCTCCATAGTGGTGATGTTTATACATGGCACCAGGTATTCATTCGAGGCTGTGTGAGGCTCCGAACCGGTTCACGTAATCGTCACTGGCGTTGGCAGCCCTGATCGGGAATCGAACTCGGTTTCGTAACGCAGCAGCCCTAACCACTGCGCTACCGCTCCCCATTAACCCCCTGCCTCCACCAGCACGAAAAAGCCCCCCCCCCCACCCCCCAAGATGGTGACGGCGTGGGGAACCCCCCCATCCAGAAGTGGATTGCGAGTCCGCTGAGACAAAGGGGAATTGAATTTGAGCGGAGAACCACTCTGTAATCTCCACCGTGTTCCAATCCCTGGTCGGGGATCGAACCCAGGACTGTGGGCCGTGAAGAGTCGACCCACGCCTTACTACTCCGCTACCGCCCGATGACGCAGACACAAAGGGGGCCCCCTGGGATAGAATCCGCGCCCCCCCCTCGCCTCCCACCCCCCTTAATCACGGATCTAGAACGGGGACCCCCTCGCTAGGGTCACGGCAAGGCCACGGGGAGTAGGGGAGTTGGTGGGTGCGGAGTGGGGGGGGGGAGCAGGGGGTTGGTGGGGAGCCGGGGAGAGGGAGATCTGTTAAAACGGGATGAGGAAGATTACGCGCACGTGTCTGTGTGTGTGTCAGTGTGCGCGTGCGTTCACTCGTGTTAACCTATAACACCTGTAACTGTCCCGTGACCTCGTGCCAACAGCGAGACGGAGACGCTTCACGCGTCTCTGGCGTATCGGTTCGCGCACTGAGCTACGAACCCGGCGATCCGAGTTCGATTCCCGCTCACGGCCACCAACACAGGTGACGATTGTCTGAACCGGTCCTGGGCCTCCCTTAGGTCGACTCAGCCACAAATGAATACCTGATGCGGTGTGTAAACATCAGCAGCAGCAGCATCCTCACGCCGTGTCGATCGTGGGGGGTTGTTTGTCCATACTTCACCATGCTAGTCAGTACAGGGATGGGGGAGGTCTTTGTGGACAACGAACCGGTTCAGATTTCACTCGCCACTGATGTTACAGCCGTTGCTGGGTATCGCACGGACAGCGCAGTGCTCTAACCACTGCGCCACCGCTCCAATCTCATTACTCAAATCCAATTAAGCAATCCGGAGGAATGCCAGGCGGATTACAATGGGGAGCCAACCACAACTGCAGCCACACCTTGGCAGAAAATTCTGGGCACATGGTGGTGGCGATGGTAACGGCCGTGGTTTTGATTTGACGAGGTGATGATGACAATCATTTTGACGATGATGACGATGATGATGCTGGCAGGAGTAATAGGGGTGGTGATGATGTCGACGATTACATTATCATGCTGATAATGATGGTAGCTCTCGTGATGATGACAAGCATCACAATGGTTATGACGCTAACATGCCTATGATTACAGTGATCATGGTGATTATGATGACGGTGGCTATGACGATGGCGATGCTGCTGCTGCTGATGATGATAATATTATTGATAATGATATTAAAACGATCTTCTGCGAACAGCTGACGTTGATGTAGTTCAAGAGCTGTCATTGTTCCGTTGAAGTGGTTGGACCAGTATGCTTGAGTCAGGTGTCGCGGAGTGACAGTGATGATGATTATAATCTTGTTGATCGTAATTACGATGATTTTGATGACAAAAACTATCCTTCCGTGTGTCACACATCCACCCGTTGCAAAACCACCTCCCCTGCCACTCTCTCCCGACGTTCTCCCCCACCCCCCCCAGCACTCTCTCTCCATCTCATCTCTCTCTCTCATCTCTTCTCTCTCCCCGGGTAACCTCTGAATGACTCGCACCATCACCCACCAATATCTCTCTCTCTCCTTCTGAGGCAGTCGTCGTGCCTATCGCAAGGCGAGATCTCTCCGCGCAAATAATAACGCGGAACGGGCAAAGAGCCTGGAGCTGATTTAGCCGGCGGCTGGCGCTGCTGTCTTGACAGCCAGATCAGAGGAGCGCACCACCGGGCCTTAAAGACACCCGCGCCACTGACCAGTATCGGTGACTCCGTCGAAATACGACGGGGCACGAGTCGAGGCAAGAGGGAGCGGGTTGCCGAGAGGTGGGGGGGGCGCCTTTAAATGAGAAGTTGATAACGAGTCCAGGGGCATGATGAGGCCGCGCGGTGGTGAGTGGAGTCAATTTATTTGGACGCTTTAATGAAACGTGACTTTACCGAAAGATCCAAGAATATGGGTGCAATGTACATTAACACAACAACAACAACAGCCGCCGCCGCCGTTCACCACTAAGTGGCGGTGACGTCACCACGGCCCTTGTGCCATGCTAGGTGCACTTTGAGGAAACGTGAAGCGGTCGAAGGCCCGCTGGAAGGAGGTCACGGGACAGAGGCTGCAGGAGCGATGGATTGACGGAGGTGTCTGGAAGATTGCCCCTGCTGTGCTCCCTGCTGTGCCAACTTTCCGCGTTTTAGCCGCCCGGTGCTCTGCTCGTTGTTGTGAGCGTCGCTCCTCTGTCCTCCGTTGTTGTTGTTGTTGACACAAAGACAGATCCCCTGTATAGCCTTAACAGACTGTAGGGACAAGTGCTGTTAGCGAGCACCTATGAAGGCCGGAACGGTACACGAGGGGCTACGTACGGTGCGAAAAATACACAGAAGACGTCACCACGTGAACAGACAAAGACAGAAATCCCCCGTATAGCCTCAACAGACTGTTGGGGCAAGGGCTTTAGAGAGCAGCACCGATGAAGGTCGGCACTAGGAGGTGGGTGGCCAACGCCACGCCCGACCGCCTTTGTATCCCCGGTGCCGATGTTTAATACACACCGGAACCAGGTACTCAATTAAAGCTGATTCTACCTAAGGGAGAGCCAGGGCTGGTTCATGTAATCGTCACCGGTGTTGGCCGCGAGCGGGAATTGAACTCGGGCCGCCGGGTCGTAAGCGCAGCGCGCTAACCGCTACTCTACACGTGGCGTACTAGTTCCGTGGGTACTCATCACGAGAACACGTGTACCCTGTCTTACGTGCACACGCGTTCATCTCGTATTGAGAACGTACACGTGGTCACGAGGGCACGTGGTCACGAGGACACGAGGGCACGTGGACACGAGGGCACGTGGACACGAGAGCACGTGGTCACGAGGGCACGTGGGCACGTGGACACGAGGGCACGTGGGCACGAGGGCACGAGGGCACGTGGACACGAGGACACGAGGGCACGTGGACACGAGAGCACGTGGTCACGAGGGCACGTGGGCACGTGGACACGAGAGCACGTGGGCACGTGGACACGAGGGCACGTGGTCACGTGGACACGAGGGCACGTGGTCACGAGGACACGAGGGCACGTGGGCACCAGGACACGAGGGCACGTGGACACAAGGACACGTGGGTACGAGTACACGTGGGCACGAGGACACGTGGGCACGAGGACGAGGACATGTGGGCACGAGGACAAGAGGACACGTGGGCACGAGGACACGTGGGCACGAGGACAAGAGGACACGTGGGCACGTGTGATATCCCACCCCATCGTGTACCGCGTCGGCCTTCGTAGGTGCTCGTTAACAGCACTTGTCCCAAAAAAGTCTGTAAAGGCTACGCGGGGGATCTTTGTCTTTGTTGTGTCTCTGAAGTGGCGCCTGCGTCCTTGACACGTGAAGTAGCACGTGTGTGTGTCTCTGTGTGTCTGTGTGTACGCGTGTCTCTCTCTCTCTCTGTAGCTCTGTATCTGTGTGCGTGCATGTATCTATCTGTCTCTTCACGCGTGTTTGTTAGTATGTATGTACCTACGTGTCTGTACGTATTGTTTATCTGTTTATCTGTGCGCGCCTGTGTGTGTGTGTCCCTACGCATGTATGTCTATGTACGTCTCTGTGCGCGCGTTTCGATGTGTCTTTGTCTGTACGTGTATGTGTCTGTATGTGTGTATGTACCGTGTCCCTGAAGGACCGCCTGCGTCCTTGACACCATGTGGAGTTAGCAAAGCAGCTGCTACGCCACGGAACCCAGTTCTCAAATTCTCCACGAAAGCATTTCTCCTCAAAGCCTCGAAATTAAAACAATCGCCAGGGCCTCCTTACAGGGGCGGGGGTGGTTTGGGTGGGGGGGGGGGCGAGGGGAGGGGGCTGTGGGGGTGGGTGAGGTGGGGGGGCGAGGGGGGGCTGTGGGGGGGGGCTCACACAAATGACCCCACAGCGGGTCTCTTTCCTTTGCGCGTAGCTCTTTCAGAAGCGACCTGAGCATCACGAACGACAGATCCACGGAAGTGGCGTCTCAATCACGTGGGCATTTAAGGCAGTGGCCAAATACACTGAACGCGTGATGTTGAGTCTAAATGTGGAGGGGAGAAAAGCGGAGGAACACGGAGAAAAAAAATCCACGCGACCACGTGGAGAGAGACACCGCAAACTCCAAATATACACAGCAGGCGTCAGGGTCAGGATCGAACCCACGACCTCCTGCGTACCAGGCGAGGGAGTTAACATCTCATAGCCACTGTGATGATGATGATAAGAGAGATACACGCAAATACCAAATATACACAGCAGGCGTCAGGGTCGGGATCGAACCCACGACCTCCTGCGTACCAGGCGAGGGAGTTAACATCTCATAGCCACTGTGATGATGATGAGAGAGAGAGACACGCAAACTCCAAATATACACAGCAGGCGTCAGGGTCGGGATCGAACCCACGACCTCCTGCGTACCAGGCGAGGGAGTTAACATCTCATAGCCACCGTGATGATGATGAGAGAGAGAGACACGCAAACTCCAAATATACACAGCAGGCGTCAGGGTCGGGATCGAACCCACGACCTCCTGCGTACCAGGCGAGGGAGTTAACATCTCATAGCCACTATGATGATGATGATGAGAGAGAGACACGCAAACTCCAAATATACACAGCAGGCGTCAGGGTCAGGATCGAACCCACGACCTCCTGCGTACCAGGCGAGGGAGTTAACATCTCATAGCCACCGTGATGATGATGAGAGAGAGAGAGACACGCAAACTCCAAATATACAGCAGCAGGCGTCAGGGTCGGGATCGAACCCACGACCTCCTGCGTACCAGGCGAGGTAGTTAACATCTCATAGCCACCGTGATGAGAGAGAGACACGTAAATTCCAAATATACAGCAGCAGGCGTCAGGGTCGGGATCGAACCCACGACCTCCTGCATACCAGGCGAGGTAGTTAACATCTCATAGCCACGGCGCCCAGAACAAGGACTCCCCAGTCACGTGCCCCCCCCAGAAACCTCTTGGGGGGCGGGGTGCTGACTATCGGGAGGCCACGTGGTGTTTTTCTTTTCAAATGACGGTTGCCGAGCCGCCACCAACAAACAGCACGATTCCAGTTGTAATGGATTCGATTTATTAACGCGATTCTTGATTTGAGAAACAGGTTGTTTGTTATGAGAGCTTGGGAAAAAAGATATACGATGATGGGAGAGGGAATTCCAAAGTTGGAGCAGTGCCGAGGGAAGATGCAGAAAGAGAAGTGAGGTGACCTGCAGTGTGGTGAGCTGGTGAGTGAGTGAGTGGGTGAATGAGCGGGTAAGTGAGTGAGCGGGTGAGTGAGTGGGCAGGTGACTGAGTGGCAGTGTGAGTGAGTCGCTGAGTGAGTGGGTGGGTGAGTGAGTGAGTGGATGATTGAGTGAGTCGCTGAGTGAGTGGGTGGGTGAGTGGGTGAGTGAGTGGATGAGTGGGTTGGTGATTGAGTGAGTGGGTGAGTGAGTGGTTGAGTGAGTGGGTGGATGAGTAAGTGAGTAAGTGGGTGAGTAAGTGGGTGGATGAGTGAGTAAGTGGGTGAGTAAGTGAGTGTGTGGGAGGGTGAGTGATTGGGTGGGTGGGTGAGTGAGTAAGTGAGTGGATGAGTGGGTTGGTGATTGAGTGAGTGGGTGAGTGAGTGGGTGGATGAGTGAGTAAGTGGGTGAGTAAGTGAGTGAGTGCGAGGGTAAGAGGGTGGGTGAGTGGGTGAGTGAGTGAGTGAATCGGTGAGTGAGTAGGTGAGTGAGTTGTTATGACCTGCAGTGTGGTGGTGGTTGAACTCAGTGTGGATGAGACGGAACCGGTGAGTGTCTGGTAGAGACTGAATCCTCACCACGGGTGGAGGAATCAGTGAGTGAAGTTCACTGCAACCCTATCCATGATAGTGGTTGTAGTAGCGCTACACGAGTGATAAGGAAGCTCCCGACCGCCGGCGCAGCCTCTTCAATGTGTTGCTCGCCCCACCGCTGTCGGAAGGGCCTCCAGTAGAGGGAGCTCTAGAGAGCGTCTCTACTGGGTAATTGGCCTACTCTTCCACGCCGCCGAGATGTCCTTGAATAGCTGGTGAGCGTACCCGCACTTTGCCCCCACCAAACGCGCCCTGCCGATGAACTCACGATGGTGAAGCCATTCATGCCTCCGGCTGCGTTTGGAGACGGGGGGGAGATGGAGCGATTAAGTCAGCCCATGGCGTGCAGGTGCTGGGGGGAATGGTTGCATCGTGAGAGGCGGCGGCTTGGGAAGGCCTTCATCCAGCAGTGGATTAACCATGGCTGCTGCTGCTGCTGATGACGATGATGGATTAAAGAATCTTACGCCAGCGTTCGAATCGAACCGGCCGACAATGTGGACTGCTGACCATGATATCACGGCAGCGTGGTCATCATCATCGTACATATATAAGCACATCTCTGCTTTACAGTCCTGGGCCAGTATTGGAAAGTCCACATTCCTATGGCGGGGGAAGGGGGGGGGGTGGTTATAGTACGCACGAGGACAACCGCTGTTGACTTTCTCCACAAAGTGTTACTAATTTTGTCGACCACGGTGGGATGATGGGCAGGGTCAACCCCCCTTCCCCCCCCCACACAGAACCATTAGTTGAACTCGCGATGTTTACGATTGAGAGTCGCGCTCGCCCTGCCCCGTCGCCACGAGGGGGGTGGGGGGGGGCACGGAGTCTCGGCAAGCAGCGGTGGGTGGCCAGGCTGCCTCTCGTCGGTGGCGGCACGGACAACAGGCAGGCCACTTGCGGTCCAGAGGGCCTCCGGTTCAACTCCGAACCACGATGCAGGTTTCTCAAATCCCATCCCTCGCTCTGGCAAGCAGAGAACCGGCCGGACAACCAGGCACAGATCACGGTACAGTAAGAACAATGATTATTGTATAATTAATTATTACTATTGCGACTACAATTCAGTGGGGGGGGTGGGGGGGGTGGGTAGGGGGGAGGTGTTGGTTTCCAAGTGGGCCAAGAAGAGTGGGGGGGCGGGGGCAGGGACGGGAGGGGGTTAGGAATTAATCTCACAAAAGGCCAGAGAGCTTCCTGGAGCCATTAACGCGGCTCCGTCTAATCCCGCACAATCCTCCCCTAATAATTCATACCCCTTCTGAAAGATCAGTGCGCGCTCGCTACGATTTTGGCATTAGCGGCGGCTCCTGACACGGGAGGGGTACCCGCAGTCGATAGCCCCGCGCCGCGCCGGCCCGGCCGCACGACACGTCCCGGCCCAGCGGTTCGACTCCGGAACGTGGCAGCGGTGGTGGCAGCGGTGGTGGTGGTGGTAGTGGTGGCGGTAGCGGTGGTGGCGGCGGTGGTGGTAGCGGTGGTGGTAGTGGCGGTGGTAGTGGCGGTGGTGGTGGTGGCGTTAGCGGTGGTGGTAGCGGTGGTGGTAGTGGCGGTGGTGGCGTTAGCGGTGGTGGTAGTGGCGGTGGTGGTGGTGGCGGTCCCTGTGGATGCCACTCGCCACAGTGGCCGAGTGTCCTCAGCAGAGCTATGGACGAGAGAGGTGGACACCGGTGGGTCCCTCGATGCTCACCTGAAGAGAAGGAAGGTTGTGAGTTCTAATCCGGATTGCGGCGTTTGACTTCAGTCTGTTCATCCATCATCCCCCCACCGGGGTCGATACAAAATGAGTATCACTTTGTGGTGGGGCAGGCAGCGGTTGATCTATGGATACGCTCACCCAACTCCCACCACTGTCCCCCAACTCCACCCCCGCCGCCATAGCAATGTGGAATTTCCACCACTGGCTTTGCTGCGCTGTACACAGGAGATGATCACCATTGCCACGATTGCTCGATTGAGCGGCGAGAGATCGCTCCGACTCAGAATCATCAGAATATTGATTTACACTGGAGGAATCCGATGAGCTATGAAGCTCTTTATTCACAGCTGCCCAGTGGACTTTGCTCTCACTGGGAACGCTCAGCTGCCTGCTTTGGGGCGAGCAGTTACGTGGCCAACAGCAACGTCTCACACCGCCACGAGGCAATGTAACGACTCTCAAACGTTGCTAACACCTGCACACCCTCCCCCCACCCCCAATTCTAGAGGAGGATCCGATGGCTGGGGCGATGGGGGCCAATTGCACCCCCCCTCCTCCTCCTCCTCTACCCCCTCCGCCTCTCCCCTCGAGACTCCAAAAATTGGTATGGTATTGATATTGAGCAGATAAAATACACGCGCGCGTGTGTTTATTATTTATGTGCAGGGCCAGATTTAAAAAAAGCGTGCAATCTCGGGGGGCCACCACAGTCCCCGGCTCTTCCTCCCCCCCTCCCCCCCCTTGGGAAGTTTTGGGATCGGTGGGTTGCCAACTCTGTCCGGGTTTGGCCGGGACGGTCCGACAATTGGTATCGGTCTGCGTTTGGGTTGGCTGGGGGTGACACGTGGCCGGGATCGGTCTGAGAAGCGGCATTGCTGCTGCTGCTGCTGCGTTGGACTTTATCGCAGGAGGCAACTGCACCGAGGGACACCACTCACCTCACCACTCACCCTAAACGAATTTGTCATTTTTTACTATTTTTATTTTACGAGGTAAGGCCCCACTGAGCTGTATTATAACTTCTTTTCAGAAGCGACCAAGCAATCACAAATGATAGCTCAACGAAGTGGCTTATTACGTGGCATTTTATGGCTGCCAAAGACTCTAAACGGATGATTCTAAATGTTGGGGAGGTAAAAACCGGAGGACCCGGGGAAAAAATCCACGTGACCACGGAGAGAGAGAGACACTGCAAACTCCAAATATACAGCAGCAGCAGGCGTCAGGGTCGAGATCGAACCCACGACCTCCTGCATACCAGACGAGGTAGTTAACATCTTCTAGCCACCGTGATGATAATGAGAGAGAGACACGTAAACTCCAAACATACAGCAGCAGCAGGCGTCAGGGTCGGGATCGAACCGTCGAACCTCCTGCATACCAGGCGAGGTAGTTAACATCTCATATCCACCGTGATTATGATGAGAGAGAGACACGTAAACTACAAATATACAGCAGCAGCAGGCGTCAGGGTCGAGATCGAACCCACGACCTCTTGCATACCAGACGAGGTAGTTAACATCTCGTGGCGCTTTAACCCTCACCTTAAAATCATCTTACCCTGACCTCAAAGACAAAGATCCCCCGTGTAGCCTTAACAGAATGTATGGGCAAGTGCTGTTAGCGAGCACCTATTAAGGCCGACACAGCACACGAGGTGGTGGGTGGCCAGAACCACGGCCGACCGCCTTTGTCTCCCCAGTGGCGATGTTTGCTACACACCGCAACAGGTACTCATTTGAGGCTGAGTCGACGTAGGGGAGGCCCAGGACCGGTTCAAATAATCGTCACCGTGGTGTTGGCCGCGAACGGGAATCGAACCCGGGTGGCCGGAATTTCGTGGCGCAGCGTAGCGCTACCCCGCCACACGACCGCTCCATCTCACCCTTCTCTCACCCCTCACCTCACCTGACCCCCTCCCTCCTCGCCTTCACCTCGACTCACCCGCTCACCCTCGCGCATCGTCCGCCGCGTCTCGCCCGCGCGGAGGGAGTGATTGTCCCTCACATCAAATAGTCCCCCCCCACCCACACCCACCCCGCCCCTCGCTTCAATAACCACAAAACATTCCCTAAAAACACAGATCCTCCAATTTAGGGCCATTTCTCAAACAACCACATCGCGATCCGCGCCGCTAAATTGTTACCACATTTTTTATGGGAGGGGGAGGGGTGGGGAGGGGCTATGGGGGGTGGGGGACGCCGTGGGGGGGGGGCTGTGGGGGGGGGGCTGTGGGGGGCTGTGGGGGATGGATTTCGTTTCATTTTTCTCTCTCCCCGCAGCGAGAGAGGCGGTGCAGAGCGCGGTTCAATGTTGTAAAAAAAAATATTCCCCGGTCTCTCCTCTCCCCCCTTCCCTCTCTCTCTGTCGTCTATCTCATACTAGAGTCTCTCTCCTCCTTCTCTCCCCTCCTCTTTCTTTCTTTCTTCTCCGCAACCTCTCCTCCCGCTCCCCTCTCTCTCTCCTCTTTCCCTCTCTCTCCCTTCTCTCCTCTTTCCCATCCCTCTCTCTCTCTCTCCTCTTTCCCTCTCTCTCCCTTCTCTCCTCTTTCCCATCCCTCCCTCTCTCTCTCTCCTCTCCACCGGTCTCTTTCCCAATGTTCTTTTTCGAAAAACAACAACAGCAGCAACAACCGCTTGCTCAACTCAAGAAAGGTATCCGCTCTCATCTCTAAACAACAACAACAACAACGTCAATCGTGCTGTTTGTTGCTGGCCGCCTGGCGTAGTGGACCTGCGAGTCCGTGCAAATTATACAAAACAAACCTCCACCCCCCCCCCCGCCTTTTCCTTAACCCGCCCCCACCAGCTGCAATCTTTACCTAAAAATAATTGTGGAGGAGGTGGGGGGGGGCACGTCAGGAATTATTTTATGAAGCTACGCAGAGACGCTTCAATCAGCGGGGGGCGGGGTGGGGGGGGCAGTGGGGGTCTATAATTGCCCGGACGTGGGACGGCAGGAGAAGGGGGGAGGGAGGGGGGGGGTGACACCGGGGTCCCCACACAAGTCACGCCGAGGGAGCTCAGGGGACCGAGAGGGACCCCCATGTGTCGACCCCGCCGGGATTGGGGATTAAAGGATCAGCGATCGAGGGTCTGGTGGGGGTTCGAGGGGGTGGGGTTGGGGAACTCTGTTGAAGGACCGGTGGGGGGGGTCCCTGTTGCCGGCCTGGTTGAATATCGGGGATACGGCCAGGGTGAAGGGTTAGGGCCTCCTGGTTCTGGGTGGATGATGATGGTGTTTAAGGTTAAGGTTAGGTGTATGAGGTCAGGGTAAAGGGTTAGAGCCAAGGGGGGTCGTGGTTAAGTTTAGGATCAGGGTCAGAGTGAGGTCGGGGCTAAGGAAACAGAAAGGGTTCGCGTTAATTATTCGGATTTACGCATTCGGCCTAGGAGGTATTGGCTGGGGTAGGGTTTAGGTTGAGGATGAGGTTTAAGGGGTAGGGTGAAGATAGGGGCTCGTGTTAAGTCTATGGGTCAGCGTTGACGGTCTAATCACGTTAAACCAATCAACGCTGACGGAAGCCGACACGGAATCACGCCACGTGTTCTGTGCAAACAGTAGCCAGGCATAGAGTTAAGGGATACGAGTCTAAACCAGCTAGGCAACTTTATTTTTATTTCTACCACTGAGCTGTGTATCTCTTTTTCAGAAGTCACTCGGAAGTGGCTTATCACGCGCTCATTTATTGCAGCCAAATAGTCCATGAGGCACGTTCATTCTAAATGTGGAGGGAAAACCCCGGAGGACCTGGGGAAAATCCACACTACCACGGGCAGAGCGACACCGCAAACTTCAAATATACAGCAGCAGCAGGTTGGAAATGAACCCACGACCTCCTGCACACCAGGCGAGGTAGTAAACATCTCATAGCCACCGTGGCGACCATCATCATCATCATAACCACCAGCCATGGTCTATCCACTGCTGGATGAAGGCCTCCCCAAACTGCCGCCGCCGCCACTTATCACGACCGTGACGATGGAGCAAGACAGCCAGCGGCAGCCGCTCAACCTCCACACACGAGGAGCTCATTTCACCGCTCCGTCTCCTCGTCGGAGGTCTACCTCGGAGGCGTTCCATTGGCTGCAACTCCGTGGGGCGCCTTATTGGCTATGAGATGTTAACTACCTCGCCTGGTATGCAGGGGGTCGTGGAATCGATCCCGACCCTGACACCTGCTGCTGTATATTTGGAGTTTGCGGTGTCTCTCTGTCATCATCATCACGGTGGCTATGACATGTTAACTACCTCGCCTGGTATACAGGAGGTCGTGGATTCGATCCCGACTCTGACGCCTGCTGCTGTATATTTGAAGTTTGCGTGTCTCTCTGTCATCATCATCACGGTGGCTATGAGATGTTAACTACCTCGCCTGGTATACAGGAGGTCGTGGATTCGATCCCGACTCTGACGCCTGCTGCTGTATATTTGGAGTTTGCGTGTCTCTCTGTCATCATCATCACGGTGGCTATGAGATGTTAACTACCTCGCCTGGTATACAGGAGGTCGTGGATTCGATCCCGACTCTGACGCCTGCTGCTGCTGTATATTTGGAGTTTGCGCGTCTCTCTCCTTGTTGTTGCGTGGATTTTTCTCGGGTTCCTCCGGGTTTTCCCCTCCATAATTAGAATCAACATCACGCGTTTAGAGTATTTGGGCTGCGATGAATTTCCACGTGATGGTGGTGATGATGATAAGCCACTTCCGATGAGTTATCATTTGTGATAGCGAGGGTCGCTTCTGAAAACGAGCCACACAACTCAGTAAAGTGTGACCTGGTAAAATAAAAAAATGTGTATAGTTGTATTGTATATTCGCAAAACAAAACAACAAGCAAATAAAAACAGATTAAAAATGTGTGCAGGTGAGGTTGGAAATCCAAGAGCGCTTACATGGTAACCGCAGTCAAAAGAAAGAACAATGAACATACACAACGATGTAACATGTTAAACTCAGTGTGAAAAAATATCCCACGTTTGTTTGTGTGCGCATGTGTGTGCGTGCGAGTGTGTGCGATTGTGTGTGTGTGCGTGCGAGTGTGTGTGCGATTGTGTGCGAGTGTGTGTGTGTGCGTGCGAGTGTGTGTGCGAGTGTGTGTGTGCGAGTGTCTGTATACGTTTATTTCAGTTTAACTCGTGGTTTAGTGGTAAGTAATTGAAGGTGAAGGGGTTACCAGCCCCTCGCACCCGTCCAGAGCCCCCGTTTAGCCCCTGTGGTGGACAGATATGCCATGAGGGGAGGAGCCAATCAAAATTGGACCTCCCCCCACAGCACTGTCCACGACAGAGTTGCCCGTCCGGCATCGCGAGGAGGTAGGGGGTTGATTTGCCGGACCCTACACCTCTGCTACAGCAGAGGTGTAGGGAATTCCAACAAGACTTATATCTCTGCTTTATTGACCTGGTCAAGGCCTATGATACCATCTGGGCTCTGGGTTGTTCTTCGTGCCTTTGGAGTACCTGACCCTCTGCTCACGATCATTAAGGACCTTCATGATGGTGAGCGGGACCGGGTAAAACTACGTGGCCGGGAGTCAGAGCCATTCCCTGTACACCTTGGGGTGCGACAGGGATGTCCTCTGGCTCCCACATTGTTTAACATCTATTTTGACCACGTAGTTCGTGAAGCCTTCAATAGCTGTACCGGGGGGAATCTCCATATGGTACAGATATAATGGGAGGCTGATCGATGCCCGGGTGCGGTCAAGGGATGGCTCCCTATTGCTCAACCACGTTATGTATGCTGATGATTTGGTAATAGCTGCTCATTCAGAGGAGGAGTTGGAGACGCTGCTGCTGAGACTGGAGCGTGCCACTAAGAGGTGGGGCCTTACCATCAGCCCCACCAAAACTAAGCACCTGCCTGGGTATTTTGTACCATCGGAGACTCCACCCCCACAACTCCCAATCGATGATGGGGCAGTTGTGGAGAGAGTGGAGAGTTTCCCATACCTGGGCAGTGTGCTTATGACCGGCTCCAGGTTAACAGCAGAGGTCTCACTCCGAATCAGTCGAGCGGCAATATCTTTTCATCGGTTGCGTAACGCTGTGTGGAAGCTATCTGGTCTGTCGCTCCGCATTAAGCTTCAGGTCTTCTCGGCCACGGTCATTCCCTCCCTTCTCTACGCTTGCGAAACGTGGACCCCCCTAATGGAACATCTTCGCCGGTTAGAAACATTTAGGCTGGCCTGCCTACGATCATTCCTGGGTTTAACCAGACTGGATTCTGTGAGGAGCTCACAAATCCTTGAAAAATCTGGGCAAGGTCCCATCGGTGAGCTCCTCCGGCGGGCAAGGCTGCGATGGCTGGGTCATGTAGCCCGCATGCCCAGCCACCGCATGCCGAAACAGCTTTTGTTCGGCCGGATTGAGGGGGCTAAGCGGGCGCGGCACGGGCTAGAGAAGAGATGGAGTGATGTGGTACAGGATGACGTGGAGCTGAGTGGACTTGCCGATGACTGGTACCAGCGGTGTCAAGATCGGCCTCTGTGGAGGAGGCTCGTGAAGGACGCTACTGGGCAGTTGGAGGTAGTCACCCTCCAACAACAACGGAGGGCGGAGGAGCGACTCTCACAACAACGAGCGGAGCGCCGGGTGGCTAAAGCACAGCAGGTTGGCACAGTAGGGGACACCGTGGCACCTGGGTCTGCCCGGTGGCCTCCTGCCAGCGGGCGTTCGACACTTCACGTGGCCTCAGGGTGCACATAGCCTGGCACAAGCGTCGTGGTGACGTCACCGCCACTTAGTGGCGAATGGCGGTTGTTGTACGTGTATGTGTGCGGGAGTGTGTGTGTGCGAGTGTGTGTGCGAGTGTGTGTGTGCGCGAGTGTGTGCGCGAGTGTCTGTGCGCGAGTGTGTGCGCGTGTGTGTGTGCGAGTGTGTGCGTGCGCGAGTGCGTGCGAGTGTGTGTGTGTGCGAGTGTGTGTGTGCGAGTGTGTGTGTACGTGTGTGCGTGCGAGTGTGTGTGCGACTGTGTGCGAGTGTGTGTGTGCGAGTGTGTGTGTGCGACTCTGTGCGTGCGAGTGTGTGCGAGTGTGTGTGTGTGCGAGTGTGTGTGTGTGCCAGTGTGTGTGTGCGACTTTGTGTGTGCGAGTGTGTGTGTGTGCGAGTGTGTGTGCACGTGTGTGTGTGTGCGAGTGTGAGAGAGTGGGGAGCGGCGGTGTAGCAATTAGCGCTACGCTGCGCTACGAACCTGGCGACAAGCGTTCGATTCCCGCTCACGGCCAACACGAGTGACGATTATCTGAACCGGTCCTAGGCCTCCCCTAGGTCGTAAACAAAAAAACACATTGCCACTAGGGAGACAAAGACGGCCGGGCGTGGTGCTGGCCACCCACCCCCTCGTGTGCCGTGCCAGCCTTCATAGGTCCTCGCTAACGCCACTCGCGTCAACAGTCTGTTAAGGCTATACGGGGGATCTTTGTCTTTGTGTGAGAGTTAGGCTTCGTTGGAGGACACTACTTGGTAGCTTGGCTCGTGAGGCCGACCCCGTAGTCTCCGCTTGAAGTTATTGAGGGACGACGGTTTTCTGTCAACGCATGAAGACAGAGATTCCAGAGCACGGGGACCTCTGCATCTGACGAGAGAATTGACTCCGCGCGCGCGGTGCGGCAGTGGGGAGGGCGATGGCTATCGGAGGCGCCTCGTGTTGTGCGCACGGATTCGGACAGTTTTAGTTGTAGGCTTCCACATCCCTCAACCATTTGACCGTCTGGTCACCGCCGTCCCGTTGTGGCCGTGACGACTCGTGGCCCAGCGTCGCCTGAAATAGGGGGCACGGGGCGTTGGGTGAATATTGCTGAGCCCCGCGATTGGTACTCTCATTCCGGGAGTCAATATCGGGGTCAGGGCTATCAGTGCGGTTCAATGCGGAATGCTTGGGAGGGTCGGTTAAATGTTGGGTCAAGGATACCGAGTCGAGATGCGGTCAGCGTTAGGGTCAGTGGCGTTCAGGGGGGTTCCATGGCTTCGTGTTCAACGGCCGTGTGGCTCAGAGTCGAGTGAGCGGTTCACAATCGGACGGTTGCGAGTTCAAATCCTGGCTGGGGGTTGACTCGGCCCATCATTCCGCCGGGGTCGATAAAACAGCTACCGCTTTACGGGAAACTCAGCAGCGGTTGTCCTAAGTATACACTCGCCTCGTGTCATAGGAATGTGGAATTTCCACCGGGGCTGTGAACGGGAGATGCTCCGTCGAGTTCGCTGTGTGCTGTGTTGGCTGTAGTCGCGCAGCTAACGGCCGTGTGGTAACGTCCAACCACCACTTTCGCTGACCCTTATCACTGTGCCACCGCTCCACGACAATTGTCTTTGTGTACGCAAACGTAAACGTACACGTGCACAGTCACACAGGTGCATATGCATACTGTGCACACTGATACACGCGTGTACACAAATACAACGACCCTCCGTATAGCCTTAACACACTGTTGGGGGGCAAGTGCTGTTAGCGAGCACCTATGAAGGCCGGCACGGCACATGAGGGGGTGGGTGGCCAGCACAACGCCCGGCCGCCTTTGTCTCCCCAGTGGCGATGTTTACACACCGCACCAGCTACTCATTTGAGGCTGAGTCGACCTAGGGGATGCCCAGGGCCGTTTCAGATAATCATCACTGGTGTTGGCCGTCAGCGGGAATCGAACCCGTGTCGCCGGGTTCGTTGTGCAGCGCGTTAACCTCTGCGCCTCCGTTCCCTGCGCTGTCACACACGTGTACACACCACACACACGTGTACACACCACACACACGTGCACACACCACACACACGTGTACACACCACACTCACGTGTGCGGCAGGAATAGACTGAGAGCTAATCCCATCAAATCATCAAAGCTTAATGTTTGCTCAAGGCGCGTTATTTTTGAACCCCACGTGTGCGACATTGATACGGACACACACACCTACACACACACACCGACATACACACACCTACACACGCACCTACACACACACCTACACACATCCACACACACCTACACAGACAAAGATACCCCGTATAGCCTTAACAGACTGTTGGGGCAAGTGCTGTTAGCGAGTGTCACCAATGAAGGCCGGTACAGCACACGAGGGGGTGGGTGGCCAGCACCACGCCCGGCCGCCTTTGTCTCCCTCTTGGCGATGTTTTTACACACCGCACCAGGTACTCATTTGAGGCTGATTATGTGTGTAAGTACTGTTCGTTTAACTTCTTTCGCACAGTACGAAGCCAAACGTGCTACGCTATCGAAGGTGCGGGGACAGGACAATACTCTGAACACAAAAAGCACTTGGAAAGAAATGAGTTTTCAATGTAGAATCATTGTTGAAGCATACACGAGTCGACCATATATGTACACACACACACATAGATTGTTTTGGTGCTAGAAATATCCAAACAATGGGCCACTCTGTTGAGCTGTCGTTTGTGATCACAAGGTCGCTTCAGAACAACAACGTTATATAATAATAGAGTTATTCCCCTTTTTGTCTGGCAACAAAACAAGGATTCACGTCTGCATTAACCACAATACTTGAAGTCAAAATGCAAACAAAAAAGCTAACTCTGATAATATGGTGCATTGTCCTTGAAACTGATTGGTCCACACCTGAGACGGCTTTTTTTAGAGCCTTGTCTCAATTAGTGCTCGACCAGATGACGCCAAAAGGCGTCACACAGCTCAAAGACGATGCACTATCAAAGTAATGAGGGCTCGGGGTAATCATCTACATCATACAAAAAAAGGTTTCAGTTTTGTTGCAAGAAAAAAAAGGGGACTAACTTTATTGTTATATTCTAGATTTGAAGCTTTCGTGACTGCAAGGATCCATATCCTTTGGTTCTATTCGGTAAAGTCACGTAAAAGTATAGAACCAAAGAGTATTTATTATTATATTTTGGTACTGTCAAAGGAGGTCTAATGATGAACAAGGTTCTGTGTGAGTGTTTGGGTGTTTTTGTTTTTCTTCCTTGAACTTTGCACTCTGTTGTTGTTGTACTGTTTGTTGTTGTGACGTTTGTTGCTGTTGTTGACGTTCTTACCCGCCCCTGACTGGACATCTGTTAAAAAACAAACAGCTTTAAAGCTCATCGGATTCCTCCTGTATATACATACATTTTATGATTCTGATATTGTTTGACTTGCATCCCACTGGGATTTTTGCACACAGCATTGATACACGGTGCTTTTTTTCTGGAAGACTTTGCTGTTTGTTTTCCTGGATGTTTCTGTTTGCGCGTCGTCACTTGAAGATGTTTTCTTGTTCACGTTTTTGTTTGTTGCGGTTGTACCCGATTAAAGAGCCGAATGGCTCACAGGGCTATACCAAATAAATGAAACTGAGACACAATGATAAGTATGATGAGTGTGTATGACGCAGCGATGATGTTGGGTTTACATGATGCTGATGTTAGGTTTACGTGATGCTGATGATGATGATGTTACCTTTACATGGTGCTGATGATAGTTTTAAGCGACGCTGCTGATGATATTATATTTACATTATGCTGATGATGATGTTGGCTTTACATGATGTTGATGATGAAGTGAAGTTTACATGATGCTGATGTTAGCTTTACAGGATGCAGTTGATGATGTTAGGTTAAAATAATTCTGATGATGTTGGTTTGTCGTGGTGATGCTGCTGCACTGGTGCACGCACAGAGCCACATCACGTGTCCAACTCGCTATCTCGGGCGCCAATCAGCTCTGAGTCCCGGGTGCCCGGGGGGGGAGGGGGGGGCATTCATGAGTCCCCCCCCACCACCCCCTCCCTCCCCACCGCCCCCCTCCTCTATCCCCCACGGCGACTCCGGCGTCTGATTCGCGTCTCATCCAATCTCAGCGTCAGGCTCAACTCTCCCTGCGGGGAGCGCCTCTGCTCATAGAGCCCTGCACACTCCCTGCCTCGTCCACAGCACCCTGCACACTCCCTGCCTCGTCCACAGCACCCTGCACACTCCCTGCCTCGTCCACAGCACCCTGCACACTCCCTGCCTCACACACAACACCCAGCACACTCCCTGCCTCACACACAGCACCCAGCACACTCTCTGCCTCACACACAGCACCCTGCACACTCCCTGCCTCGTCCACAGCACCCTGCACACTCCCTGCCTCACACACAACACCCAGCACACTCCCTGCCTCACACACAGCACCCTGTACACTCTCTGCCTCACACACAGCACCCAGCACACTCCCTGCCTCGTCCACAGCACCCTGCACACTCCCTGCCTCACACGCAGCACCCAGCTCACTCCCTGCCTCGTCCACAGCACCCTGCACACTCCCTGCCTCGTCCACAGCACCCTGCACCCTCCCTGCCTCACACACAGCACCCTGCACACTCCCTGCCTCACACACAACACCCTGCACACTCCCTGCCTCACAGACAGCACCCTGCACCCTCCCTGCCTCACACACAGCACCCTGCACACTCCCTGCCTCACACACAACACCCTGCACACTCCCTGCCTCACACTCAGCACCCAGCACACTCCCTGCCTCACACACAACACCCTGCACACTCCCTGCCTCACACACAGCACCCTGCACACTCCCTGCCTCACACACAACACCCTGCACACTCCCTGCCTCACACACAACACCCAGCACACTCCCTGCCTCACACACAACACCCAGCACACTCCCTGCCTCGTACACAACACCCTGCACACTCCCTGCCTCACACACAACACCCTGCACACTCCCTGCCTCACACACAACACCCAGCACACTCCCTGCCTCACACACAACACCCTGCACACTCCCTGCCTCACACTCAGCACCCAGCACACTCCCTGCCTCACACACAACACCCTGCACACTCCCTGCCTCACACACAGCACCCTGCACACTCCCTGCCTCGTACACAGCACCCTGCACACTCCCTGCCTCGCACACAACACCCTGCACACGCACAGTAGACGCCCCGCACTCTCCCACATTGCACGCCACCCACGTGCGCATGGCGTCGTCTGGCTCGACGAGTCTCGGCCGAGTCATTGTGACGTCATCGTCATTCCGTTTGTCCCCGCCCCCCCAGCCATCCATGGCTCGCGGAGTCTCGCGACTCGTTCTCAGGAGGCTCCTGCCGCGCTCTCTGCCTGCTGCAGTGTGCCACAGTGGCAAGGAGATGTTAACTCTCTCGCCTGGTATGCAGGGAGGGTCCTGGGTTCGCTCGGGACCCTGACGCCTGCCGCTGTATATTTCGTAGTTTGCGGTGTCTCTCTCCGGGCCCTGCGAGTTTGCCCTGCACGTTCACAATCAACGTGCCACGCGTCGCGAGTGATTTGGCTGCTGCTGTGAATGTCCACGTGACGATCACCGCTATCACCTGTGATTGCCAGGTCGCTCCCGACAAAATAAATAGAGAGAGCGACAGAGCCTCAATGGGCTTTAATTACTAAAATACGATTTTATTTTTTAAAAAGGTCAATAGTTTTTAACAGTATCGGCCACTCATGATCTCCCCCTGGGATCGCGACCCAGATCGAGGGGGTTCACGCGGAGGGGACCCGGGGGGGGGGGGTGGGGGGGGTTGCCGTGTGACGTAGCGTCCCTCTGTGTGACGTAGCGTCCCTCTGTGTGATGTAGCGTCTCTCTGTGTGACGTGGCGTCCCTCTGTGTGACGTAGCGTCCCTCTGTGTGACGTAGCGTCCCTCTGTGTGACGTAGCGTCCCTCTGTGTGACGTAGCGTCCCTCTGCGTGACGTAGCGCCCCTCTGTGTGCGCGCGATTCCCGCTCACGGCCACCAACACCAGCGGACGATTATCTGAAGCGGTCCTGGCCCTCCCCCTAGGTCGACTCGGCCTCAAACGAGTACCTGGTGCGGTTGCGCTAAAACAGCCTCCCACCGGGGGAGACAAAGGCGGCCCGGGCGCGGGGCTGGCCTCCCGGGCCGCTCGCGCGCCGTGCCGGCCCTGGTAGGCCCAGAGACTCGCTGCCATCGCTTGCCCCGGCAGTCTGCGGGAGACGACACGGGGTCCCCTTGTCTCTGCGAGGTGCAGGGTGTGGTGGGGGGCACGGTGTAGGGTGTGGTGGGGGGCACGGTGTAGGGTGTGGTGGGGGGCACGGTGTAGGGTGTGGTGGGGGGCAGGTTGTAGGGTGTGGTGGGGGGCACGGTGTAGGGTGTGGTGGGGGGCACGGTGTAGGGTGTGGTGGGAGGCAGGGTGTAGGGTGTGGTGGGGGGCACGGTGTAGGGTGTGGTGGGGGGCACGGTGTAGGGTGTGGTGGGGGGCAGGCTGTAGGGTGTGGTGGGGGGCACGGTGTAGGGTGTGGTGGGGGGCACGGTGTAGGGTGTGGTGGGGGGCAGGGTGTAGGGTGTGGTGGGGGGCACGGTGTAGGGTGTGGTGGGGGGCACGGTGTAGGGTGTGGTGGGGAGCAGGCTGTAGGGTGTGGTGGGGGGCACGGTGTAGGGTGTGGTGGGGGGCAGGCTGTAGGGTGTGGTGGGGGGCAGGCTGTAGGGTGTGGTGGGGGGCAGGCTGTAGGGTGTGGTGGGGGGCAGGCTGTAGGGTGTGGTGGGGGGCAGGCTGTAGGGTGTGGTGGGGAGCAGACTGTAGGGTGTGGTGGGGGGCAGGCTGTAGGGTGTGGTGGGGGGCAGGCTGTAGGGTGTGGTGGGGGTCAGGCTGTAGGGTGTGGTGGGGGGGCAGGCTGTAGGGTGTGGTGGGGGGCAGGCTGTAGGGTGTGGTGGGGGGCAGGCTGTAGGGTGTGGTGGGGGGCAGGCTGTAGGGTGTGGTGGGGGGCAGGCTGTAGGGTGTGGTGGGGGGCAGGCTGTAGGTGGTGGTGGTGGGGGGGGGGGCTGCAGGTCTGAGAGACGCCGCACGCGGCCCAGCCCAGGGTGCGTGGCCCGGCTTAAGGGAAATCAATGGGCGCTCTAAGCCGGTAAAATTACGGGGCTAGTTTACGTGAACACAACACTCGATTCCGTCAATAAGTCATCGCGCCAGCGATATTGTTTCTCTGTCTCCTCTCGCGAGTTGATAACGCGGCGCGTATTTCATAAATAAACGCGTAGAGCCCCCCCCCCCCCCCTCCATCTCCCACCCCCTTATCCCCCCCCCCCCCCAAGTGGCGATTTACCAACACCGCACATACTTCATCAGCGCGTTCCGTTGGGGGCTCTTTTCTGTTTTTGATTTATTTATTAGCGGGGGTGGGGGTCCAACCGCACCAAGTGGTTTCCTTCTCTCGAGTGAGAATGATGACAGCAGCAGCAGCGATGCCGATGTCGAGGTCCTTGTCGCTGCTGTTGTCGCGACGAAGAGACGAGACACAGACAGAGAGATAGAGAGAGAGAGACTTCGTGTCGTGCCGCCGTTCCACCCTCCTCCTTATGCGTTGAAGGAGCGTGGGCCACAGTCGCACCGCTGCAGGTGTTGGATGTCGTTCCCTGAGTCTTCTCAGTGTCTCGTCCACGCCTCTCACTCTCTCGTGTTGCTCCCTCCCCCATTCCACTCCTCCCTCCCCTCGCACGCCATCAGCACTCCGCGACACGCCTCTCTCTCTCTCTCTGATCGTTACAACTTCGACGTAAAAAAAACTAAAACTCAAATCCTGGACTTCGCTCGATGTTGACATCCCACCCCATCCCATCTCCACCCCCATCCCACCCACCACGTGTTTTAATTAACGACTTTCAGCATCGGCTGTCTCGTTAACTAGAGTTTTTGTGTGTGTGTGTGAAGACGCAATAATTATATTGGACACGTCTAGACCGCAGCTCCCGCCCCCGAGACGCAGGGGCGGGGGGGGGGGGTGAAAAATTTATTTATTATTTTCTTCACCCACAGGAAACACTTTTCCGAGTCCCCAGGCCTCGTGTTTCAAGAGAGTCCTGCCAGGCTCCGGCATTTCGGGGCAGCTGGCGCGAGGTTGCTGCTGCTGCTGCTGGTTGTGATCTCGGTGGAGTGAATAGGTGTAGGTGACTTTTTTGTGTTTGTTTTAGCTTTGGTGATGTGATTTTTCGTGGCAAATATCAGTTGCCACTCTGTGTGTGTGTGTGGGTTTAGTTGTGCATGGGAGGAAACAGGGGAACACGGTGGAAACCCATGCAGAACAGGGGGAGATCATACAAACTCCACTCACTCTGTAGAACAGGGGGAGATCACACAAACTCCACTCACTCTGCAGAACAGGGGGCGATCATACAAACTCCACTCATTCACTCTGTAGAACAGGGGGAGATCACACAAACTCCACTCACTCACTGTGTAGAACAGGGGGAAATCATACAAACTCCACTCACACACTCTGTAGAACAGTGGGAGATCATACAAACTCCACTCACTCACTGTGTAGAACAGGGGGAGATCATACAAACTCCACTCACTCACTCTGTAGAACAGGGAGAGATCATACAAACTCCACTCACACACTCTGCAGAACAGGGGGAGATCACACAAACGCCACTCACGCACTCTGTAGAACAGGGCGAGATCATACAAACACCACTCACTCACTCTGTAGAACAGGGGTGGATCATACAAACTCAACTCACTCTGTAGAACAGGGGGAGATCATACAAACTCCACTCACTCACTTACTCTGTAGAACAGGGGGAGATCATACAAACTCCACTCACTCACTCTGCAGAACAGGGGGAGATCACACAAACTCCACTCACTCACTCTGCAGAACAGGGGGAGATCATACAAACTCCACTCACTCACTTTGTAGAACAGGGTGAGATCATACAAACTCAAGTCACTCACTCTGTAGAACAGGGGGAGATCATACAAACTCAACTCACTCTGTAGAACAGGGGGAGATCATACAAACTCCACTCACTCACTCTGTAGAACAGGGGGAGATAATATAAACTCAATTCACTCACTCTGTAGAACAGGGGGTGATCATACAAACTCCACTCACTCACTCTGTAGAACAGGGGGAGATCACACAAACTCCACTCACACACTCTGTAGAACAGGGGGAGATCACACAAACTCCACTCACACACTCTGTAGAACAGAGGGAGATCACACAAACTCCACTCACACACTCTGTAGAACAGGGGGAGATCATAAAAACTCCACTCACTCACTCTGTAGAACAGGGGGAGATCATACAAACTCCACTCACTCTGTAGAACAGGGGGGGGGATCATACAAACTCCACTCACTCTGTAGAACAGGGGGAGATCATAAAAACTCCACTCACTCACTCTGTAGAACAGGGGGGGATCATACAAACTCCACTCACTCTGTAGAACAGGGGGGGATCATACAAACTCCACTCACTCTGTAGAACAGGGGGAGATCATACAAACGCCACTCACTCACTCTGCAGAACAGGGGGGGATCATACAAACCCCACTCACTCTGTAGAACAGGGGGAGATGATACAAACTCCACTCACTCACTCTGCAGAACAGGGGGGGATCATACAAACCCCACTCACTCTGTAGAACAGGGGGAGATGATACAAACTCCACTCACTCACTCTGCAGAACAGGGGGGGATCACACAAACCCCACTCACTCTGTAGAACAGGGGGAGATGATACAAACTCCACTCACTCACTCTGTAGAACAGGGGGAGATCATACAAACTCCACTCACTCTGTAGGACAGGGTGAGATCATACAAACTCAACTCACTCACTCTGTAGAACAGGGGGAGATCATACAAACTCCACTCACTCACTCTGTAGAACAGGGGGAGATAATATAAACTCCACTCACTCACTCTGTAGAACAGGGGGTGATCATACAAACTCCACTCACTCATTCTGTAGAACAGGGGAGATCACACAAACTCCACTCACGCACTCTGTAGAACAGGGCGAGATCATACAAACTCCACTCACTCACTCTGTAGAACAGGGGTGGATCATACAAACTCAACTCACTCTGTAGAACAGGGGGAGATCATACAAACTCCACTCACTCACTTACTCTGTAGAACAGGGGGAGATCATACAAACTCCACTCACTCACTCTGCAGAACAGGGGGAGATCACACAAACTCCACTCACTCACTCTGCAGAACAGTGGGAGATCATACAAACTCCACTCACTCACTTTGTAGAACAGGGTGAGATCATACAAACTCAAGTCACTCACTCTGTAGAACAGGGGGAGATCATACAAACTCAACTCACTCTGTAGAACAGGGGGAGATCATACAAACTCCACTCACTCACTCTGTAGAACAGGGGGAGATAATATAAACTCAATTCACTCACTCTGTAGAACAGGGGGTGATCATACAAACTCCACTCACTCACTCTGTAGAACAGGGGGAGATCACACAAACTCCACTCACACACTCTGTAGAACAGGGGGAGATCACACAAACTCCACTCACACACTCTGTAGAACAGAGGGAGATCACACAAACTCCACTCACACACTCTGTAGAACAGGGGGAGATCATAAAAACTCCACTCACTCACTCTGTAGAACAGGGGGAGATCATACAAACTCCACTCACTCTGTAGAACAGGGGGGGGGATCATACAAACTCCACTCACTCTGTAGAACAGGGGGAGATCATAAAAACTCCACTCACTCACTCTGTAGAACAGGGGGGGATCATACAAACTCCACTCACTCTGTAGAACAGGGGGGGATCATACAAACTCCACTCACTCTGTAGAACAGGGGGAGATCATACAAACGCCACTCACTCACTCTGCAGAACAGGGGGGGATCATACAAACCCCACTCACTCTGTAGAACAGGGGGAGATGATACAAACTCCACTCACTCACTCTGCAGAACAGGGGGGGATCATACAAACCCCACTCACTCTGTAGAACAGGGGGAGATGATACAAACTCCACTCACTCACTCTGCAGAACAGGGGGGGATCACACAAACCCCACTCACTCTGTAGAACAGGGGGAGATGATACAAACTCCACTCACTCACTCTGTAGAACAGGGGGAGATCATACAAACTCCACTCACTCTGTAGGACAGGGTGAGATCATACAAACTCAACTCACTCACTCTGTAGAACAGGGGGAGATCATACAAACTCCACTCACTCACTCTGTAGAACAGGGGGAGATAATATAAACTCCACTCACTCACTCTGTAGAACAGGGGGTGATCATACAAACTCCACTCACTCATTCTGTAGAACAGGGGAGATCACACAAACTCCACTCACTCACTCTGTAGAACAGGGGAGATCACACAAACTCCACTCACTCACTCTGTAGAACAGGGGGAGATCACACAAACTCCACTCTCTCACTCTGTAGAACAGGGGGAGATCATACAAACTCCACTCACTCACTGTTTAGAACAGGGGGAGATCACACAAACTCCACTCACTCACTCTGTAGAACAGGGGGAGATCAGACAAACTCCACTCACTCACTCTTTAGAACAGGGGGAGATCAGACAAACTCCACTCACTCACTCTGTAGAACAGGGGGAGATCATACAAACTTCACTCACTCACTCTGTAGAACAGGGGGAGATCATACAAACTCCACTCACTCACTCTGTAGAAGAGGGGGAGATCACACAAACTCTACTCACTCACTCTGTTGAACAGGGGGAGATCACACAAAGTCCACTCACTCTGTAGAACAGAGGGAGATCATAGAAACTCCACTCCCTCACCCTGCAGAACAGGGGGAGATCATACAAACTCTACTCACTCACTCTGTTGAACAGGGGGAGATCACAAAACTTCACTCCCTCACACTGTAGAACAAGGAGAGATCATACAAACTCCACTCACTCACTCTGTAGTACAGGGTGAGATCATACCAACTCCACTCACACACGCTGAAGAACAGGGGGAGATCATACAAACTCTACTCACTCACTCTGTTGAACAGGGGGAGATCATACAAACTCCACTCACTCACTCTGTAGAACAGGGGGATATCACACAAACTCCACTCACTCTGTATAACAGGGGGATATCAAACAAACTCCACTCACTCACTCTGTAGAACAGGGGGATATCATACAAACTCCACTCACTCACGCTGAAGAACAGGGTGAGATCATACCAACTCCACTCACACACGCTGAAGAACAGGGGGAGATAACACAAACTCCACTCACTCACTCACTCTGTAGAACAGGAGGAGATCATACAAACCTCACTCACTCACTCTGTAGAACAGGGGGAGATCACACAAACTCCACTCACTCACTAGAACAGGGAGAGATCACACAAACTCCACTCACTCACTCTGTATAACAGGGGGATATCATACAAACTCCACTCACTCACTCTGTAGAACAGGGGGAGATCACACAAACTCTACTCACTCTGTAGAACAGGGGGAGATCACACAAACTCTACTCACTCTGTAGAACAGGGGGAGATCATACAAACTCCACTCACTCACTCTGTAGAACAGGGGGAGATCACACAAACTCCACTCACTCTGTAGAACAGGGGGAGATCACACAAACTCCACTCACTCTGTAGTACAGGGGGAGTTCACACAAACTCCACTCACTCTGTAGAACAGGGGGAGATCACACAAACTCCACTCACTCTGTAGTACAGGGGGAGATCACACAAACTCCACTCACTCTGTAGAACAGGGGGAGATCACACAAACTCCACTCACTCTGTAGTACAGGGGGAGATCACACAAACTCCACTCACTCACTCTGTAGAACAGGGGGATATCACACAAACTCCACTCACTCTGTAGAACAAGGGGAGATCATACAAACTTCACTCACTCACTCTGTAGAACAAGGGGAGATCATACAAACTCCACTCACTCACTCTGTAGAACAGGGGGAGATCACACAAACTCCACTCACTCTGTAGAACAGAGGGAGATCATACAAACTCCACTCACTCACTCTGTAGAACAGGGGGAGATCACACAAACTCCACTCACTCACTCTGTAGAACAGGGGGAGATCATACAAACTCCACTCACACACGCTGAAGAACAGGGGGAGATCATACAAACTCCACTCACTCACTCTGTAGTACAGGGGGATATCATACAAACTCAACTCACTCTGTAGAACAGGGAGAGAGCATGGAGAGAGCCGGAGTCGGGAATCGAACCCCAGCGAGGATTCCATTTTTGCTCCGAGGCGAAAGTGTTAACCACGTCGCCACCGCTCTGCCACTGCCGTGGAGAGAATGAAGCCCTGGAGCACAGAATTTATGGCAAGAATACCGAATCGTGAGTTGTGTTGCGGTAGCGAGATGTTAACTACCTCGCCCGGTATACAGGAGTTCGTGGGTTCCATCCCGACCCCGGCGCCTGCTGCTGTAGATTTCGAGTTTGCGCGTTCGCCCGGTGGTCGCGTGGATTTTTCTCCGGGTCCTCCGGGTTTTTCCCTCCGCATTTAGTAAACGTGCGTTTAGAGAATTTGGCTGCTACGAATGTCCACGCGATAAGCCGCTTCCTAGAGCTATCATTTGTGGTAGCCAGGTCGCTTCGGAAAATAAGCTGTATAATTCAGTGGGGCCTTACCTGATAATTTTTTTTTAAAGTCTATAGTTTCATAGTTTAGTTTATGTGGAGACGCAGCACAGAGCTCCGCTTGTATTTGATTTTGTTTGGAGAGGGGCTCCGACATCGGACATGGGAGATGGCTTCAGGTGGAGGGGTTGAAGCGGGGGGGGGGGGCACTAGGGGGGGTGGCTGTAGGTGTCGGGGGGGGGGGGCGCCGGAGGGCTCTGGGTGAGGATGGGTCGGAGAGCGCTAGGGAGTAACGGAGAACGCCGAATGTGGATTCCGGTTAAAATCCAAAGGCAATGAAATCCGCGCGCGATGGTTTCTCGGCGCGATCTCCGCGGGTCTCGCTGGAGGTCGCGGAGGTCACAGAGCGGCGTGCGGGACTCGTGCGGGGAGGGAGGGAGGGAGATTGATGCCCCGGGATTGATGCCCTGGGAAAAAAATGAGCGCGGGGGAAGGCCCCCCACCACCCCCCCCCCCCAAGATTGGATTTTGGCACCGAGTTGAGAATTCGCGCCTCTGATTGATCGCGAAACGTGGCGTCGTCGAGACGGGGAGAGCCCAGCGGTGATAGGCGATGGGTCCTGCTGGTGGTGGTGCTGGTGGTGGTGCTGCTGGTGGTGCTGGTGGTGCTGGTGGTGGTGCTGGTGGTGCTGCTGCTGGTGGTGGTGGTGGTGCCGGTGGTGCTGCTGGTGGTGGTGCTGCTGCTGGTGGTGCTGCTGGTGGTGCTGCTGGTGGTGGTGATGCTGGTAGTGGTGGTGCTGCTGGTGGTGGTGGTGCTGGTGGTGGTGCTGGTGGTGATGGTGCTGCTGGTGCTGCTGGTGGTGCTGGTGGTGCTGCTGGTGGTGCTGCTGCTGGTGGTGGTGCTGATGGTGGTGGTGGTGCTGGTGGGAGTGGTGGTGCTGGTGGTGCTGCTGGTGGTGGTGGTGCTGCTGCTGGTGGTGGTGCTGCTGGTGGTGCTGATGGTGCTGCTGGTGGTGCTGGTGGGAGTGGTGGTGCTGGTGGTGCTGCTGGTGGTGCTGCTGCTGGTGGTGGTGCTGCTGGTGGTGGTGGTGCTGCTGCTGGTGGTGGTGCTGCTGGTAGTGCTGGTGCTGCTGGTGGTGGTGCTGCTGCTGGTGGTGGTGGTGCTGCTGCTGGTGGTGGTGCTGATGGTGCTGGTGGTGGTGCTGGTGGTGGTGGTGCTGCTGGTGGTGCTGCTGCTGGTGGTGGTGCTGCTGGTAGTGCTGCTGGTGGTGGTGGTGCTGCTGGTGGTGCTGCTGGTAGTGCTGCTGGTGGTGGTGGTGCTGCTGGTGGTGCTGCTGGTAGTGCTGATGGTGCTGGTGGTGGTGCTGGTGGTGGTGGTGCTGCTGCTGGTGGTGTAGCGCGCTGCTGCGCTACGAACCCGGCCACCCGAGTTCGGTCCCCGCTCACCGCCACCAACAACACAACAGTGGCGAATATCTGAAACGGTCCTGAGGCCTCCCGTGGATCGACTCAGCCTTAAATGAGTGCCTAGTGCGGTGTGTATTAAACATCGGCGCTGCGGGAAGACAAAGGCGGCCGGGCGTGGTGCTGACCACCCACCCCCTCGTGTGCCGTATCGGCCTTCATAGGCGCTACTCGCTGGCGGCAGTCGCCACGGCAATCAATTGAAGGCTATACGGGGGACTTTTGTCTTTGTGGGGTGTATATGTGTGTAGAGACTTGGTACAAGATATGGAGGGCGTGGGGGGCAAGCTGTAGGATGTGGGCTGGGGGCCACCTTGTCGGGAATGACAGTCGATTAAAGCCTATACGGGAGATCTTTGTCTGGTGATGCTCACAGAGAGATACGTTCAGAAAGATGCGTGAGACGTGAGACGCAGGGTGATTGTGATGATGATGATGGTGATGATGGTAGTGGTGATGATGGTGGTCGTGGTGATGATGATGGTGGTGATGGTGATGATTGCGGTGATGGTGGTGGTGATGACGGTGGTCGTACGTACAGAGATATACAGAGACAGAGAGATACACAGAGACACAGAGACACAGAAACAGAGATACACAGAGACACAGAGACAGAGATACACAGAGACAGACAGACAGAGAGACACAGAGACACAGAGACAGAGAAACACAGAGACACAGAGACACAGAGACAGAGATACACAGAGACACAGAGACACAGAGACAGAGATACACATAGACACAAAGACACAGATACAGAGATACACAGAGACACAGAGACACAGAGACAGAGATACACAGAGACACAGAGACACAGAAACAGAGATACACAGAGACAGAGATACACAGAGACACAGAGACACAGAAACATAGATACACAGAGACACAGGGACACAGAGACAGAGATACACAGAGACATAGAGACACAAAGACAGAGATACACAGAGACACAGAGACAGAGATACACAGAGATACAGAGACACAGAAACAGAGATATACAGAGACACAGAGACAGAGATACACAGAGACACAGAGACACAGAAACAGAGATACACAGAGACACAGAGACAGAGATACACAGAGACACAGAGACACAGAGACACAGAAACAGAGATACACAGAGACACAGAGACACAGAGACAGAGATACACAGAGACACAGAGACAGAGATAGACAGAGACACAGAGACAGAGATACACAGAGACACAGAGACAGAGATAGACAGAGACACAGAGACAGAGATACACAGAGACACAAAAACAGAGATACACAGAGACACAGAAACAGAGATACACAGAGACACAGAAACAGAGATACACAGAGACACAGAAACAGAGATACACAGAGACACAGAGACACAGAGACAGAGATACACAGAGACACAGAGACAGAGATACACAGAGACACAGAAACAGAGATACACAGAAACAGAGATACACAGAGACACAGAAACAGAGATACACAGAGACACAGAAACAGAGATACACAGAGACACATAGACAGAGATACACAGAGACAGAGATACACAGAGACACAGAGACAGAGAGAGAGAGAGACAGAGAGAGACTAATTTAAATTCCCCACAGAGGGGCTCTCCAGAACTCCCTCTCCTCGAGGCTCTTCCTCCAGCAGTGGAATGAGCAAGGCATTGCGGGGCTGCGCCTTTATCTACCTTGCTGCTCATCGTGGTTGCTCGGCACGACGTCCGGCGTTTCGCTCCAAGTGCCTCTTGCAAGGGGGAGCCTCTTGACGAACTGAACCGAGGTTTTTTTTTCCGCCTTCTCCGTCGATTTCCGGCGGCATAACTTAAACCGGCTACATTCTGTTCCTGAAGATGGTTGCAGCGCACGCAGCGAAACGTCGAGACAGCTCCACGGCCCGGCCCAGGTGATCTCTCCCATCCACGCGCTATCCAGGCTCAACTCTGCTTATTCATAATGAAGTTTTTTTTTTTTAGGGTGGGTTAGATCGCGTAAATATAAATGTGTCGTGACCCTCCACCACCCGACACAGCCGATGAGGTTTGTCACGTAAGCGACGCGCCAAGTAGTGACTACTTCAGCCCAGCGGTGTGTTGGAGAGTAAATCCACAACATTTACAACTTGAATGAGTACGACGTTTCGCCGGTAAATATATCCAGCATTATTGGGCGAATTGCCCGAATAGGGTGACGACACATTTACACTTAACGCGATTCTAACCCAAAAACAACTTTACGATTAATAGTATTGGTCGCGAACGCCTGTCACGTGCTAAATTATACTTAGATTCCACGATCCCGCTATATCGGGCGCAATCAGAGACCAAAATCGGGGAGAGGGGGGGGGGTGAACAGTTGATCTGGGATCAGGGAAACCGGGATCGGGGGGGGGGGTCAGGGAGAGACACTGAGTGAGACACTGAGTGAGACACTGAGACACTGAGTGAGACACTGAGTGAGACACGGAGTGAGACACTGAGTGAGACACTGAGACACTGAGTGAGACACTGAGTGAGACACTGAGACACTGAGTGAGACACTGAGTGAGACACGGTGAGAGACACTGAGTGAGACACTGAGTGAGACACTGAGTGAGACACTGAGTGAGACACTGAGACACTGAGTGAGACACTGAGTGAGACACGGTGAGAGACACTGAGTGAGACACTGAGACACTGAGACACTGAGTGAGACACTGAGTGAGACACTGAGTGAGACACTGAGTGAGACACTGAGACACTGAGTGAGACACTGAGTGAGACACGGTGAGAGACACTGAGTGAGACACTGAGTGAGACACTGAGTGAGAGACTGAGTGAGACACTGAGTGAGACACTGAGTGAGACACTGAGTGAGACACTGAGACACTGAGTGAGACACTGAGTGAGACACTGAGTGAGAGACTGAGTGAGACACTGAGTGAGACACTGAGACACTGAGTGAGACACTGAGTGAGACACGGTGAGAGACACTGAGTGAGACACTGAATGAGACACTGAGACACCGAGTGAGACACTGAGTGAGACACTGAGTGAGACAGTGAGAGACACTGAGTGAGACACTGAGTGAGACACTGAGTGAGACACTGAGACACTGAGTGAGACACTGAGTGAGACACTGAGTGAGACACGGAGTGAGACACGGTGAGAGACACTGAGTGAGACACTGAGTGAGACACGGAGTGAGACACTGAGTGAGACACTGAGTGAGACACTGAGACACTGAGTGAGACACTGAGTGAGACACTGCGTGAGACACTGAGTGAGAGACTGAGTGAGATACTGAGTGAGACACTGAGTGAGACACTGAGACACTGAGACACTGAGTGAAACACTGAGTGAGACACGGAGTGAGACACTGAGTGAGACACTGAGTGAGACACGGAGTGAGACACTGAGTGAGACACTGAGTGAGACACTGAGTGAGACACTGAGACACTGAGACACGGAGTGAGACACTGAGTGAGACACGGAGTGAGACACTGAGTGAGACACTGAGTGAGACACTGAGACACTGAGACACTGAGTGAGACACGGTGAGAGACACTGAGTGAGACACTGAGTGAAACACGACGAGAAATAATCGACACGGAGGGAACCTTGGATGCTAGGGGGGAGCAGGGAGTGTGGGGGAGCAGGGAGTGTGGGGGAGCAGGGAGTGTGGGGGAGCAGGGAGTGAGGGGGAGCAGGGAGTGTGGGGGAGCAGGGAGTGTGGGGGAGCAGGGAGTGTGGGGGAGCAGGGAGTGTGGGGGAGCAGGGAGTGTGGGGGAGCGGGTAGTGAGGGGGAGCAGGGAGTGTGGGGGAGCAGGGAGTGTGGGGGAGCAGGGAGTGAGGGGGAGCAGGGAGTGTGGGGGAGCAGGGAGTGTGGGGGAGCAGGGAGTGTGGGGGAGCAGGGAGTGAGGGGGAGCAGGGAGTGAGGGGGAGCAGGGAGTGTGGGGGAGCAGGGAGTGTGGGGGAGCAGGGAGTGTGGGGGAGCAGGGAGTGTGGGGGAGCAGGGAGTGTGGGGGAGCAGGGAGTGTGGGGGAGCAGGGAGTGTGGGGGAGCAGGGAGTGTGGGGGAGCAGGGAGTGTGGGGGAGCAGGGAGTGTGGGGGAGCAGGGAGTGTGGGGGAGCAGGGAGTGAGGGGGAGCAGGGAGTGTGTGGGAGGGCGTGGGGGGAGTTCGAGGCCGCCACTCGGCGCAGCTGCCGCAGAGGCACGTGGAGAGAGGCGCGAGTCTCTAAAATTGATCCCCGTGTTGGGACTCTTCAAAGGACAGGGAGGGAGGGAGGGAGCGGCGGGAGGGATGCGGCGGCGTAGGGGAGCAAGAGGAGGGGATGGAGAGAGCGGCGGTGAGTGTTGGTGAGTGGGGTGAGCGCTGTCTAGCTTCCACCGCAACTCGACAGGTCACCGCCGCAACCTTCCTCACCAGCAGCCACACGGCCATCACTCACCGTCAACCAGCACAACACCACCTACACGGCCCTTAGACGGCACCACCTACACGCTGCACTACACCACCACCTACACGCCACCCTGCAGCACGCCACTACCTAGACGACCCGGCACCCTGCACCACCTACCCTGGCCACCAACTGAGTCACCACTCACCTACCCCTGGCCACCAACTGAGTCACCACTCACCTACCCTGGCCACCAACTGAGTCACCACTCACCTACCCTGGCCACCAACTGAGTCACCACTCACCTACCCCTGGCCACCAACTGAGTCACCACTCACCTAACCTGGCCACCAACTGAGTCACCACTCACCTACCCTGGCCACCAACTGAGTCACCACTCACCTACCCTGGCCACCAACTGAGTCACCACTCACCTACCCTGGCCACCAACTGAGTCACCACTCACCTACCCTGGCCACCAACTGAGTCACCACTCACCTACCCCTGGCCACCAACTGAGTCACCACTCACCTACCCTGGCCACCAACTGAGTCACCACTCACCTACCCTGGCCACCAACTGAGTCACCACTCACCTACCCTGGCCACCAACTGAGTCACCACTCACCTACCCTGGCCACCAACTGAGTCACCACTCACCTACCCTGGCCACCAACTGAGTCACCACTCACCTACCCTGGCCACCAACTGAGTCACCACTCACCTACCCTGGCCACCAACTGAGTCACCACTCACCTACCCCTGGCCACCAACTGAGTCACCACTCACCTACCCTGGCCACCAACTGAGTCACCACTCACCTACCCTGGCCACCAACTGAGTCACCACTCACCTACCCTGGCCACCAACTGAGTCACCACTCACCTACCCTGGCCACCAACTGAGTCACCACTCACCTACCCTGGCCACCAACTGAGTCACCACTCACCTACCCTGGCCACCAACTGAGTCACCACTCACCTACCCTGGCCACCAACTGAGTCACCACTCACCTACCCTGGCCACCAACTGAGTCACCACTCACCTACCCTGGCCACCAACTGAGTCACCACTCACCTACCCTGGCCACCAACTGAGTCACCACTCACCTACCCTGGCCACCAACTGAGTCACCACTCACCTACCCTGGCCACCAACTGAGTCACCACTCACCTACCCTGGCCACCAACTGAGTCACCACTCACCTACCCTGGCCACCAACTGAGTCACCACTCACCTACCCTGGCCACCAACTGAGTCACCACTCACCTACCCTGGCCACCAACTGAGTCACCACTCACCTACCCTGGCCACCAACTGAGTCACCACTCACCTACCCTGGCCACCAACTGAGTCACCACTCACCTACCCTGGCCACCAACTGAGTCACCACTCACCTACCCTGGCCACCAACTGAGTCACCACTCACCTACCCTGGCCACCAACTGAGTCACCACTCACCTACCCTGGCCACCAACTGAGTCACCACTCACCTACCCTGGCCACCAACTGAGTCACCACTCACCTACCCTGGCCACCAACTGAGTCACCACTCACCTACCCTGGCCACCAACTGAGTCACCACTCACCTACCCTGGCCACCAACTGAGTCACCACTCACCTACCCTGGCCACCAACTGAGTCACCACTCACCTACCCTGGCCACCAACTGAGTCACCACTCACCTACCCTGGCCACCAACTGAGTCACCACTCACCTACCCTGGCCACCAACTGAGTCACCACTCACCTACCCTGGCCACCAACTGAGTCACCACTCACCTACCCTGGCCACCAACTGAGTCACCACTCACCTACCCTGGCCACCAACTGAGTCACCACTCACCTACCCTGGCCACCAACTGAGTCACCACTCACCTACCCTGGCCACCAACTGAGTCACCACTCACCTACCCCTGGCCACCAACTGAGTCACCACTCACCTACCCTGGCCACCAACTGAGTCACCACTCACCTACCCTGGCCACCAACTGAGTCACCACTCACCTACCCCTCACCTACCCCTCACCTACCACTCACCACAGCCAACCACTGTCACCCCCCCCCCCCCACAACTACGCCCTACTTACCCCCCCCCCCCCTCTACAAACTTCCCAAGAGGGATCATTGATTCCCCTTAATTAGGCGCAAATCTCCGCGTCCCCGGGGGATGAAGGTGGGAGGGGGCGGGGTGGTGGAGGATGGTGGGGGGGGCATCGCCCGAGGCAACGCAAGCGAGCGGTGAGGGGTGGGGGGGGGGAAGCCCCCCCCAACCCTCTCCCCCCCCCCACCAAATCTCCGTCCACAACTTCCATAGATGCGATGCTCTGGTTGGAGACCCGTCGCGGGCTGACGAGGTGAGGGAAGCATCCCTGCAGTGGTCTTGCTGCTGCCTTTCTCTCTCTCTCTCCACTGTCGCGTTGGGGGGGGGGGGGGGGTGCATCCTGAATGTGAGTAGAGAGACCCCCCCCCTCTCTCGTTAGCCTTGCGCGAGGGGGATAAGTGGGGGGGCGGGGGGGGTGAGACGCGTCTGGTTAAACGCAGGAGGCGGGAGTGTGATCCCCGTAATCAGAGATCCAAGCCCGGGAGGGTGGGGATGGGGTGGGGAGAAGCTGGTTGGCTCATTGGTTAGACGAATACTCGTGTTCGTGTCTAGCTGGGTACGTGGTCAGGGTTATGGGTAGGGTGAGTATTGGTTGGTTAGACTAAAACTAGTGTCTAGCTGGGTACGTGGTCAGGGTTATGGGTAGGGTGGGTATTGGTTGGTTAGACTAATACTAATGTCGTGTCTATCTGGGTACGTGGTCAGGGTTATGGGTAGGCTGAGTATTGATTGGTTGGTTAGACTAAAACTCGTGTCTAGCTGGGTACGTGGTCAGGGTTATGGGTAGGGTGAGTATTGGTTGGTTAGACTAATACTAGTGTCGTGTCTAGCTGGGTACGTGGTCAGGGTAATGGGTAGGGTGAGTATTGGTTGGTTAGACTAATACTAGTGTCGTGTCTAGCTGGGTATTAGGTCAGGGTTATGGGTAGGGTGAGTATTGGTTGGTTAGACTAATACTAGTGTCGTGTCTAGCTGGGTACGTGGTCAGGGTTATGGGTAGGGTGAGTATTGGTTGGTTAGACTAATACTCGTGTCGTGTCTAGCTGGGTACGTGGTCAGGGTAATGGGTAGGGTGAGTATTGGTTGGTTAGACTAATACTAGTGTCGTGTCTAGCTGGGTACGTGGTCAGGATTATGGGTAGGGTGAGTATTGGTTGGTTAGACTAATACTAGTGTCGTGTCTAGCTGGGTACGTGGTCAGGGTTATGGGTAGGGTGAGTATTGGTTGGTTAGACTAATACTAGTGTCGTGTCTAGCTGGGTACGTGGTCAGGGTTATGGGTAGGGTGAGTATTGGTTGGTTAGACTAATACTCGTGTCGTGTCTAGCTGGTTATTTAGTCAGGGTTATGGGTAGGGTGAGTATTGGTTGGTTAGACTAATACTAGTGTCGTGTCTAGCTGGGTATTAGGTCAGGGTTATGGGTAGGGTGAGTATTGATTGGTTAGACTAATACTCGTGCTAGTGTCTAGCTGGGTACGTGGTCAGGGTTATGGGTAGGGTGAGTATTGGTTGGTTGGCTAGTTACTTCGGTTATTGACCCAACGCCTTTCTCTTCGACCTCCGCATTTATTTTTTATTTTTTATTCTGCGACGACGTTTCGGGCGAACGGCCCTCGGTGATGGCACAGAGCCGCTCGCCGCGTCCCCCGGACGGCCGCGTTCACAAACAAATGTTCATGAAAGTCTCGCGGACGGACACGCGGAGCGTCGCAGCCTCGCTCGCCGTGTTTACCGATCAACAGATGTGCCTCATTTGCATACGAATAGTGGAGGGGGGAGGGGGCTCATCAACAACACGGGGGGGAGGGAGGGGAGGGCCTGGGGAGAGAGGGGGGGGGTCGTGATGGGAGCCCAAGAGGAGACACAGAGAGAGATTTCCGTTCCCTTCACGCGGGTGACGATGTATTAAACTAAAACTATATATAAATATACATTTCTTACGTAAAAAGTGATGTATTTTACCAGGAAAGGCCCCACTGACCTACATAGCTGACGCCGCGTCTGTCAATCACGGGGGTGGGGTAGAGGGGATGTTGGGGGAGCGTCTGACCATACTTCACCACTCTGGATCTGGTGTCGGCAATAGCGATGATGCCTTCATGACTTTGGGGCCGTCCATAAATGACGTCACGCGATTATGGACGATTTTTGACCCCCCCCTCCACTTCGTCACAAGGCGTCACAAAAAGTCAGACCCCCCTCAAATATGACGTCACAAAGCTCTGCCCCCCCCCCAAAATAAATAAAACATGCTTAAAATCGATTTAAAGCTTTCGTGACTGCAAGGATTCATCTTCTTTGGTTCTTTCTGTAAAGTCACGTAGAATGAGAATAAGATAATAAATTGATAAAATAAAATAACACAATAATGTTCTCACGACGTTTCGGCCACAACACAAGCGGCCTTCATCAGGTGAAGGGGACGAGACTGTCTGGAGGACAGACAGTCTGGAGGACAGACAGTCTCGTCCCCTTCACCTGATGAAGGCCGCTTGTGTTGTGGCCGAAACGTCGTGAGAATATTATTGCGTCATTTTATTTTATCAATTTATTATTTTATTCTCATTCTACGTGACTTTACCGAAAGAACCAAAGAAGATGCTTCAAATCGCTTTAAGCTATTGTCATTGTAGTGCGTATTTAATGTGGCGCTGCACTCTGATGTTGTAGGAGCAAACATTTATTAAAAAGTCTATTTAATTAAGTAGAACGTGATTTAAAGCTTTCGTGACTGCAGGGATTAATATTCTTGGTTCTTTCGGTAAAGTCACCACGTAGAAGGGAAACAATAAAATAATAAAAAAATATAAAACAGTCGAAACGTCGTGAGAATTTTATTGTTTTCTATTTTTATTATTTTATTGTTTCCCTTCTACGTGACTTTACCGAAAGAACCAAAGAAGATGCTTCAAATGTTTTATCCTACAACATCAAAGTACAGCGCCACATTAAATACGCACTACAATGACAATAGTTTAAAGCGATTTGAAGCACTTTTTATTTTCAAAATGGAACATGGTTTTGGGGGGGGGGCAGAGCTTTGTGACGTCATATGTGAGGGGGGTCTGACTTTTAACGACGCCGTGTGACGAGGGGGGGGGGTAAAAAATCGCCCAAAATCGCGTGACGTCATTTATGGACGGCCCCTTATCACGTGAACATGTACAGCAGCTAAATATTCTAAACGCGTGGCGATGTTGATTCTCAATGTGGAGGGGAAACCCGGAGGACCCGGAGAATAATCCACGCGATCACGGAGAGAGAGACACCGCAAACTCCAAATATACAGCAGCAGCAGCATGCCTCAGGGTCGGGATCGAACCGTCGAACCTCCTGCATACCAGGCGAGGTAGTTAACATCTCATAGCCACAGTGATGATGATGAGAGAGAGACACGTAAACTACAAATATACAGCAGCAGCAGGCGTCAGGGTCGGGATCGAACCGTCGAACCTCCTGCATACCAGGCGAGGTAGTTAACATCTCATAGCCACCGTGATGATGATGAGAGAGAGAGAGAGACACCGCAAACTCCAAATATACAGCAGCAGCAGGCGTCAGGGTCGGGATCGAACCGTCGACGTCCTGTGCTCCAGGCGAGGTAGTTAACATCTCGCCGCCTCAGCTATGCAAGTACGTTGAATTTCTTTCGCACCGTACGTAGCCAACCGTGCCTGCCCGAGGTGCGGATGCCAAAGTCGAGGTACTGCTGCTGCTGCTACGACAACAACGAGTGGAGGGCTTCAGGAGAGAGAGAGAGTTCGTGTCGCTGTTCCTGCACCTCCTCTGTTGAAGGAGCGCAGGACACAGTGAGTTGAACTTCTTTCGCACCGTGCGTAGCCGACCGTATGGGTCCATAGCCTGGGACGGCGCGGCCGCAGTGGCAACACTGCGGCTCTGACGTTCATCTTCAACTCGTGAAGGAGGTGTGCGTATCGGCCTGCTGTCGATACGGAGAGGATTCGAGAGACGGAGAGAGAGAGAGACGGCGAGGCACAGAGAGCAATAGAGACGGGCAGGGAGACAAGGGGAGACACAGAGGGGAGACACGGGAAGACAGACAGACAGACCCACGGAGACACAGAGGGGAGACACGGGAAGACAGACAGACAGACCCACGGAGACACGGGAAGACGCAGCCACGCGACGCTCATCACAAGTAGCATCAATTAGCGGACACGCGCCCCATCTCCTCCCCCACCCCCCAGCCTCTCCCCATCCCTCCCCCCGCCCCCACCCCCGCTCCCCTCCCACCGCTACCCCCACCCCCACCGCCGCTCCCCTCCGCTACCCAGCGCCACAGCGGCACGCTCCGTTCCATTATCGCGGTGAATTTTTCCCGCCGCATCGACTCCTCGAGCAAAGATCGGTACGGCTTGGGGAGGCGGGGTAAGGGTGGAAGGGGAGGGGGGTTAATTAGCCACGCCCCCTCCTCTAATCTAACCCGCCCCCCTACCTACAACATTTAAAGCTCCGCACAGATGCATTCAAGAATCTATGACGCCCTGCCCTCTCGTGGCTGCCGTGCGTTGCGTCCCATGCCGACAGTGTCGAGTGATGGCCTCGTGGTCGCCTCTGTTAGCCAGGCACAGGCCTGCTTAGCTTTGAATCAAATGCGTACAATATTCGACGCTTCGGTCAATGGGCCTATTTTCATAGCAGAGAGAGAGAGAGGCCAGGGAGGTCGAGTGAATACGACTTTGAGCCTGCAATAAACTACAACTACTGAGTGTTGGTGAGTGTTGGTGAGTTGGTGTGAGTGTTGGTGAGTCGTGGTGAGTGTTGGTGAGTCGTGGTGTGAGTGTTGGTGAGTTGGTGTGAGTGTTGGTGAGTTGGTGTGAGTGTTGGCGAGTCTTGGTGTGAGTGTTGGTGAGTTGGTGTGAGTGTTGGTGAGTCTTGGTGTGAGTGTTGGTGAGTTGGTATGAGTGTTGGTGAGTCTTGGTGTGAGTGTTGGTGAGTTGGTGTGAGTGTTGATGAGTTGGTGTGAGTGTTGGTGAGTCTTGGTGTGAGTGTTGGTGAGTTGGTGTGAGTGTTGGTGAGTTGGTGTGAGTGTTGGTGAGTCGTGGTGTGATTATTGGTGAGTTGGTGTGAGTGTTGGTGAGTTGGTGTGAGTGTTGGTGAGTTGGTGTGAGTGTTGGTGAGTTGGTGTGAGTGTTGGTGAGTTGGTGTGAGTGTTGGTGAGTATTGGTGTGAGTGTTGGTGAGTCGTGGTGTGAATGTTGGTGAGTCTTGGTGTGAGTGTTGGTGAGTCTTTGTGTGAGTGTTGGTGAGTATTGGTGTGAGTGTTGGTGAGTCTTGGTGTGAGTGTTGGTGAGTCTTGGTGTGATTATTGGTGAGTTGGTGTGAGTGTTGGTGAGTCTTTGTGTGAGTGTTGGTGAGTCTTGGTGTGAGTGTTGGTGAGTCTTGGTGTGAGTGTTGGTGAGTCTTGGTGTGAGTGTTGGTGAGTCTTGGTGTGATTATTGGTGAGTTGGTGTGAGTGTTGGTGAGTCTTGGTGTGAGTGTTGGTGAGTCTTGGTGTGAGTGTTGGTGAGTCTTGGTGTGAGTGTTGGTGAGTTGGTGTGAGTGTTGGTGAGTTGGTGTGAGTGTTGGTGAGTTGGTATGAGTGTTGGTAAGTCTTGGTGTGAGTGTTGGTGAGTTGGTGTGAGTGTTGGTGAGTCGTGGTGTGAGAGTTGGTGAGTCTTGGTGTGAGTGTTGGTGAGTTGGTGTGAGTGTTGGTGAGTCTTGGTGTGAGTGTTGGTGAGTTGGTGTGAGTGTTGGTGAGTTGGTGTGAGTGTTGGTGAGTCGTGGTGTGATTATTGGTGAGTTGGTGTGAGTGTTGGTGAGTTGGTGTGAGTGTTGGTGAGTCTTTGTGTGAGTGTTGGTGAGTATTGGTGTGAGTGTTGGTGAGTCTTGATGTGAGTGTTGGTGAGTCTTGGTGTGATTATTGGTGAGTTGGTGTGAGTGTTGGTGAGTCTTGGTGTGAGTGTTGGTGAGTCTTGGTGTGAGTGTTGGTGAGTCTTGGTGTGAGTGTTGGTGAGTCTTGGTGTGAGTGTTGGTGAGTCTTGGTGTGAGTGTTGGTGAGTCTTGGTGTGAGTGTTGGTGAGTTGGTGTGAGTGTTGGTGAGTTGGTGTGAGTGTTGGTGAGTTGGCGTGAGTGTTAGTGAGTATTGGTGTGAGTGTTGGTGAGTCTTGGTGTGAGTGTTGGTGAGTTGGTGTGAGTGTTGGTGAGTTGATGTGAGTGTGGGTGAGTCTTTGTGTATGTGTGTCGGCTCAAGGAGATGGTGATGGTTGAGGTGGTCGTGGTTGAGTGAGCGGTTGTAGTGGTGGACAGGGTGGTGATGCTTAACGTTGTGGTTGTCGAGTGGGTGGTGGTAGTGGTAGTGCTGGTGGTAGTGCTGGTTGCGCAAGTGAGTGGGTATAGAGTGGACTATACATCGACCCTGACCCCCACCGCCCCCTTACACGAACCCCCCCCCCCCCCCCCAATTAGCGAGGGGTTCCAATCCCGCTCGGCTCTCGGCAGAAGCCGCTAGCCAAGCGCGAGGATTATTCCGCGACCTCTCACGAATCTGACCCCGTGACCCTGAGATCCCGGCTCGCATCAATCGCCCGTATTCGCTCCGTCAATGTCCGATGGGAGAACAGCTGTTTTCTCTGCTCTGCTTTTATAAATAACCCTGGGGGGGGGGGGGCGGTGGAGTGGGTGGGTGGGGGGCAAGAGGACTTCTACTGCGTGCGCGTGGAAGAAGACCCTGGCTCACCTTCTTGTGCGGGGCGGGGGTACGGTGCGAAAGAAGTTCAACGTGCGTACGCACGTGCACACGTACAAGACGCAAGCGAGGACATCGCCACCGGCCAATATTGCGCCTGCCGCGCCGATGTTCTAATCAGAGCGCCGTTTGTTCGTGTGCTTTGACGCAAGCAGTCTCGGGCGCAGGTTTCGGCCTTCGAGGGGACTCATCAGCAGTTCGGGGTGCCGAACGCACCCTGCGCGATCGCCAGACGTTGCTGTTGTTGGCGAGATCGCTCGATGCGAGCGACTTGTCACACCGCGTTTCGGTGTGGGTTCGACCTTCCGGGGACTCATCAGCAGTTCGGGGTGCCGAACGCACGCTGCGCGATCGCCAGACGTTGCTGTTGTTGGCGAGATCGCTCGGTGCGAGCGACTTGTCACACCGCGTTTCGGTGTGGGTTCGACCTTCCGGGGTCTCATCGGCAGAGTCAGAGACGTCTTCGACTAAAACGCTGATGCAAACAAAAACAAACACGGCCCGCAAGGTTTTTGCGAGGTTCGGCAAATGTTGCTTGGTAAATATTGCGTGCCATTAAGGAAGGGTCGTTACCCGAAACGTCTCCCTGTCCGTGTCTGTGTGCACGTGTGCGTCTTTGTGTGGTGAACTCACCGAGCAACGAACCCGGACACGCGAATTCGAATCGCGCTCACGATCAAACACCAGTGACGAACATCAAAACCGGTCCTGGGCATCACGTAGGTCAACTCAGCCTCAAATATGAGTGCGCGGTGTGGAATCATCGCCACTGGGGAGACAAAGGCGGTTGGGCGTGGTGGTGGTGTTGGCCACCCACCCCTTGGTGTGCCGTGCCGGCCTTCATAGGTGCTCGCTACCAGCACTTGCCCGAACAGTCTGTTGAGGCTATACGGGGGATCTTTGTCTTTGTACGTGTGTGTGTGTCTGCACGTGTGTCCGTGGCTGTGGGGAGCGGTGGTGTAGTGATTAGCGCAGCGAGCTCCCAATCTGTTTCGTTGTCCTTTCCCACACCTCCGATTTAGCATGGTTGCACACGTACGGCGCAAAAGAAGTTCAACATACACACGTACCGGCGACGGAGTTGCCTGAGACGCGAGTTGCGCGAGACGGGAGTTGCCTGAGACGGGAGTTGCTTGGACGAGAGTTGCTTGAGACGGGAGTTGCCTGAGACGGGAGTTGCCTGAGACGAGAGTTGCCTGAGGCGGGAGTTGCCTGAGACGGGAGTTGCCTGAGACGGGAGTTGCTTGAGACGAGAGTTGTTTGAGACGAGAGTTGCCTGAGACGGGAGTTGCTTGAGACGAGAGTTGCTTGAGACGAGAGTTGCCTGAGACGAGAGTTGCCTGAGACGGGAGTTGCCTGAGACGAGAGTTGCCTGAGGCGGGGGTTGCCTGAGACGGGAGTTGCCTGAGACGGGAGTTGCTTGAGACGAGAGTTGTTTGAGACGAGAGTTGCCTGAGACGGGAGTTGCTTGAGACGAGCGTTGCTTGAGACGAGAGTTGCCTGAGACGGGAGTTGCCTGAGACGGGAGTTGCCTGAGACGGGAGTTGCCTGAGACGGGAGTTGCCTGAGACGGGAGTTGCCTGAGACGAGAGATTCGCGAGACGGGAGTTGCTTGAGACGAGAGTTGCCTGAGACGAGAGTTGCCTGAGACGAGAGTTGCTTGAGACAAGAGTTGCCTGAGACGGGAGTTGCCTGAGACGAGAGTTGCCTGAGACGAGAGTTGCCTGAGACGATAGTTGCTTGAGACGAGAGTTGCCTGAGACGGGAGTTGCTTGAGACGAGAGTTGCTTGAGACGAGAGTTGCCTGAGACGGGAGTTGCCTGAGACGAGAGTTGCCTGAGACGAGAGTTGCCTGAGACGATAGTTGCTTGAGACGAGAGTTGCTTGAGACGAGAGTTGCCTGAGACGGGAGTTGCCTGAGACGGGAGTTGCCTGAGATGGGAGTTGCCTGAGACGAGAGTTGCCTGAGACGAGAGATTCGCGAGACGAGAGTTGCCTGAGACGAGAGTTGCCTGAGACGGGAGTTGCTTGAGACGAGAGTTGCCTGAGACGCGAGTTGCCTGAGACGGGAGTTGCCTGAGACGGGAGTTGCCTGAGACGAGAGTTGCCTGAGACGGGAGTTGCCTGAGACGAGAGATTCGCGAGACGAGAGTTGCTTGAGACGAGAGTTGCCTGAGACGGGAGTTGCTTGAGACGAGAGTTGCTTGAGACGAGAGTTGCCTGAGACGAGAGTTGCCTGAGACGAGAGTTGCCTGAGACGAGAGTTGCCTGAGACGAGAGATTCGCGAGACGAGAGTTGCCTGAGACGAGAGTTGCCTGAGACGAGAGATTCGCGAGACGAGAGTTGCCTGAGACGAGAGTTGCCTGAGACGGGAGTTGCTTGAGATGAGAGTTGCCTGAGACGGGAGTTGCCTGAGACGGGAGTTGCCTGAGACGAGAGTTGCCTGAGACGGGAGTTTCCTGAGACGGGAGTTGCTTGAGACGAGAGTTGCCTGAGACGAGAGTTGCCTGAGACGAAAGTTGCTTGAGACGAGAGTTTCCTGAGACGGGAGTTTCCTGAGACGAGAGTTGCCTGAGACGGGAGTTGCCTGAGACGAGAGTTGCCTGAGACGCGAGTTGCTTGAGACGAGAGTTGCCTGAGACGAGCGTTGCCTGAGACGGGAGTTGCTTGAGACGAGAGTTGCCTGAGACGAGAGTTTCCTGAGACGGGAGTTGCCTGAGACGAGAGTTGCCTGAGACGAGAGTTGCCTGAGACGAAAGTTGCTTGAGACGAGAGTTGCCTGAGACGGGAGTTGCTTGAGACGGGAGTTGCTTGAGACGGGAGTTGCTTGAGACGAGAGTTGCTTGAGACGAGAGTTGCCTGAGACGCGAGTTGCTTGAGACGGGAGTTGCTTGAGACGAGAGTTGCTTGAGACGAGAGTTGCCTGAGACGGGAGTTGCCTGAGACGAGAGTTGCCTGAGACGCGAGTTGCCTGAGACGAGAGTTGCCTGAGACGCGAGTTGCCTGAGACGAGAGTTGCCTGAGACGCGAGTCGCCGTCTCTCGTAGACACTGGCGCCCTCTATCGCACGCGGCCCGAGACGCGACCTCGCCCTAAGCAGCACGTCCTTGTTGCTGTACTGCACCAAACGGAACCCCATTGCGAGCACGGAAATCTCTTTGGCTGTAGCCAGCAGGCAACGTCGGCAAAGCGTTTGTTTAACAGGCCACAACCCTGCTGATGAGACCCCCAAGAAGACGAATCCAGCCTGGGGATTGTAAATCCGTTGCTGTCTTGGGGAGTCGGGATGATGCCAGAGCGATGGACGGGAGTGTGAGTTCCTGTGGCGTCATAACTCCGCCTGCACGCGAACGGATTCCATCGCTCCGTCTCCTCCACGCTCATCCTCTCAGACGCGTTTCATTCCTCGCCTCCCCCCCTCCACCACCACCAACCCGTGAACTCTCCACGCTCCAAACCACATTTCAACCACACCGCGAACACAACAGCCGCGCGCGCGCGTGTGCGTGTTGTGTTCACTGGAGGAGTGTGATTAGTGACACTGTTATTCTCTTAATTGTTTAAATATTGCGTCAGGAGGAGTGTGTCAGTGTGACTATGATGGGTGGGACACGGTGAGTATGGTGGAGGAGGGGGAGGGGTCTACGACTCTCCGTGCATCGAGATACCCCGGGGGGTAGCGGCAGCAGAGTCCCCTCGCCGGGGCCCCCTTGCCCAGGTCTTCTCTATGGGGTCCCCTCCAGTGGACCCCCTCGGTGTAGCCGAGTTGTTGGCAAGGGAAGGCAGCGACGGCGGCTGGTGGCTCACATTATTGATGGGGCGGTGCCGTCGTCGCAACAGCGGCCACGAGTAAGAGGGTTGGGGGCAGAGGGCGTGATCCAGAAATGAATGCAACATGAATACAAACATAAATGTTTTTATATTTTTGTTTTTGGGTAAATATAAATAAAATGTAGATAGTCGGGGTCTCAAGGTAGAGGGGGGGATGTAGACTTTAGTCCAAAACAAATAGTTGAAAGGTGGGGTGGGGGGGTGAGGAAGAAGGGATGGATACAGATTAATTTAAAAACTTCTGGTACCATTTATCGACCACCCGTGGTTAAAGTGATTGGGTGAAGTGAGGCAATGCGAGGCCACGTGCCACGTGCCTCGCGCGCGCGCGCGGGTTTAATCCCCGGTCCGTGTTTGTGATGCGACTTCAAGCCAGCGAGGCGGTGTTTGTGTGGTAGTGGTGTGTGTAGTAGTGGTGTGTGTGTGGTAGTGGTGTGTGTGTGTGTGGTAGTGGTGTGTGTAGTAGTGGTGTGTGTAGTAGTTGTGTGTGTGTGTGGTAGTGGTGTGTGTGTGTGATAGTGGTGTGTGTGTGTAGTAGTGGTGTGTGTGTAGTAGTGGTGTGTGTAGTAGTGGTGTGTGTGTGTGGTAGTGGTGTGTGTGGTAGTGGTGTGTGCGTAGTAGTGGTGTGTGCGTAGTAGTGGTGTGTGGTAGTGGTGTGTGTGTGTGGTAGTGGTGTGTGTGGTAGTGGTGTGTGTGTGTAGTAGTGGTGTGTGTGTGGTAGTGATGTGTGTGTGGTAGTGGTGTGTGTAGTAGTGGTGTGTGTAGTAGTGGTGTGTGTGTGTGGTAGTGGTGTGTGTGTGTGGTAGTGGTGTGTGTAGTAGTGGTGTGTGTGTAGTAGTGGTGTGTGTGTGTGGTAGTGGTGTGTGTGTAGTAGTGGTGTGTGTGTGTCTGTGTGTGTGGTAGTGGTGTGTGTAGTAGTGGTGTGTGTGTTTGTGTGTGTGTAGTAGTGGTGTGTTTGTGTGTGTGTAGTAGTGGTGTGTTTGTGTGTGTGTAGTAGTGGTGTGTGTGTAGTAGTGGTGTGTGTGTGTAGTAGTGATGTTTGTGTGTGTGGGTGGTGATCGCGGGTTGCTGAGGAGATGGAGTCTGCCTCAGTGGCCCGCGATCACAAATCTCTATTTAACTCCATCAAAAAGTAACCTGCAGGGCCACACCTATTACCATCATAAGGGCAAAAAATGGTCATCCAATCTCCGACCCCCAGGAACAGGTTTGCAGATTTGCTGAGCATTTCTGTGAGGTCCTGGGGGAGGGAAAATCCCTCAGCCAGGAAAACATCGTGGCACAAAGTGAGGATGACCCTGCAGAGGCTGCGGTGCCTCAAATATTGGAAGAAGTCACCCCCTATGAGTGGCTGGCTGAAGTACCATCTGTTGAGGAAGTACTGAAGGCGATCCGGAGTCTGAGACCAGGAAAGGCAGCGGGCAGAGATGATCGCCCAAGCGAAATGCTGAGGGAGGGTGGCGTTTGTGCACAGACTGCCCTATATGACATCATAACAACAGTCTGGACCACTGGACGGGTTCCTCAGGATTGGAAGGATGCCCTGGTGGTCCCCCTCTTTAAGAAGGGGAACCGCACAGACTGTAACAACTACAGGGGCATCTCACTCCTCAGTGTGCCGGGACAGGTCCTGGCAAGGATTATTCAACATCGCCTTGCCAGGCACGCTGAGGAGAGGCTTGCGGAGCCCCAATGCGGTTTCAGGAAAAGGCGGTCCTGCACAGATGCCATATTTTCTGTCCGTCTGCTACAGCAGAGGTGTAGGGAATTCCAGCAAGACCTACATCTCTGCTTTATTGACCTGGTCAAGGCCTATGATACCATCAGTAGGCCTGGGCTCTGGGTTGTTCTTCGTGCTTTTGGAGTACCTGACCCTCTGCTCACGATCATTAAGGACCTTCGTGATGGTGAGCGGGCCCGGGTAAAACTACGTGGCCGGGAGTCTGAGCCATTCCCTGTACACCTTGGGATGCGACAGGGATGTCCGCTGGCTCCCACATTATTTAACATCTATTTTGACCACGTAGTTCGTGAAGCCTTTAATAGCTGTCCCTGGGGAATCTCCATATGGTACAGATATAATGGGAGGCTGATCGATGCCCGGGTGCGGTCAAGAGATGGCTCCCTATTGGTCAACCATGTTATGTATGCCGATGATTTGGTAATAGCTGCTCATTCAGAGGAGGAGTTGGAGACGCTGCTGCTGAGACTGGAGCGTGCTACTAAGAGATGGGGCCTTACCATCAGCCCCACCAAAACTAAGCACCTGCCTGGGTATTTTGTACCACCCCCACTACTCCCAATCGGTGATGGGGCAGTTTTGGAGAGAGTGGAGAGTTTCCCATACCTGGGCAGTGTGCTTATGACCGGCTCCAGTTTAACAGCAGAGGTCTCACTCGGAATCAGTCGAGCGGCAATATCTTTTCATCAGTTGCGTAACGCTGTGTGGAAGCTACCTGGTCTGTCGCTCCGCACTAAGCTTCAGGTCTTCTCGGCCACGGTCATTCCCTCCCTTCTCTACGCTTGCGAAACGTGGACCCCCCAAATGAAACATCTTCGCCGGTTAGAAACATTTAGGCTGGCCTGCCTACGATCCATCCTGGGTTTAACCAGGCTGGATTGTGTGAGGAGCTCACAATTCCTTGAAAGATCTGTGCACGGTCCCATCGGTGAGCTCCTCCGGCAGGCGAGGCGTTGGCTGGGTCATGTAGCCCGCATGCCCAGCCACCGCATGCCGAAACAGATTTTGTTCGGCCGGATCGAGGGGGCTAAACGGGCGCGGCATGGGCTAGAGAAGAGATGGAGTGATGTGGTACAGGAGGACGTGGAGCTGAGTTCACGAGCCTCCTCTGTGGAGGAGGCTCGTCAAGGACGCTACTGGGCAGTTGGAGGCAGTCGCCCTCCAACAACAACGGAGGGCGGAGAAGCGACGCTCACAACAACGAGCGGAGCGCCGGGTGGCTAAAGCACAGCAGGTTGGCACAGTAGGGCACACACACAGACACACACATTTACATCACACCGGTGCTGCTGCTGTACTAGTAAAGAATTGGCTTGTTCTGTTTACGTGACAAATCTTTACGAATTGGCTGTCGGGTGGTGGCGGGTTTCACGACACGTTTATATATTTACGCGATCTAACCCAACAAACGCCCCCCCCTCCCCCTGCATTACGAATATTGGTCGCGAATGCCGAAGTGGAAGACTTTGTGCGCCTCCACCGCTCCACCCATCCACACACACACACAAACACACACACAGACACACACACACAGACACACACACAGACATACACACAAACACACACACAGACACACACACAGACACACACAGACAGACACACACACAGACACAGACACACACACACAGATACACACAAACACACAGACACACACACAGACACACACACACAAAGATCCCCCATATAGCCTTAACAGACTGTAGGGGCAAGTGCTGTTAGCGAGCACCTATGAAGGCCGGAACGGTACACGAGGGGGTGGGTGGCCAGCACCACGCCCGACCGCCTTTGTCTCCCCAGTGGCGATGTTTTACACACCGCACACAGGTACTCATTTGAAGCTGAGTCGACCTAGGGGAGGCCCGGGACCGGTTCAGATAATCGTCACTGGTGTTGGCCGCGAGCGGGAATCGAACCCGGGTCGCCAGGTTCATAGCGCAGCGTAGCGCTAACCGCTACACTACCGCTCCCCACATCTGTTGAAAAGGACTTCTACATCTAATCGGATTCCTGCAGTGTAAATACGGATTCTGATTCTGACGCGCTGAATGAGAGACCCACAGAGTCGTACGGGAGCCTGTAAACTCACGCAGGGAGCCGTGGACTCGTTCTGGAACTATCGGCTGGGGTTGCTCCGTTAACAAAGACAGAACGACTCCTCGCACCAACTGAATGATTCGTCCCCTATGTCCGTAACCACTGTATCTGTAACCCCTATATCCGTTAACCCTATGTTTGTAACCTCTATATCCGTAACCCTATATCCAAACCCCTATATCCGCAACTCCTATATCCGCAACTCCTATATCCGTAACTCCTATATCCGCAACCCCTATATCCGCAACCCCTATATCCGCAACTCCTATATCCGTAACTCCTATATCCGTAACTCCTATATCCGCAACTCCTATATCCGCAACTCCTATATCCGCAACTCCTATATCCAAACCCGTATATCCGTAACTCCTATATCCGTAACTCTAATATCCGTAACAGCGATCAGGGCCACGTGCGTCATCGCATTTTCCAGGGGTGGCGGCTTATTAACTTTTCACTTTTTGGCATCTCCCCGTCTCTCCATCTCCCTCCCATGCTCTCTCTATGTATCTCTCTCTGTATCTCTCTCAATGTATCTCTATGTATGTATCTCTATGTATATCTCTCTGTATCTCTCAATGTATCTCTATGTATCTCTCTCTGTATCTCTCTATGTATATCTATGTATGTATCTCTCTATGTATCTCTATGTATGCATCTCTCTATGTATATCTATGTATCTCTGTGTGCATGCTGGTAGGAAGAGGGTGTGTCTGCCCGTGCTGCTGGCGTTCACATTACCTGCCAGTGAGGGCCTAGTTCTACGTGTGCATCCTAGCCTCGCCTGACGTTCGTTTTTTGCCCTTTCCAGCGACCTCTTTAAATCTCCGAGCACCTTCGAGTGCTCATCATCATCATCGTCGTCGTCTCCCCTCCACCTCTGTGAGCGCCTCCAACAACAACAACACAGGGCTCGTGCTGTCTCTCCCTTCTGCAGCTCTTTTTACTCTCGTCACACTCGGTTTACTCGGCAAGCCTGCGGCCTACTCACAGCCCTGCACCTTTTCTCCACCCCTCCCCCTCTGTTACATTCTTCCTATTCTTCTGCTTTACTGCAAACATTAAAATCGCTCCTCTTTCTCACTCCCCTCCTCTTTCTCACTCCCCTCCTCTCTGCTCTCCCCTCCTCTCTCAGCACTGCTGCTTCCTGCCCCCACAGCACCCATCACGTCACGTGACGCTCGTGACAACACCTGCTCACTGCCCTCCCCCTCTCTCTCTCCTGTCGCCACCCTGCGCCCCCCCCCACCCACCACCCCACTCTTAATTTCCACCCATCTCTTCTTGTCTCGTTCTCTCCTTTCATTCGTGCAGCTAACGACGTTTATGTATTTATTGTAAAATTTATTTATTTACTTACTTACAAATGCCACGCCACGCTACGCCGGAGGATCATATCTCTCAAACCGCCCAACAGGGACTGTGCTGCTTCCCGCCACCTGAGACAAAGGTGGACGACGTGATAGACGCCGCCGCTGGACAGCGCGTGGGGAAGCGGAACCTTCATCGCCGCCGCTCCCAAGAACCGTGGCTACGTGGTCCTCTTCACCAACGCGGAGATGGTGGCGCGCGCCCATCGCCACGGGGCTCACCTTCAGGGGGGAGATATTTGTGCAATGCACACCTCTCTCCTCCCCCGCACGAAAAGTGATCATCTCCAACGCCCCCCCACCACCTTTCCTCAAAACTGCCGACCTACAACGAGACCTTGAGCGGTTCGGCAAAGTTGTGTCCCGAATCGTCACGCTGACCTTGCACACACGGGACCCAGAAATGGCGCACGTCTTGTCGTTCAAGCGACAAACTTTCATGATTTTAAACGGCAACAACACGGAGCTCAACGTGAACTTTAAGTACACTTCGGAAGGCTATGCCGACACCGTGTACGTGTCCACCGCGTTGCCACGCTGTTACGTGTGCAGTGGCTTCGGCCATGCCTGTGCAAATTGCACGGGCAAACCAAAAGGAAAAAAACGTGCAGCCTGCAACAAACGTCACGCAGCAGCAGCAGCAACAGCGCCAGCAGCAGCAGCAGCAGCCGCCACAGCCTCAGCAGCGCCGGCAGAAGCAGCAGCAGCCGCCGCAGCCTTCGCAGCGGCAGCAACAGCTGCAACAGGAGCAGCAGCAGCCGCAGCAGCAGCCGCAGCAGCCGCAGACACCGCAGCCTCAGCAGCTGCAGCCACCACAGCACGAGTCTGACCGGTCGCACACAGCCGCCCACCGACGACGAAGATGACGATGGCTTCACCCTCGTCACCTCGCGCAAGCGCAGGGTGAAGCCCGGCCATGGCGGAGGAGGCCACGCGGCCCCTAACCCTAAACGCGCGGCCACCGCCGATCACGAGCCCTACCCAAAAGACGCAGAGCAGGACGAGCAACGCCCCCCAGCGAGCATCGTCCTAGACGGCGTTGCGGGGAATGACCATGAAGACATGCTCGACGGCGACCCATCTGAGGACAACACGGTGGGACAAGGACCGCCAACACCGCCACCGCCGCACGCCGCCTCAGCATCCTCAGAGCAAGAGGAACCACCAGCCGGTGCGGCGCCTGACGGCACCACGCTGCAGGAAGGCGACGAAGGCCGGCTCACCTCACCCGAGGGGAGAGCAAAAGACCCTCCACTACCAGAGGGCAGCCACCCTCTTCCCAATGAGGCCCTGCCATCACCAACTGCAAACGAGGTTTCTGCCGAGTCACAGTGTGACGAGCTGGAGGTGTCGGAGACCGAAGGAGAGGACAACGTGAGTGAGCTCAGCTACTCACAAGTCAACAGCGAGTACGATTACACACCTGGAGACATCCACAGCTTCCTCAAGAAAACTTTCAGGAAGCGTCAAGTTAGGGTCGGGGCCGTTTTCCCTGACCTCACCGCTTTCCTCAAAGCATCCCAACAAATTTGCCGCAACAGCGACAGGTTTGGTTTCTCAACTCAGGAATGCTACCGCCTGAAAGCGTTCATGCGCAAGGCGAAGAAGGAGCTTACTTCTGCCCAGAAGTAACCCAGCCCCCCGCAACTACTGTTGACACTACCACCACCACACAACTACATGATGGCTTCAGCTATTAAGGTTGCTAGTCTGAACTGTAACAGCGCTCGCAGTGACAAGAGGTGGGACCAGATCTGCCGCTTTGTCAGGGAACACAAAGCAGATGTAACTCTCCTCCAGGAAACCTACCTTGACCCAATGCGACTCTCCTCCAGGAAACTCACCTCGACGCCACTCTGGAGGCCCAACGCCAGCCTTTCCTAGGCGGCCGGGCCTTCTTCAGCCATGCCGAGGACAACCTCGCCGGCGTGGCGATTGTGCTCAGTTCGCGGTTTGCACCAGAGAATGTCTCCTTCAAAGAAATCGTCAAAGGTCACTTGATTTCTGTCGAATTCGCCCTGAATAAATCCTGCTTCAGGTGCTTTAATGTGTACGCGCCGATCAAGGCCCCCCGAGAGGAAGCTCTTCTTCGGCGCGCTGCGGGACGCACTTGCGACAGACGACGTGGACGACGTGCTAACTGTCGTGGGGGGAGACTTTAACTGCACCCTCGACCCAGCTCTCGACCGCAACACTGCCGAACCTCACCCTGAATCCGCACGGCCGCTCGCCGAGCTCGTGCGGAGACTGGATCTGCGTGACGTGCGGCGACTACAGCATCCAGGCCAGCGGCAGTACTCTTGGTGCCGCTGTGGCTCTCAAGGCAGGATGAGCCTTGCCAGGCTCGACCGACTGTACGTCAACACCAGCGGCGTTAACCTGCTCGGGGACAGTAAAATCGTACCCTCCGGTTTCTCCGATCACCGCCTGGTCTCCGTGCTGCTGCAAATTCCCAGAGCGGAGCAGCACAGCACCTACTGGAGACTCAACATACAGCTGCTTGATGACACCGACCTCAGATAAACCTTCAAAGCCTTTTGGGCTCAGGGGCTGCCTACCAAAGGCAGCTTCAGCTCCCACCAGCTGTGGTGGGACAACACAAAGGCGCAGGTCAGGGTTCTCTGCCAGCAGTTCATGAGCCAGCACGCCGTCCCCAGGAACGAGGTGGCGCGCCAACTGCAGAACGAGCTGCTGGCACTTGAGGCAGAGCTGAGCTCATCCCACGGCACACAGCAGGGTGAGACGCTACTGGAGAAGCAGCGGCTTTTCAGGTCCATCACGGACGAGCAGGCACATCGTGCTTTTGTGTGCAAAAAGATGCAGCACCTGTCGCAGATGGACTCTCCCTCTAAGTTTTTCTTCCGGTTAAACAAAGGACCGGCCAACACCACAAAAATTTCCAATTTGCGAACTCCAGATGAACAAACGGCAACATCTGAGAGCGAGATCGCCAAGACCGCCAGGGATTTCTACTCACAACTTTTCGCCGCCGAAACCATACACGACGAGGTTGTCCGGGAGCTCCTGGACGGGGGCCCTACCTTAGGAGTCCCCGAGCGGCATCGTCTGGACAGCCCCGTCACCATGCAGGAGCTCCACACCGCTGTGAAAGGGCTCGCAGCTGGTAAAGCCCCGGGGATTGACGGCCTGCCGGTTGAGTTTTATGCGGCCTTCTGGGATGAGCTTGGCCCTCCACTACTACAATTGTTGACGGAGAGCCTGCAGAAGGGGGAACTCCCACAGAGCTGCAGGAGAGCGGTGGTCTCCCTGCTACCCAAGAAGGGGGACCTGCGCCTCCTCGTGAACTGGCGACCCGCGTCCCTCTTTGTGCGTTAATTACAAAAATATCTCCAACGTGTTGGCAAACCGTCTCAAGACAGTGGTGGGTCAGCTGATCCTGATGGAACAGGCGTATTGCATCCCCGGACGGTGCATATACGACAACATCGGTACGGTCAGAGACATAATCTCCCTTGCAAAAGCGCACAACATGGACTTAGGCCTCCTCTTCTTAGATCAGGAGAAGGCCTCTGACAGGGTGAGCCACGAGTACTTGGATAAACTCTTAACGTCGCTCGACTTCGGCCAGGCCTTCATCTCGCACGTTAGGCTCCTGTACACGGGGGGCACGTCCAGCCTCTTGAAGATAAACCAGCGGCTCGGCGCCCCTTTCCCTGTGATGAGGGGGGTCAGACGGGGATGCCCCCTCTCGGGGCTGCTGTACACCCTGTCCATTGAGCCACTGCTACGCCACCTGAGACGAAATCTGACTGGCCTCAAAGTCCCGGGACTTGAGAACACGGTCGTCAAGCTCTCGGCTTACGCAGACGACGTCGTGATGCGTCGTGCTCAGCGACGCGTCACGTGACGCCTCCGCGCTCTGCCAGGCGGTTGCAGCGTACGAGAGGGCCTCCTCCACCAGGGTCAACTGGCCCAAGTGCAAGGCCCCCTCTGTGTTTGGGGTCGCGAGGCGGCGTTCACTCTGTGCTCCTCCCAGGAGGAGTCGTTTGGCGGGATGACGGAGTCAAGTACCTGGAGGTTTACCTGGGGAAACCACGTGACGTTACCCTGAACAACTGGACCGAGCTGGCCGGCACAATCGAGGCTAAATTACTGACATGGGCACCACGCCTCGCTCCGCAGATGTCATTCAGGGGCCGAGTGCTCGTCGCTAACACCCTGGCTGCATCCGTGCTGTGGCACAAGACCAAGGCCCTCCAGCCTCCTGCTTGGCTACTCACCAGAGTCAACCGCTCACTCGCGCACTTCGTCTGGCATGGAAAGCACCGGCTCAGGCCGGGCGTTCTCTGCCTGCCGGTGGCCGAGGGCGGCCAGGGTCTGGTGGACGTCGCCGCCAGGGTCGTGAGTTTCAGGCTCATGGCGGTCAGGTAGTTGCTGTACGACCGGGAGGGGCTACCCTGGAAGTCGCCGGCCCTCGCCCTGCTGAGGAATGCAGGGGGGTGCCTGGGGTACAGAAAGGAGCTCGTCCTGATGGACCTGAGCCTGGTCGACTACGCGAGGCTGCCAGGTTATCACCACAGCCTCTTGGACGCGTGGCGGAGCTTCGAGTGGAGCAGAACGCGCGCACCCTACGACCTCGCGCAGTCCCTCAACGAGCCCTTGTTCTGCAACGGCCTTTTCCAGGGAATCAGAGCAGAGAGGACCCTGGTTCAGCGCCTCACATCAGCAGGGCTGCGGACAGTCTTCCACCTTGTGCAGGCCCACCAGCCCAAGTGGAAGACTGCAGCTGAGATCGCCAACACCGCAGGGCTCCGCTCCATGCTCGCTGGGGAGAAGCTGCTGCGGGACGTCGCTCCGCGCCATGAAGGAGCTGCACCTGAAGCTGGAGGCACCAGGGGATAGTGGCGGCCCTCCTCCTCTTTCCCGGAGTTGTGCTTCTCCTGCGCGCACCCCCCCGGCCACAGCGACTCCGGCAAGCTACTGAAGCTCCGAGGCTGCAGGAACGTGCCCCTCAAGAGTGCCCCAAACACAGCGCTCTACACGTGGCTGTGTCAAGGCGCTGCATTCCCGGGACCTGGCCGACCTACCGGACTCAAAATGGAGAGACCATTTCTCTCCCCTCATTGCGACCGCCCCTCAGTGGAAACAAATGTACAAGTCTCCCGTAGCCAAACGCTGCGGTGACCTCCGGTGGAGGTTGGCACACTGCACATTGCCATCGGCCGTGTGGCTCAGCCGAATCTCGCCAGGGGTAACAGACTTGGTGCATTTCCTGCGGTGCCAGGGAGGATCTGCCCCACCAGTACTTACACTGCCAGCGACTCAAACCAATGTTCTGTCTTTTGGGGGACATCTTCAGGAAACTGGGGGTGCCCTTCTACAACAGCAGCTTCGTATATGGGGTGGTGCCTTACCTGGCTAACAAGCGCCATGTCCTCGCGAAATTCGCCTGTGCTCAGGCGAAGTTGGCGGTATGCAGAACGAGAAAAAAAGACGCTGCAAGGTGACACTGACGGCTGCTCTGTGCTGCTTCCAGTGTTCAGGGGCCTGCTCGAGGCGTGGCTCCGGCTGGAGCACGCCACGTACCACACACACGTGTCGGTGATGTGCAGCGCGTCTTCTTAGAACGCTGGGGAGCCGGACAAGCCCCTCTCTGTACTAGCGTGGACGGCACCCCTCATGTTCACCTTCTGAAGCGCTCGCTCGTCACCGTGGCGTGCGCGATGAACACCACCACAACCACGTGACTTTTCTTTCGCGTTGTGCGCGGTGCTTTTTAGCGCCACAGCGCGTGGATTTTATAACGTTTATTTTCATTTGTGTTGCTGGTGACTTTGTGTGTTTCATATTGAAATCGCCTCCAGTGCTTTTGCTGCTGGCGGCAATAAAAGTTGTTTAAAAGTCAAAGTCTATGTATCTCTCTCGCTCTCTCTCTATATATCTCTATGTATGTCTCTCTATGTATCTCTCTCGCTCTCTCTATGTATCTCTATGTATCTCTCTATGTATCTCTATGTATCTCTCTATGTGTCTCTCTCGTGCTCTCTCTCTGTATCTCTATGTATCTCTCTATGTATCTCTCTATGTATCTCTGTGTATCTCTCTATGTATCTCTATATATCTCTCTATGTATCTCTATGTATCTCTCTATGTATCTCTATGTATCTCTCTCTATGTATCTCTATGTATCTCTCTCTATGTATCTCTCTCGCTCTCTCTATGTATCTCTATGTATCTCTCTATGTATCTCTTGCTCTCTCTCTATGTATCTCTATGTATCTCTCTCTATCTCTCTCTATGTGTCTCTCTATGTATCTCTGTGTATCTCTGTGTCTCTCTCTATGTATCTCTCTCGCTCTCTCTTTGTCGCCTCGCTTCTTTCTCCGCTAAACGGACGATAAATCCACGCGCCGCGAGATGCCGGCGCCGCTAATCCTCCACCCCCCCCCCCCCCCCCTTCTAGTAACAACAAAAACTAAAATATCCCGGCCCGAGCCACGGCGGCGGCGGCGGCGGCCCGCATCGATGCGAGGATTAGTGGGGGGCCCAGCGCCTCGGAGCTCCCCGCGGTATTGACGTGGAGAGCGAGGATATGAGAAAGTGGCAGTTTAAAAGAATATATATTATACACCAGCACCAGCACCATCACCAGAAGAAGAAGGAGAATAACACGAAATAATAACTAGAACAACAGCAGCAGCAACAACAGCACCTGTGGGAGCAGTGTTGTCCGGGAATAAACTGAATGATGGAATGCCCCTGACCAACCAACCAGCCCACCACCACCACCTTCCCCCACCACGGTGAGAATGAGGTGGCAGCAGCACGAGGAGCGGAGAGCGTTCCAGCCCCCACCCCCGCGGGGGGCCGTGGTAGAGACCCCCGGGGGGGCCCTTAAGGGAGCGAGGAGAGATTGCCTCGGGAAAATTGAGGCGAGGGAGGGGGGTGGGGGGCGTGCGGGTTGACGCGTCCGGTTTGTGAACGCGACGTGGCGAGCGATGTCGATCGCCGCGTTCCTCTCACTGCCTCGCTCCGCTCTCACCCCCCCCCCTCCCCTTCTCCTTACACCCCCCCCCCCCCGCCGCTTCCATCTCTCACCGATGTTTTACACACCGCACTAGGTTGATCATTCGAGGCTGAGTCGACCTAGGGGAGGCCCAGGACCGGTTCAGATAATCGTCACCGGTGGTGGCCGTGAGCTGGAATCGAACTCGGGTCGCCGGGTTCGTAGCGCAGCGTAGCGCGAACCACCACCACCACCAGCAACAACAACAATAACGATCTATCTGTTTTATACCTACTACGTGGACTTCACCGAAAGAACCAAAGAGAATGGATTCCTGCAGTCACGAAAGCTTCAAATCGAGATGAACACCAACAACGACTCAACGCACCGGCCACCGTTCATGATCACTTTCACGAGTCGTGCTCAGCTCCACTGCTGGATGAAGGCCTCTACGAGTCGCTTACACCTCTGACGACGCTGGCATGTAACGATCCACAGAGTACCCTCATTAACCCGCACTGACCGGTGTGGTGAAGTATGGTCAACACCCCCCCCCCCCATCCCTACCCTATCATCCTTGTCCTACAACTAAACCATGCCTCCCCATCCCCCCCCCCCCCCCAGCAGCTCTGGATCCATCACCCATCACTTCATCACGATCAAAATCACGATCACAATCAGTGTTCAATCAGAGTGAATGAAGCTACTTATATTTTGGTGATGCCGCTGCTATCGCTTCGTTGCCAGTGGTGCAGAGAGGCAGCCAACACATTCGTACACTCTGCGCCTTAACAATAAATCGCGTATATAATAGGCGACGTTTCGGGCAACGGCCCTTCTTCATGGCAGTGTTTCTTAATCGGTGTACATTGCCGCACGTGGCAGTGCGGAACGGGCAAAGAAAGCGTGGAACAGAGAGAGGTGGCGTACACAGGCAGGACCCTCCCGACAGGGGTTTCGGAAAGCCCCCGTACAGCAGTGGATACATCGTGGCTGCTGATAATGATGACAATGCGTCATCATCACAGTAATGATACACACCAATCATTCGTTTCAATCATCATCAACATCACAACCTGAATCCATCATCATCATCACCACCCTCGTCCTTATCACCACCTAATTTGCACCGATATCATAGCCCCGTCAATAACAGCTAAGCAGTCATAAACCATCGCAACCATCAACATCATCCGCGCCGCCACCCTAGTTATTATGAACCATCGAATCATCATCATCATCACCACCATCAACCTCGCCCTATCCATCACCGCATCATCACCGTCACCCTCAATCCCATTAATAACTGCACCCATCAAATCACATCATCACGCCGTCATCATCATCGTCGTCTTCTTCTTCATAACCTTAGCACGCAGGAGTCACAGTCTGCCTCATTCTCATCCCCTCTCAACCCTCCCTCGTCGTATTAACTCTGGCGGGGAGAGAGAGAGGGGGGGTCCTTAACTACCCCCCTCCACCCACCCCCCACCCGGTCGTGTATTTTGTAAAAGACCAATCAGAGACATAGAGGTGGGGGGGGGGGGGGGGCGCTCTGTTGGTAAACACCGCGAGACGCGCGCGCGGTGATTTAGCGCAGGACGCGGAGCGCGCGCGGCGCCTCTCGCGCGAAATGAACGGCGAAGAATTTACTGCTGTGACCACCCACCCCTATCACCACCACCAACCACCACCACCAACCACCACCACCACAATCCTATCACCACCACCACCACCACCCCACACAAACCACCACCAACCACCACCACACCAACCACCAACCACCAACCACCACCACCACCACCCACCACCACCACCACCACCCCTATCACCACCCAACCACCACCACCACCCACCCACCACCACCACCCCTATCACCACCACCAACCACCACCACCACCCCTATCACCACCACCACCACCAACCACCACCACCACTACACCTATCACCACCACCACACCACCACCACCACCACCACCCCTATCACCACCAACCACCACCAACCACCACCACCAACCACCACCAACCACCATCACCAACCACCACCACCACCACCCCTATCACCACCAACCACCACCAACCACCACCACCAACCACCATCACCAACCACCACCAACCACCACCAACCACCACCACCCCTATCACCACCAACCACCACCACCACCAACCACCACCATCACCAACCACCTCACCACCAACCACCTCACCACCAACCACCACCACCTCCACCACCAACCACCACCAACCACCACCACCTCCACCACCAACCACCACCAACCACCACCACCACCAATACCACCAACTACCACCACCACCAACCACCACCAACCACCACCACCAACACCTCCTTCCCGTCCGCTCTTTTTGTCTCGGTTGACTGATGTCGTCTGAAATCACAGCGGGCCGTTTATAGAGAGAAAGAGAGAGATAGGTGACGCTGACGTACACGTGTACACAGACACGTGTACACACCGCTGGCGTACACGTGTACACAGACACGTGCACACACAGATGGGTGACGCTGACGTACACGTGCACACAGACACGTGCACACACAGATGGGTGACGCTGACGTACACGTGTACACAGGCAGATAAACACAACAACAACATCAACCACCGCCATTCGCCACTACATGGTGGTGACGTCACAAAGGCGCCTGTGTCAGACTCGGTGCACGTGGAGGCCACGTGAAGTGGCTAAAGGTTCAATGTCAGGAGGTGTTCAAATAAAAACACTCACAGACACGTACCGATACGCACACACAGACACATACCGATACACAGACACGCATTCCGATATACACACATACAAATACCGATACACACACAGACACATACCGATATACACACACAGACACACATCGATACAAAAGACAAATATCCCCTGTATAGCCTGAACAGACTGTAGGGGCAAGTGCTGTTAGCTGAGTAGCACCTATGAAGGCCATAACGGCACACGAGGGGGTGGGTGGCCAGCACCACGCTCAGCCGCTATTGTCTCCCTCGTGGCGATGTTTTTTTTACGCACCGCACGAGGTATTTATTTGAGGCTGATTCGACCAAGGGGACACAACGGCATATCGTGAGGTATAAGGGTCGCAGCCATCACACACAGAAAGTACTCGCCACAAATCAACCACACACTACCTCGCTGATCCAGTCAAGGGGAATAACGCATCACGTCAACTCCTCTCATCCTCGCAGCAGCAGCAGCAGCAGCGGCGGAGGCTTTTCGGCTGCTCAGGCGGCCGTCTGGAACGTTCCTCCTTCCGATGTTAGGATGCCACTGGGAACTGTGCACGTTTAAATCATCATCTACATTGACAAACTCACTTCTGGAGAACTGCGTTGTTGTGTTTGAGTTTGTTGCGCAACTCCCTGCCCACGCACCTCCGATGAGCACCGTTGGCTGCTTACGATATGAAAGAAGTTCGACATACAGACACACACACACACGGGGATAGTGATTCATTGTGTTGTTGGTGAGCGAGCGAGGGGTAAAGTCGGGGGGGGGGGGGGGCTAGGGGAGGATGTGAATGGGGGGGGGGGGGGTGAGCTCGAGTATTGGTGAGTGACGAAGATTGAGGAATCTTGATTTGACGCTTGCGTGACTAAAGGAATCCATACTCTTTGGTTCCTTCGTTAAAGTCACGTCGTAGGTATAAAACAAAATATTTATGGAAAATTAAATAAAATATTTTATACCTACGCGACTTTACCGCAAGAACCAACGAGTAAAGATTGAGGAAGTTGGTTTGTGGAGTGGGGGGGGGGCGAGGTAGCTCGAGTCGGGGGCGAGTCGGAGTGAGTTAAGGAATCATTCTCGTGACTCGCACGCTCTCTCTCTCTCCCCCTGCGTGCCGCCTCCTTCAAGTCGCCGTGTTTGCTCGGGGTTAAGCAAACAGCGCGGATTAGAGGGGCCCCGGGTTCCACGGGACCCCCCGTGTGAGCTCAATTACGCGTGAGACCAAGGCATGAACAAAGGCGGAAGACCTCCCCCCCCACCCTCCCTTCCCGTATAGCCCAACGTAGATAGTTGGGGCAAAGTGCCGTGTTGACGAGCACGTGCGATGAAAAGGTGCGGGGAGAATCAAACAAATACGAAACAATTTTTTGTTTTAAAATATTAAAAAATAAAATGAATAAAAATATCAAACAAAAATTGAAATAAAAATATAAAACAAATGCACACGAGTGGCTGCTGTGGACAGCACCCGTGCACCGACCCCCTTTGTCTCTCCCCTCCCCCCCCCCCCCCCTGCTGCTGATATTGACACACGCGCACCAGGTACTGACTTAAGGCTGAGTCGACCTTGGGGGAGGCTCTGGACTGGTTGAGGATAACAATCACCACTGATGTGAGCCGTGGTCGGCTGTCGAACTCGGAATGTAAAGACTAAAGATCCCCCGTAGAGCCTGAACGACAAGACTGTTAGGGCAAGTGCTGTCAGCGAGTAGCCACCTACCACGGCTGGCACGGTACAAGAGGGCGTGGATGTCCAGCACCACGCCCGGCCGCCTTTGTCTTCCCCCCCCACCCCCAATGGCGATGTTTACACACACACTGCACCAGGTACTAATTTTGAGGCTAAGTCGACCTAGGGGATGCCCCACAACCGGTTCAGATATTCGCCGCTGGTGTCGTGAGCGGGAATCGAACTCGGGCCGCCGGGTTCGTAGCGCGGCGCGGCGCTCACCGCTCCGCCACCGCTCCTCACGCGCACGCGCGCGAGTCGCATGGAGAAGTGGTGGGGGCTGAGAGAGGAAATGACGGGCAAGGGGGGCAGCGTCGCACCCACACCCCTCCCCCTCCCCCCACCCCCACTCCCCACCCTCCCCCCACTATTTTATTTCCTCTCAACTTTTCCTCCGCAGCCCCCCCCCCGCTCGTCCTCTCGTGCTTTTATAAATAATGTGCAGTCAATTTATGAGTCTCAGCTTTTTGGTTATTAGGGTTTAAACGCAGGTGGCGTCTCCATCCCTCAGATCAACCCCCCCCCCCCACCACATGGCCCCTCCACCCCCCCCCCCCTCAAAACCCCCCACATCGCCGTGTTCCAAGTGGAGATTCATTTTTTTTTAGCTTGGTAACTTTACAGCAACAATAATAATAATACCGATATTCTTATTTTTTACGTTGCGCCTAGAACGTAACAAGACGTCCCAGCGTGCAGTGTTTTTATTCGAGGGAACCCCCCAATGGAAGCTGTCCCTGTGGTCTGTGGGGTCTGTCTCTCTGTGAGAACCCGTCTCAGTCTGTCTCTCTGTGAGAACCTGTCTTAGTCTGTCTCTCGGTGAGAACCTGTCTTAGTCTGTCTCTCGGTGAGAACCTGTCTCAGTGTGTCTGTGAGAATCTGTCTCAGTGTGTCTGTGAGAACCTGTCTCAGTCTGTCTCTCTGTGAGAACCTGTCTCAGTGTGTCTCTCTGTGAGAACCTGTCTCAGTGTGTCTGTGAGAACCTGTCTCAGTCTGTCTGTGAGAACCTGTCTCAGTCTGTCTGTGAGAACCTGTCTCAGTCTGTCTGTGAGAACCTGTCTCAGTCTGTCTCTCTGTGAGAACCTGTCTCAGTCTGTCTGTGAGAACCTGTCTCAGTGTGTCTCTCTGTGAGAACCTGTCTCAGTGTGTCTGTGAGAACCTGTCTCAGTCTGTCTGTGAGAACCTGTCTCAGTCTGTCTGTGAGAATCTGTCTCAGTGTGTCTGTGAGAACCTGTCTCAGTCTGTCTCTCTGTGAGAACCTGTCTCAGTCTGTTTGTGACAACCTGTCTCAGTCTTTCTGTGAGAACCTGTCTCAGTGTATCTGTGAGAACCTGTCTCAGTGTGTCTCTCTGTGAGAACCTGTCTCAGTGTGTCTCTCTGTGAGAACCTGTCTCAGTGTGTCTGTGAGAACCTGTCTCAGTCTGTCTGTGAGAACCTGTCTCAGTCTGTCTGTGAGAACCTGTCTCAGTCTGTCTCTCTGTGAGAACCTGTCTCAGTCTGTCTCTCTGTGAGAACCTGTCTCAGTCTGTCTGTGAGAACCTGTCTCAGTGTGTCTCTCTGTAAGAACCTGTCTCAGTCTGTCTGTGAGAACCTGTCTCAGTGTGTCTCTCTGTGAGAACCTGTCTCAGTGTGTCTGTGAGAACCTGTCTCAGTCTGTCTGTGAGAACCTGTCTCAATCTGTCTGTGAGAACCTGTCTCAGACTGTCTGTGAGAACCTGTCTCAGTCTGTCTGTGAGAACCTGTCTCAATCTGTCTGTGAGAACCTGTCTCAGTCTGTCTCTCTGTGAGAACCTGTCTCAGTGTGTCTCTCTGTGAGAACCTGTCTCAGTGTGTCTGTGAGAACCTGTCTCAGTCTGTCTCTCTGTGAGAACCTGTCTCAGTCTCTCTGTGAGAACCTGTCTCAGTCTCTCTGTGAGAACCTGTCTCAGTGTGTCTCTCTGTTAGAACCTGTCTCAGTGTGTCTCTCTGTGAGAACCTGTCTCAGTCTGTCTGTGAGAACCTGTCTCAGTCTGTCTCTCTGTGAGAATCTGTCTCAGTGTGTCTGTGAGAACCTGTCTCAGTCTGTCTCTCTGTGAGAACCTGTCTCAGTCTGTCTGTGAGAACCTGTCTCAGTGTGTCTCTCTGTAAGAACCTGTCTCAGTCTGTCTGTGAGAACCTGTCTCAGTCTGTCTGTGAGAACCTGTCTCAGTGTGTCTGTGAGAACCTGTCTCAGTCTCTCTGTGAGAACCTGTCTCAGTCTGTCTCTCTGTGAGAACCTGTCTCAGTCTCTCTGTGAGAACCTGTCTCAGTGTGTCTGTGAGAACCTGTCTCAGTGTGTCTGTGAGAACCTGTCTCAGTGTGTCTGTGAGAAACTGTCTCAGTGTGTCTGTGAGAACCTGTCTCAGTCTCTCTGTGAGAACCTGTCTCAGTCTGTCTGTGAGAACCTGTCTCACTCTGTCTGTGAGAACCTGTCTCAGTCTCTCTGTGAGAACCTGTCTCAGTGTGTCTCTCTGTGAGAACCTGTCTCAGTCTGTCTCTCTGTGAGAACCTGTCTCAGTGTGTCTGTGAGAACCTGTCTCAGTCTCTCTGTGAGAACCTGTCTCAGTGTGTCTGTGAGAACCTGTCTCAGTCTGTCTCTCTGTAAGAACCTGTCTCAGTCTGTCTGTGAGAACCTGTCTCAGTCTGTCTGTGAGAACCTGTCTCAGTGTGTCTCTCTGTGAGAACCTGTCTCAGTCTCTCTGTGAGAACCTGTCTCAGTCTGTCTGTGAGAACCTGTCTCAGTGTGTCTCTCTGTAAGAACCTGTCTCAGTGTGTCTGTGAGAACCTGTCTCAGTCTCTCTGTGAGAACCTGTCTCACTCTGTCTGTGAGAACCTGTCTCAGTCTCTCTGTGAGAACCTGTCTCAGTCTGTCTCTCTGTGAGAACCTGTCTCAGTCTGTCTCTCTGTAAGAACCTGTCTCAGTGTGTCTCTCTGTGAGAACCTGTCTCAGTGTGTCTCTCTGTGAGAACCTGTCTCAGTGTGTCTGTGAGAACCTGTCTCAGTCTGTCTCTCTGTAAGAACCTGTCTTAGTCTGTCTGTGAGAACCTGTCTCAGTGTGTCTCTCTGTGAGAACCTGTCTCTGTCTCTCTGTGAGAACCTGTCTCAGTGTGTCTCTCTGTGAGAACCTGTCTCAGTCTCTCTGTGAGAACCTGTGTCAGTGTGTCTCTCTGTTAGAACCTGTCTCAGTGTGTCTCTCTGTGAAAACCTGCCTCAGTCTGTCTGTGAGAACCTGTCTCAGTGTGTCTCTCTGTGGGATCCTGTCTCAGTCTGTCTGTGAGAACCTGTCTCAGTCTGTCTCTCTGTGAGAATCTGTCTCAGTGTGTCTGTGAGAACCTGTCTCAGTCTGTCTTTCTGTGAGAACCTGTCTCAGTCTCTCTGTGAGAACCTGTCTCAGTCTCTCTGTGAGAACCTGTCTCAGTGTGTCTGTGAGAACCTGTCTCAGTGTGTCTGTGAGAACCTGTCTCAGTCTGTCTGTAAGAACCTGTCTCAGTCTCTCTGTGAGAACCTGTCTCAGTCTCTCTGTGAGAACCTGTCTCAGTGTGTCTGTGAAAACCTGTCTCAGTCTGTCTGTGAGAACCTGTCTCAGTGTGTCTCTCTGTGAGAACCTGTCTCACTCTGTCTGTGAGAACCTGTCTTAGTCTGTCTCTCTGTGAGAACCTGTCTCAGTGTGTCTGTGAGAACCTGTCTCAGTCTCTCTGTGAGAACCTGTCTCAGTGTGTCTCTCTGTGAGAACCTGTCTCACTCTGTCTGTGAGAACCTGTCTCACTCTGTCTGTGAGAACCTGTCTCAGTGTGTCTGTGAGAACCTGTCTCAGTGTGTCTGTGAGAACCTGTCTCAGTCTCTCTGTGAGAACCTGTCTCAGTCTGTCTCTCTGTGAGAACCTGTCTCAGTGTGTCTCTCTGTGAGAACCTGTCTCAGTCTGTCTGTGAGAACCTGTCTCAGTGTGTCTGTGAGAACCTGTCTCAGTCTGTTTGTGAGAACCTGTCTCAGTGTGTCTCTCTGTGAGAACCTGTCTCAGTCTGTCTCTCTGTGAGAACCTGTCTCAGTCTCTCTGTGAGAACCTGTCTCACTCTGTCTGTGAGAACCTGTCTCAGTCTGTCTCTCTGTGAGAACCTGTCTCACTCTGTCTGTGAGAACCTGTCTCAGTCTGTCTCTCTGTGAGAACCTGTCTCAGTCTCTCTGTGAGAACCTGTCTCAGTCTGTCTGTGAGAACCTGTCTCAGTCTGTCTGTGAGAACCTGTCTCAGTCTCTGTGTGAGAACCTGTCTCAGTCTGTCTGTGAGAACCTGTCTCACTCTGTCTGTGAGAACCTGTCTCAGTGTGTCTGTGAGAACCTGTCTTAGTGTGTCTGTGAGAACCTGTCTCAGTGTGTCTCTGTGAGAACCTGTCTCAATCTCTCTGTGAGAACCTGTCTCAGTCTGTCTGTGAGAACCTGTCTCAGTGTGTCTCTCTGTGAGAACCTGTCTCAGTCTGTCTCTCTGTGAGAACCTGTCTCAGTCTCTCTGTGAGAACCTGTCTCAGTCTGTCTGTGAGTACCTGTCTCAGTCTGTCTGTGAGAACCTGTCTCAGTCTGTCTCTCTGTGAGAACCTGTCTCAGTCTCTCTCTCTCTGTGAGAACCTGTCTCAGTGTGTCTCTCTGTGAGAACCTGTCTCAGTGTGTCTGTGAGAACCTGTCTCAGTCTGTCTCTCTGTGAGAACCTGTCTCAGTGTGTCTGTGAGAACCTGTCTCAGTCTGTCTCTCTGTGAGAACCTGTCTCAGTCTGTCTGTGAGAACCTGTCTCAGTCTGTCTCTCTGTGAGAACCTGTCTCAGTCTGTCTGTGAGAACCTGTCTCAGTCTGTCTCTCTGTGAGAACCTGTCTCAGTCTGTCTCTCTGTGAGAACCTGTCTCAGTGTGTCTGTGAGAACCTGTCTCAGTCTGTCTCTCTGTGAGAACCTGTCTCAGTCTGTCTGTGAGAACCTGTCTCAGTCTGTCTGTGAGAACCTGTCTCAGTCTGTCTCTCTGTGAGAACCTGTCTCAGTCTGTCTGTGAGAACCTGTCTCAGTGTGTCTCTCTGTGAGAACCTGTCTCAATCTCTCTGTGAGAACCTGTCTCAGTGTGTCTCTCTGTGAGAACCTGTCTCAGTCTGTCTCTCTGTGAGAACCTGTCTCAGTCTGTCTGTGAGAACCTGTCTCAGTCTGTCTCTCTGTGAGAATCTGTCTCAGTGTGTCTCTCTGTGAGAACCTGTCTCAGTCTGTTTGTGAGAACCTGTCTCAGTCTGTCTCTCTGTGAGAACCTGTCTCAGTGTGTCTGTGAGAACCTGTCTCAGTCTGTCTGTGAGAACCTGTCTCAGTGTGTCTCTCTGTGAGAACCTGTCTCAGTCTGTCTCTCTGTGAGAACCTGTCTCAGTCTGTCTGTGAGAACCTGTCTCAATCTCTCTGTGAGAACCTGTCTCAGTGTGTCTCTCTGTGAGAACCTGTCTCAGTCTGTCTGTGAGAACCTGTCTCAGTCTCTCTGTGAGAACCTGTCTCAGTCTGTCTCTCTGTGAGAACCTGTCTCACTCTGTCTGTGAGAACCTGTCTCAATCTCTCTGTGAGAACCTGTCTCAGTGTGTCTCTCTGTGAGAACCTGTCTCAGTCTGTCTGTGAGAACCTGTCTCAGTGTGTCTGTGAGAACCTGTCTCAGTCTGTCTGTGAGAACCTGTCTCAGTGTGTCTCTCTGTGAGAATCTGTCTCAGTCTGTCTGTGAGAACCTGTCTCAGTGTGTCTGTGAGAACCTGTCTCAGTCTGTCTGTGAGAACCTGTCTCAGTCTGTCTGTGAGAACCTGTCTCAGTCTGTCTCTCTGTGAGAACCTGTCTCAGTGTGTCTGTGAGAACCTGTCTCAGTCTCTCTGTGAGAACCTGTCTCAGTCTGTCTGTGAGAACCTGTCTCAGTCTGTCTGTGAGAACCTGTCTCTGTCTCTCTGTGAGAACCTGTCTCAGTGTGTCTCTCTGTGAGAACCTGTCTCAGTCTGTCTGTGAGAACCTGTCTCAGTGTGTCTGTGAGAACCTGTCTCAGTGTGTCTCTCTGTGAGAACCTGTCTCAGTCTGTCTGTGAGAACCTGTCTCTGTCTCTCTGTGAGAACCTGTCTCAGTGGGTCTCTCTGTGAGAACCTGTCTCAGTCTCTCTGTGAGAACCTGTCTCACTCTGTCTGTGAGAACCTGTCTCAGTCTGTCTGTGAGAACCTGTCTCAGTCTGTCTCTCTGTGAGAACCTGTCTCAGTCTGTCTCTCTGTGAGAACCTGTCTCAGTCTGTCTCTCTGTGAGAACCTGTCTCAGTCTCTCTGTGAGAACCTGTCTCAGTCTCTCTGTGAGAACCTGTCTCAGTGTGTCTGTGAGAACCTGTCTCAGTCTGTCTCTCTGTGAGAACCTGTCTCAGTCTGTCTGTGAGAACCTGTCTCTGTCTCTCTGTGAGAACCTGTCTCAGTGTGTCTCTTTGTGAGAACCTGTCTCAGTCTGTCTGTGAGAACCTGTCTCAGTGTGTCTGTGAGAACCTGTCTCAGTCTGTCTCTCTGTGAGAACCTGTCTCAGTGTGTCTGTGAGAACCTGTCTCAGTGTGTCTCTCTGTGAGAACCTGTCTCAGTCTGTCTCTCTGTGAGAACCTGTCTTAGTCTGTCTCTCTGTGAGAACCTGTCTCAGTCTGTCTCTCTGTGAGAACATGTCTCAGCCTCCCTCTTGGATCACGTCTCCCAACCCCCATGTCCATCTCCGTCGAGAGGAGGACACTCACTCACCTCCCAGACAGACAATGATCTAAGGAGAGGGGGTGACAGGGGACGATGACTTCAGGATGGGTCGGGGGTGGGGGCGCGGGGGTGGCTGGATAGGGGCGGGGTCATTCACGGGGGAGTGGAGTGGGGGGTGGGGGATCATCCCGGGCAGGTGAGCGTGGATTACAATGGAATGTCGGCTCCATCTCCGTTCTGAGCGACCCCTGCCCCCCTCCTCTCCCCCAGCGTCGCGCTCCCTAAGCCCCCCCCCCCCACACACCTCTCTCGCGTGACTGGGCAGCGCTGCGGTGAGAAACGAAATAATAAATAAACGTCGCTAACAATGGCCAAGGCAAGCTACAGAGTACCACCGCAGCCGACAACGGCAGCGTTCGGATTGTAAGGCGCTGCCGGAAAGTAAGACGCACCCCTACCTAATGCGTGTACACGGGCGTCGCTCAAGTCGGCCTTCATTGATACGAGACAAAGGCATGAGACCCCCCCCCATCCCCAAACAATCCCCCCAAGCCACCCTTACGCGTATAGCCTGAACAGATTTGATGTTTTGGTGCCAAGTGCTGTGAGCGAGTAGCTCCGACGAAGGAACTCGCTGAGCCCCTTGCGAAAGAACCAACTCAGAAGATCTCCTACCCCCCCCAACGATGGTTTGATGGGGTTTTTTTTTCTCCCACGAAGCTCACGGTCCACCATCGACCGCATCCACCGCACTAACCACGTGGCAAGCAGCCGCGGGCGCTATGATGATTTGTCAAATTGTAAACGAGTTGAACACGCAACAGTTTGGCGTTCTCGACCAATATGCATAATACAGGTGTGGGTTTTTTGTTGTTGTTGTTGTTAGATCGCGTAGATATATATGCGTGTGATATTCTATGGTTTTTTCGGTAAAGTCGCGTAAATATAAAAAAAATGTATATTAAAAAAATAAAGTGATTAAAAACATCACGACGTTTCGATTTGCAACGCAAGCGCTTCTGTTGCGGTCGAAACGCAGTGAAATGTTTAAAGACTTTATTTTTTTCTATCTACGTGGCTTTACCGAAAGAACTGTAGCATGTGAATTCCTGCAGTCGCGAAAGTTTCAAGTCAAAATGCATACGTGTGTCGTCAAAGTCGCCACCACCCGACACAGCCAACCAGTAAGGGTTATCACGTAAACAGAACAGTACTCAACGTTGCGGCTTGACTGTTCTGTTTACGTGACTAACCTCACTAATTGGCTGTGTCGGGTGGTGGCGGACTTAACGACACATTTATAAATTTACGCTATCGAACCCCCCCCCCCCCCCCAATAAAAAAAACCCTGTATTATGGAAAATTTCAAATGAGAAACTACATGTAACTACGCAATGCCCCGATCCACAAAATACGAAGGAGACATCAGATGCAACGAACTCCGCTGCCTTCTAACGCGGCCGTCTGTGCTCGGCCACGTGAATGTGGAGGTGTCGACGTTGCTCAGCAGCGACATCAGCAGCAGCAGCAGCAGCCCTACGACACGAAGGCCGAGTCCCAAGACTCGTTTTTTTGTTGTTGAGGAGGAGGAGGCTCCTGCCAAGACTTGTTTCTCGGTCGGGTGCAGAGTTGTGGCAGGGGCGACGCCGCTGCCGCTGCTGCCGCTGCTCTGTCATTGAATTCGAGTCACTCGCAGGTCTCAATCCCCTGGGCCAACTTTGGGATGTTTGGCCCGATTGTAGTCGAACCGCGAGCTCTCTACTCGACTTGGTTCGCGTTAACGTTGTCGCCCACCACCCCCCCCCCCCCCCAGGTGATGCTGCGAAGACACGTGACACGTGGAGCCACCACGAGGGAGGGGGGAGAGAGTAGAGGGGGGGGGGGGCGCCCCCCATCCCCCGCCCATTACAGACACAAGCTCCCCCCTCGCTGCTGAAGCTCTCTATTGTCGTGGCATCAGCATCAGGCCCAGCGCCGGATTATCCTCGTGTCAAAAGTCGCTACGGATGTGGCTACGGGCCCCGCACTTTCAAGGGCCCCACGCTAAACGCTTTCAAGCTGTCAATTCCGGTTCAGTGATTCTGCACTTGCTCTATTACTATAGTACTATACCGCCTTAAACTTTTACGAACGACTGGGTGTTTAAGGTTAGCGATTTGTCGTATTATCTGGCTGTATAGCAAATGAAAAAAATACAATTACTTTACTATGCTAGTAAAAAAAAAATGTGTTTTCATATTTAAGTGTTTTTTTTATATTTAGGGCCCTTTTATAACATATGCTACATGCCCCTGCACGAGCTTAATCCGGCACTGATCAGGACCTCCACATTGATACAAGACAATGTACCAATGTCACTTCTCAAAAATAAGTTAATACCTCAGTGGGCTTGGCCTGGTAGGATGGGGATGGTTTAATTTTATCTGTATGTTTTTGGGTGATTTTTTTTCGCCTTTCCTGTACATTCTACTCCCGTTGTGTTTTTGTGCTGTTTTTTTGTCGTAACCTTCTTACCCGCCCGTACTGGACATCTGTGAAAAAGTGAAAAAGAGCTTCATAGCTCATCGGATTTCTCCAGTATAAATAAACATATATAATTCTGATTGACATCGAGCTCCTGGACATCTCTCTGCTGCCATCATGCTTAGGAACTTGTCTCAATCTGTCTCTCTGTTTACTTGATAACAATTTTTATGACATATTCTTAGTTTTTTCGGTAAAGTCACGTTGAAGAGAAACAACAAAATAACAAAATATATATAAAACAATAAAAAAATTCTCTCACGACGTTTCGACCATAACTCAAACGGTCATCATCAGGTGTGTCGGTTTGCAAACCGACACACCTGATGATGACCGTTTTATATATATTTTGTTATTTTGTTGTTTCTCTTCAACGTGACTTTACCGAAAAAACTAAGAATATGAATTACTGCAGTCACGAAAGCTTTAAATCAAAATTTTTATGACCTCATGTATTTACCTTGATGATTATTATTATCAGATGCTACGTTCCTCGGACGATGATTATAAATCATGAGATTTTGCTCATACAAATCCCCTACATTCCTTGATAACGATAACAAAGATGCCGACGCCTCACCCTGAATTCCTTCTTCACTGACACTCACGCCACAAAGACAAAGATCCCCCGTATAGCCTTGACAGACCACAGGGGCAAGTGCTGTTCGCGAGTAGCACCTATGAAGGCCTGCACGGCGCACGAGGGGGTGGGTGGCCAGCACCACGCCCGGCCGCCTTTGTCTCCCCCAGTGATGTGGTTTAGAAGCCGCATGAGGTACGGTACTGGTTGAAGGCTGAGTCTACTTAGGGGAAGGCTCAGAACCGGTTCAAATAATTCCTCACCCGAGTTGGTGGCCGTGAGCAGGAATCCAACTCGAACCGCCGGGTTTGTAGCCCAGCGCGATAACCGCTGCGCCACCGCTCCCCACATATTCACGCCCTTCCCCCCACCACCACCACCAACCTGCCTCTCCACCCCTCCTCATCACCGCAACCTTCTCGCTCGCACCGCCGAATGTAATCGCGTCGAGATTAAAGCGCGCGCGCAGATGAAGTCATCTGGAGCGACACAACGAGGGTGATGAACAATTCATGGCTCATTAGCGGAGCGGCACCGCGCCTCGCTGGGGTCAACTCGACCATTAACACTGCCAAAGGCAAAGGGCTCCCGTGTAGCCTGCGCAGACTTGTGGGGCGAGGGCTGCTCGCAGGTGGCGCCTATGAACGGCGGCATGAGGCAGGAGGGGGTGGATCTGTCATCAACACGCACCGGCCGCCTTTGTCTTCCCTTAAGGGCGATGTCTGCACACCGTAACTGGCACTCATTTGTGGCCGAGTCAACCTAGGGGAGGCCCAGGACCGGTTCAGATCATCGTCACTGTTGTTGGTGGCGGCCGTGAGCAGGAATCGAACTCGGTCCCTCCGCCTCCTCTTATTCTTCTTCAGCTGCGACGAGATTAAGAGGAGGGGGTGGGGAGAGCCGTGATGATGACGACGACGACGATGCGCAGATAATGATTTATAAACGTTGTAGGGACGGGGAAGGCTTCCGATAGAGCAAGCTGTGAAATTTAACCCGAAAATAATTAAATTCAATTAGAATAAAATCGGAGTTAATGTTAACAAGTAAACATGTTGGTGGTGGTGGTGGGGGGTTATTATCCTGCATCACGTGAGCTCGCTCACGTGCTTCAAAGCAATGGGGAAGTCTCCATCCAGCAGTGGATTGACCGTGGCCGATGATGATGATGATGAGGCCAGACGAAGTTTTCCCCCAGCCCTGCCTTAATAGGAGAGACACGTGACGTGAGGGGGGGGCGAGGTGGGGGGGGGGGGGTACTGGAAGCGGTCTCGTGAAATTGGCTGTGCTTTCGTTTTAATTGGCTCCGTCCATGTCATCACCACCTGTGTGTGAGTAGGAAAATAGATCCTCTCCACCCCCGCCCCACATCCAGATTATATATATTTTTAAAAAACATTAATTAAGATGCTCGAAAGCTGACTATGAAGATGCTGCAGCCGATGTGTGTACGTTGAACTTCTTTCGCACCGTACGTAGCCAACCGTGCTCATCGGAAGCGTGGAAATGATGCTTCTGCTTATCCGCGTGGACGATGCCTTGAAACATGCGCGTGTCTTCTCATCTCCACGTGCTCCTCTCGGCGTCTCTCGGCGTAATTGCAATTCAAAGCAAGTATCTTGAAGAAAACAAACCAAAAAAAATAGACACTTCAAGAATTCAATAATAATCTTTTTTATTATTTTTAACAACCAAACTATTGAAATGAACTACACCAAGTGATTGCGGTATCTAATAATTTAAAGAAGGCTGCTATGTTGCGCTCGGGATAAATGCGTGCAAGCAAAGACCATGTGAGTTGGCTAAGCGATGCGAGACACTGGTCAAAGCGACGTTTTCATTTTCCCAGGTAAGGCCCACTGAGCTACGTAGCTCGTTTTTTAGAAGCGAGCTGGCCACGAATGATAGCTGAACGAAGTGGCTTATCACGTGCAAATGTCCAGCAGCCAGAGACTCGAAACGCGTGATGTTGATTCTAAATGTTGGGGGGAGGTAAAAACCGGAAGACCCGGATAAAAATCCACGCGACCACGGAGAGAGAGAGAGACACGCAAACTCCAAATATGCAGCAGCAGCAGGAGTCAGGGTCGGCATCGAACCCACGAACCTCCTGTATACCAGGCGAGGTAGTTAACATCTCCTAGCCACTGTGATGATGATGAGAGAGAGACACCGCAAACTCCAAATATGCAGCAGCAGCAGGAGTCAGGGTCGGCATCGAACCCACGAACCTCCTGCATACCAGGCGAGGTAGTTAACATCGCATAGCCACCGTGATGATGAGAGAGAGAGAGAGACACGCAAACTCCAAATATGCAGCAGCAGCAGGCGTCAGGGTCGGCATCGAACCCACGAACCTCCTGTATACCAGGCGAGGTAGTTAACATCTCATAGCCACCGTGATGATGATGAGAGAGAGACACCGCAAACTCCAAATATGCAGCAGCAGCAGGCGTCAGGGTCGGCATCGAACCCACGAACCTCCTGTATACCAGGCGAGGCAGTTAACATCTCATAGCCACCGTGATGATGATGAGAGAGAGACACCGCAAACTCCAAATATACAGCAGCAGCAGCAGGCGTCAGGGTCGGCATCGAACCCACGAACCTCCTGTACACCAGGCGCGGTAGTGAACATCTCACCACTCAACTGGACATCACGGCTGAGTGCGTGAGTGAGTGTCTGTACCACGAGCAACAGAGCCCGGCACGTCGAGCAATTACAACACTGAGCAATGCATTTGCTCAGTGTTGAGCCTCGAGACTCCACAACGAGAGCAGTGTCGCCCACGCTGTTCGACGTCCGCCCACGAATTCCATCATCCGTGTGAGTTTTGGTGGCCCTCGCGTGGGAGGGGGGAACCGGAGACTCCCCGGAGAAAACCCCAGCAGCGTCAGAGCCGGGGGTTTTCTCCGGGAGGGCTGCCGTGTACGAGGAGAGAGCCACATCAGCACGGACACGTGCCTGGCGACCACCTCGCGAAACCCACGCGCCTACAGCAGCTGGCAAGCCCTGCCGTGCAGGTCACCCATCCGCGTTACTAACCAGGCCTCAAACCCTGCTCTGTACTCTTCCCTCCGCACTTCGAATCGACATCACGCGCTCAGAGTATTTGGCTGCTACAGCCTTCCGCACGATGATAAGCCAGTTAATGAAGCTGCCATTTGTGGCCAGATCTCTTCTAAAAAACGGGGCTATGTAGCTCAGCAACGCCTTACCTGGTAAAAATAGAAAATATATATATTTAAAGACCTCCTCCATCCGAGACCCAAACATCACCGCACCACCACATTCCTCACCTTAGAAGTCACTGCTGTGACAATCAACTCACTCAGCGAGTCGCTCACTCACTCGCTCGCTCGCCTACTCAACCACCCGCTCACCAACTCACTCATGCTGCACGACGTTTCCTTCATGAACGTGCAAATTAAAGACGCAAGGCGCAGTGGTGCTCGTGTGGCCGTGCAACTTAAACTATGCACCATACAGTAACCCCATAGAGACTCAGAGATAAGTAGAGATCCACAGAGATACCAACATAGGTGAATTGTGATACGTACGTATGTACGACACACAGAGATACATTAACGACAAGCCACAGCAGTTGCGGCTGTGGACAATCCACGCCACATGGACCGCACAATAAACAAACCCACCGAGGTCCACGCTGCTTCCACAGAGGAGGAGGAGGAGGAACGGCGACACGACACGAACTCTCTCTCTCTGCTGAAGCCGTCTCGTCGTGGCCAGCAGCAGCAGCAGCAGTAACAGCCCTCGACATCGGTATCGAGCTAGAATATTATTGCAAGTACGCGTCAGTGCAGTGTGTATGGGAAGCGGCGGTGCAGCGGTCAGCGAGCTGCACAATGAACGCCGGAGACCCCAGTTTGACGCCGGCGACCCCAGTTTGATTCCCGCTCGCGGTCACCAACGCCAGTGACGATTCTCTCCACCGCTCCTGGACCTCCTCGAGGTCCACCCCGTCCGAAACGCTTATCTTGTGCGGCGGTGTGTAAACATCAGCATTTGGGAAAGGCAAAGGTGTGATGGCGCGTGATGCTGGCCACCCATTCCGTTCCGGCCTTAATAGGCGCTTCCTAACAGCACTTGCCCTCACCAGCCTGTGTAGGCTCCACGGGGGATCTTTGTCTTTGTGTGTGTGTTTACATGTGTGTGAGATGTCCATGAATAATACATCTGGCCACTCGTAAGTGCCTGATATAAATTCTAGTGATGCTCTGGAAGGGTTAGACGGCTTATAATTGGCACCAAAAAAGTCGAACCCGTGCTTATGAACCCGACAAATTCAAAAAGATAAAAAATACATTTGAGAATGTTGGACCCCCACAAATTAAGGGTCGTGGGGGGGGGGGGGTGGCGGCGTCTGGTAGGTAGCAACATATTTGCAAAATTTTTGTTTATCCCAGGCTCATAAAAGTTTTCACCTCTCACATTGTAGATGGCTAATGCATCTAAATGTTAAGCTCTATATGTGTTTTTTTTAATTGAATGTATAAATATATTGGTTATTTTGTGTTTTCAGACGCACGTCCACGAGACGACGAATCCATTCTGAAATCGCGCACAGCAGCGCGAATCACCGCCTCCCTCCCCCGCATTGTAGAGCAGCCCGCGGAAGTGGATATCACGGAGCCACCTTCAGGTGACTTCTGTACATCACACCGGATTTTCAGGAGCCTTGTTTTTTTTGTTTGGAAGACTGTGACGCTAAAGCCGATTGTGAGCGATCCACGTAAGCCCCCAGGTAATGTACACGCGCATCTGCACGTCAGCACACGTGCAACTACCAGATGTACGGGTAAGGCCACGCGTTGATTCCACACGTGGAGGGGGAAACCGGAGAACCCGGATACATTTCCACGCGACCACGGGGAGAGAGACACCGCAAACTCCAAATACACAGCAGCAGACGTCAAGGTCGGGATCGAACCCACGACCTCCCGTATACCAGGCGAAGTAGTTAACATCTCCTAGTCACCGTGATGATGATGAGAGAGAGAGAGACACAGCAAACTCCAAATACACAGCAGCAGACGTCAAGGTCGGGATCGAACTCACGACCTCCCGTATACCAGGCGAAGTAGTTAACATCTCCTAGTCACCGTGATGATGATGAGAGAGAGAGAGAGAGACACAGCAAACTCCAAATACACAGCAGCAGACGTCAAGGTCGGGATCGAACTCACGACCTCCCGTATACCAGGCGAAGTGGTTAACATCTCCTAGCCACCGTGATGATGAGAGAGAGAGACAGACACCGCAAACTCCAAATACACAGCAGCAGACGTCAGGGTCGGGATCGAACCCACGACCTCCCGTATACCAGGCGAAGTAGTTAACATCTCCTAGCCACCGTGAAGATGATGAGAGAGAGAGAGAGACACCGCAAACTTTAAATACACAGCAGACGTCAGGGTCGGGATCGAACCCACGACCTCCCGTATACTGGCACCTTGGCGCCCGCTTATCCACGCCGTGCCAGTCCTGGGGTTTGTTTGACTATACCCCACACACACCCCCTTCCTCCGCCATATCATTAACTAATTGGGGGAGGGGGGGGTTACAATCAGCGAGGACAAAGAGTGTAAATACCACGCACGCACCATGAGCAGTCAGCCCTGCGACATGGGCTCTTGGCCGGGTTCCAGGCGCGCAAACAGCGACGAAGGCGGGTTCTCAAATGCATCGAGTTGATTACCTCTGGCCAGTCACCATAGACTCGCATAGAGACCCATAGACTCATACAGCGACCCATAGACTCACATGGAGACCCATGTCATCACGCGGAGACTCACATAGAGACCTGTAGACTCGCACAGAGAACCATAGACTCACATAGAGACCCATAGACTCATACAGCGACCCATAGACTCACATGGAGACCCATGTCATCACGCGGAGACTCACATAGAGACATGTAGACTCGCACAGAGAACCATAGACTCACATAGAGACCTATAGACTCATACAGCGACCCATAGACTCACATGGAGACCCATGTCATCACGCGGAGACTCACGTAGAAACCTATAGACTCGCATAGAGAACCATAGACTCACATAAAGACCCATAGACTCACATTGAGATTGATAGACTCCCATAGAAATCCATAGACTGACATAGAAACCTATAGACTCGCACGGAGACCCATAGACTCAAATGGAGACCGATAGCCTCACACGGAGAACTATAGACTCACATGGAGACTCATAGACTCACATAGAGACTCATAGACTGGTAGAGACACCCATCGACTGTCACAGAGACTCCGATACGTATACATCGATACTCATAGACGTACACAGAGACCCATAGACACGCTTGGATAGTCATGGACATGCATGGAGACACATAGCCCCACATAGAGACCCATATCCTCACATGGAGACCCATATCCTTACATGGAGACCTACAGACTCAAATAGAGATACATAGACCGACAAAGAGGACCCATATCCTCACATGGAGACCTATAGACTCATATAGAGACCCATAGACCGACATAGAGACCCATATCCTCACATGGAGACCTATAGACTCATATAGAGACCCATAGACCGACATAGAGACCCATATCCTCACATGGAGACCTATAGACTCAAATAGAGACCCATAGACCGACATAGAGACCCATATCCTCACATGGAGACCTATAGACTCATATAGAGACCCATAGACCGACATAGAGGACCCATATCCTCACATGGAGACCTATAGACTCATATAGAGACCCATAGACCGACATAGAGACCCATATCCTCACATGGAGACCTATAGACTCATATAGAGACCCATAGACCGACATAGAGACCCATATCCTCACATGCAGACCTATAGACTCATATAGAGACCCATAGACCGACATAGAGACCCATATCCTCACATGGAGACCTATAGACTCACATAGAGACCCATAGACCGACATAGCAGACCCATATCCTCACATGGAGACCAATAGACTCATATAGAGACCCATAGACCGACATAGAGACCTATATCCTCACATGGAGATCTATAGACTCACATAGAGAGCCATAGACCGACATAGCAGACCCATATCCTCGCATGGAGACCTATAGACTCACATAGAGACCCATAGACCGACATAGAGACCTATATCCTCACATGGAGATCTATAGACTCATATAGAGACCCATAGACCGACATAGAGACCTATATCCTCACATGGAGACCTATAGACTCACATAGAGAGCCATAGACCGACATAGCAGACCCATATCCTCACATGGAGATCTATAAACTCACATAGAGACCCATAGACCGACATAGCGGACCCATATCCTCACATGGAGACCTATAGACTCACATAGAGACCCATAGACCGACATAGAGACCTATATCCTCACATGGAGACCTATAGACTCACATAGAGAGCCATAGACCGACATAGCAGACCCATATCCTCACATGGAGATCTATAGACTCACATAGAGACCCATAGACCGACATAGCGGACACAACGGACAGTCGGGAGGCTCGCTGGGGGCTTCTCCAGCCCACACGTGGCGAGGCATGGCTAACGTGGCCCAGTGGAGGACCTCATCCAGCAGTGGATCGACAGACAGGAGCTGTGTCACGATGGTCATTATCAGTCACGCGACGTCATCGTTTACAGCGCCGCCGTCCGGTTACGTCACATTCTGTCGGTCCGTCCGACTTTTGAACAAATCGTCCACACCGCCACGGCTCATCGGCACCCCGCGGTGTGGCACGTGGTAGTGATGACTTTCGTGGAGGATTTCGTCTATAGATCATAGCGGTGCGTGATAGCAAGCTTCGGCTAGCAGCTGCGTATGATTAAATGCTGTTAATAAAGAAAGTTACCGTGGAATCGTGAGACGTGTCGGCGGATCGGACGGAGGCACTTCATCCAGCAGTGGATTGACCATGGCTGCTGCTGCTGATGACGTACAGGGAAACTGACAGTATATATGTATACGTACGACGACCTACGTGTGGCAACGTGTGAATGATGAGACAGCGTATCGGGGGCATTCGTCAACGCGGGTGGTACCGAGCAACTCCACGCATGGGGCTCACGGGCTAACAACGCGGTTGTGGTGCAGGGTGGTGCAGGGTGGTGCACTGCTCGCTGCAGAGGTTTGGATCGGAGTGAAAAGTCAAGGCAATGTATTTATACAAACAAGTCAATATTTTAAATGCTCGTCTCGCGCTAACGTGGCGCTGATGTGGACGCGGGATCGGAACCTAATTGGGGTTAGAGAAACTTGGGCGATAGCGCAAATCACGAAGCGGCCGATCATTAACCCTGCCCGCAGAGCGACCCCGGGCATCGATTAAGGATCAAGGTGCGAGTGTGGGGGTGGGGGGAGGGAGGGGGTGGGGGGATTTGGGGGGTGCAGGCATTCGGAGAGGGGGGGGGAGAAGTAAACGTTCCCGTCTTGTCTGGATTATAAGACGCTCGGGTTGGTAAGACACAATCCTCACGATTGTGCGTGTGGCAATGGAAGTTGTGCGAACCTGGTCACAAAGCGAAACCAAGCTCCCCCCCCCCTCCCCCATGTAGCCTTCACAGGCTGTAGGGGCAAGTGCCGTTAGCGAGGGGGCGGGTGACCAGCACCACGCCCGGCCGCCTTTGTCTCCCACACGCGCACACCTACCGGACTATAAGACGCGATCCACAACCGCCCCCCCCCACCCAACCTTTTCTTTCAGACACACAGGGGGGGGTCAAAGTGCGTCTTATTATCGGGAGAATTCGGTACTGCAGTGTTAGCGCCACGTAAATAAAAGGGGGGGGCAGAGGTCATCTCGCCCCCCCCCCTTCTCTCCCTGCTTCATGTTCGTTATTAGTCGCACTATTATCACTGCCCTGGCTAATGCGGCCTGTGGCCTCCTAATCCGTGTAACACGCGCGGCGCAGGAGCTGATCCGTTGCAGATTAAACAATTACACTCGAGTTGTAAGCGCTTTGCTCCTCCACGTGTGCGTGTGTGGGTGCGAGTGTGGGTGGGGGGAGCGGCGGCGCAGCGGTTAGCGCGCTGCGCTACGAACCCGCCCGCCCGAGTTCGATTCCGGCTCACGGCCCAACACCTGTCCTGGGCCTCCCATAGGTTGATTCAGCATCAAACGAGTACCCGGTGCGGTGCGTAAAAACATCGCCACTCGGGAGACAATGGCGATCGGGGGTAGTGCCAGCCTTCTTCATAGGTGCTCGCTAACAGCACTTGCCCCAGCAGCCCGTTGGGTTAATCGGGGACATGATGTCTGTATGCTTGGAGCGAGGCGAGTTGAAGGAGAGCGGAGTAAGTTTAATGAAGGTCATTTTCACCGTCTGCGCTTTAGAGTGAACGGCAAATGCTTACCACGTGTTCGCCCCACGTGTTCGCAGCAGAGTGAACACGTGGGATCGTCACATCTATGTGAGTCACGGGTCTCTGTGTGCGTCTACGGGTCTCTGTGTGCGTCTACGGGTCTCTTTGTGAGTCTACGGGTCTCTATGTGAGTCTACGGGTCTCTATGTGAGTCTACGGGTCTCTACGTGAGTCTACGGGTCTCTGTGTGAGTCTACGGGTCTCTGTGTGAGCCTACGGGTCTCTACGTGAGTCACGGGTCTCTATGTGAGTCTACGGGTTTCTATGTGAGTCACGGGTCTCTGTGTACGTCTACAGGTCTCTGTGTGAGTCTACGGGTCTCTGTGTGAGTCTACGGGTCTCTACATTAGTCACGGGGTCTCTGTGTACGTCTACAGGTCTCTGTGTGAGTCTACGGGTCTCTATGTGAGTCTACGGGCCTCTACGTGAGTCACGGGTCTCTGTGTGAGTCTACGGGTCTCTACGTGAGTCTACGGGTTTCTATGTGAGTCTCTATGGGAGTCACAGGTCTTTATGTGAGTCTACGGGTCTCTGTGTGAGTCTACGGGTCTCTACGTGAGTCACGGGTCTCTATGTGAGTCTACGGGTTTCTATGTGAGTCACGGGTCTCTGTGTACGTCTACAGGTCTCTGTGTGAGTCTACGGGTCTCTATGTGAGTCTACGGGTCTCTACGTGAGTCACGGGTCTCTGTGTGAGTCTACGGGTCTCTATGTGAGTCTACGGGTCTTTATGTGAGTCACGGGTCTCTGTGTACGTCTACGGGTCTCTGTGTGAGTCTACGGGTCTCTGTGTGAGTCTACGGGTCTCTACATGAGACACGGGTCTCTGTGTGAGTCTCTATGGGAGTCACAGGTCTTTATGTGAGTCTGTGGGTCTCTACGTGAGGCACGGGTCTCTGTGTACGTCTACGGGTCTCTGTGTGAGTCTACGGGTCTCTATGCGAGTCTACGGGTCTCTATGTGAGTCTACGGGTCTCTATGTGAGTCTACGGGTCTCTATGTGAGTCACGGGTCTCTGTGTACGTCTACGGGTCTCTGTGTGAGTCTACGGGTCTCTATGTGAGTCTACAGGTCTCTATGTGAGTCTATGGGTCTCTGTGTGAGTCTACGGGTCTTTGTGTGAGTCTCTATGGGAGTCTACGGGTCTCTATGTGAGTTATGGGTCTCTGTGTGAGTTACGGGTCTCTATGTGAGTCTCTATGTGAGTCTATGGGTCTCTGTGTGAGTCTACGGGTCTCTATGTGAGTCTCTATGTGAGTCTCTATGTGAATCTACGGGTCTCTGCGTGAGTCTACGGGTCTCTGTGTGAGTCTACGGGTCTCTATGTGAGTTATGGGTCTCTGTGTGAGTCACGGGTCTCTACGTGAGTCACGGGTCTTTGTGTGAGTCTGCGGGTCTCTATGTGAGTCTACGGGTCTCTGTGTGAGTCTACGGGTCTCTATGTGAGTTATGGGTCTCTGTGTGAGTCACGGGTCTCTACGTGAGTCACGGGTCTTTGTGTGAGTCTACGGGTCTCTGTGTGAGTCTACGGGTCTCTATGTGAGTCTACGGGCCTCTGTGTGAGTCAATGCGTCTCTATGGGAGTCTACGGGTTTCTATGTCAAGCGGCAAGAAAATAAACAATACGATATAATTAGGAAAACCGCTTCTTGAATTGAGCCAGGTTACTTGAAGATCTTTGGGAAAAGAGACGATGACGATGATGATGATGGGAGAGGGGATTCCAAAGTGGAGCAGTGCGAGGGAAGAAGCAGAGAGAGGTGACCTGCAGTGTGGTGAGTGTATTGGTGAGTGAGTGAGTGTATGGGTGAGTGAGTAAGTGAGTGGATGGGTGAGTGAGTGAGTGTATGGGTGAGTGAGTGTATGGGTGAGTGAGTGAGTGGATGGGTGAGTGGATGGGTGAGTGAGTGAGTGGATAGGTGAGTGAGTGAGTGAGTGGATGGGTGAGTGAGTGTATGGGTGAGTGAGTGAGTGGATGGGTGAGTGAGTGTATGGGTGAGTGAGTGAGTGTATGGGTGAGTGAGTGAGTGGATAGGTGAGTGAGTGGATGGGTGAATGAGTGAGTGTATGGGTGAGTGAGTGAGTGGATGGGTGAGTGAGTGGATGGGTGAGTGAGTGAATGTATGGGTGAGTGAGTGAGTGGATCGGTGAGTGAGTAAGTGGATGTGTGAGTGACTGAGTCTATGGGTGAGTGAGTAAGTGAGTGGATGGGTGAGTGAGTGGATGGGTGAGTGAGTGGATGGGTGAGTGAGTGAGTGGATGGGTGAGTGAGTGAGTGAGTGTATGGGTGAGTGAGTGAGTGGATGGGTGAGTGAGTGGATGGGTGATTGAGTGAGTGTATGGGTGAATGAGTGAGTGGATCGGTGAGTGAGTGAGTGGATGTGTGAGTGACTGAGTCTATGGGTGAGTGAGTAAGTGAGTGGATGGGTGAGTGAGTGGATGGGTGAGTGAGTGGATGGGTGAGTGAGTGAGTGAGTGTATGGGTGAGTGAGTGAGTGAGTAGATGGGTGAGTGAGTGGATGTGTGAGTGACTGAGTGTATGGGTGAGTGAGTAAGTGAGTGGATGGGTGAGTGAGTAAGTGAGTGGATGGGTGAGTGAGTGGATGGGTGAGTGAGTGAGTGGATGGGTGAGTGAGTAAGTGAGTGGATGGATAAGTGAGTGGATGGGTGAGTGAGTGGATGGGTGAGTGAGTAAGTGAGTGGATGGATAAGTGAGTGGATGGGTGAGTGAGTGGCTGGGTGAGTGAGTGAGTGGATGGGTGAGTGAGTGCGTGACTAAGTGTGGTGTGTTTGGTGGCACAGCGCGGTGCGGTGGTGGTGCTGGCGGATGAGACAGAGTCTTTCCCCGGACACGGGGTTTGGAGCAACCGACGAGCGAACAGAAACGACGACAGCTGCAGTGGGTAGCAGCGACAGAAGAGTGGCAAGGAGGTGGACTGTCCGGCGGCGAGCAACTGCGCCGTCTAATCACCGTGACTGCTGGTGTTAGGGGTAAGGACGGCGTGCGGCGAGGGGACTGGACGCGTCACCCCCCACACCCCCCCCTGCACGAGACGGCGACGTGAACCCGAACTTGGGGCGCACAAAAAAACACCAAGCCACGCGCTTTAGCCTCACAATGTGTTTCCCGTCAGCACTTGAGCCAGTCTATATTAACTTCCCTGCACGTAATCGCTGCCTCAAATCCCCGTGATCCGTGACTCTCTCTCTTTCCCTCTGAAACCTCCTCCTCCACCTCCTCCTCCTCTACCTCCTCCTCCTCCACCTCCTCCTCGGCGCTTCAATCCATACGCGCGCAGCCCATCTCCCCCCCCCCATCCCCTGCCCACCCCACCTCCTCACCCACTCATTGCTCTCACGGGGAGGCGAGGGAAGAAGTTGATTGTTGCACGCCTCGAGTTGATTTTGTGTGACCAGGGTGAGAATTCACGAGACCAGCACGGGAGAAGTCTGATTTGCAAGAGGAGACCTGGGCCATTCGGCTGCCAGTAGGTGTGTGTGTGTGGAGGGGGGTGATAATTGCTGGTGCCCGCTGCTACTCTGTGTATATAATCACCCCGGTTTCGCAATAAATTTGCGGCGTCCTTGCTTTTTAGAATTTCGGAAAAAAACCGTGGACCCTGACGCCTGGACGCAGTGATATGGCTGCTACCACAACCGCAGTAATCACCAGGGTGGCCTGCCGGGTTTGAACCGCGAACGCCTCGCACTGTGCAGCAGCAAGCGGCGAACGCGTCACTCGCTGGGCGACGTCGCTGATTGGGTGAGCGCGGGGGGGGCGGGGTTTCGGTACGATTCCCGTGTTGTTCAGGTGAGCAGACATGGGTCATTGGATCGCGTCTTAGTGGCACGGATTAGGGGCATTGATTAGTGGCACGGATTAGGAACACAGGTTAGTGGCACGGGTTAGTGGCACGGGTTAGGGGCACGGATTAGGAACACCGGTTAGTGGCACGGGTTAGGAACACGGGTTAGTGGCACGGGTTAGTGGCAAGGGTTAGTGGCACGGGTTAGGAACACGGGTTAGTGGCACGGGTTAGTGGCACGGGTTAGTGGCACGGGTTAGTGGCACGGATTAAGAACACGGGTTAGTGGCACGGGTCAGGGGCACGGGTTAGTGGCACGGATTAGGGGCATTGATTAGTGGCACGGATTAGGAACACGGGTTAGTGGCACGGGTTAGTGGCACGGATGAGGAACACGGGTTAGTGGCACGGGTTAGTGGCACGGGTTAGGGGCACGCGTTCACATCAGGGCGGTGACGCAGGCTCGCCGCTGGTCGTTGCAGAGGTTCGATTCCCACGGCCGCCCTGATTAATACTGCGCTTGTTGAGTTTTACTCAATGGGCGTTTCGCGCCATCTGCTTCACCGTGGACGTTGAAGACCCCGTGGACGTTATTCGAAAAAAAGTAATGCGATTGTGTGTCGGCGTAACTGCACAAATTTACGATGATAAAAATATTAGCGGAATTTAGTCACTTAGGAAACACACACGTAGGGACATCGCTCCCTACTGCGGCATGCATCAGCACCCTCCTGAGAGAGAGAGCGAGCGAGAGTCTTGAGACTCACCGAGACTTTCCTGGGCAAGTAAATGTAACCACCATTTCCGAGAGGAACTCCAGGCGAACACACGGCTCAGGGTCACGGGGTTCGCAGTGAACGCGACGCGTTTGGGGGCCACGTGTCACGGTCACGGCTCACGCGTTGAGGGGTCACAGGTCGCACACGGCACGCGCGAGATGACCCCTCCGTTGCGATTGCCGGTCATCGCGACCGCCAGACCCAACGGGACTTGGAAGGACAAACGCAGAGCAAGGCTTCACCTCGGCGCGCTCACGGCATCTCAACTTGACGCTTAAACAACCCCGCCCGGCATTCTCATACCCCCCCCCCTCCCTCGCCCACCACTGCCCTTCTCCCTCCACCCCCCTGGCCCCCCTCGACTCCCCCCCCTCCCCGCTCCCGCCCAACACCAATCTCCCCCGCAGGGCTCAGTAAGTCGTAGAACAAAGTAAATCACTGCGTTGCAGAAGCACGGAATGGACGCGGCGACAATAACAATGGATTGCGTTGTGGGGCGCAGCGCGCCGAGGCGCGCTCTCTAATCCCCGCGCTGTCGACAAGCGGCGCTTCAGTGACGTCAGCGGCGCGGTGGGGGCGGTGGGGGCGGTGGGGGGGGCTGCCCCCCCATCCCTTCCCCTGCACCCCCCCCACACACACACCGCGAGGCGGTCGAGGCTCGCAATGCATCGATTAGTCGATCCGCTATCGAAAGAGCGAGCGCGAGACGAGGGTGTGAGCGCAGCTCACGGCGGAGGCGATAGGGGCCGGTGGGGCGGACGCGGGAATGTCGGCGTGGTGGGGGTGGTGGTGGTGGTGGGGGTCAGGGGCCCCCTTTGTTAGTGTGGCGGCAGGTGGCGGAGTCTAGCGAGGAGTCGCTCTACTCCCCGCGTGCAGCGACTCGCGGTGTCACGGCTCAAGCTCCGTGCCCCGCAGTGAGCAGCAAATTGAGCCGGGAGGGGGTGGAGGAGGTAGCGGCGGCGGCGGGGGGCGGGGGGGTTATGGGGGATTAATGAGAGAGAGAGAGAGGAATATTCCACGGGCCCAGACCCAAATGTTTAACTTTGCAACGCCATAAGCGGAGTCGTCGTGCTCTTTGCGGCGTGCTACAGCGTCCAGTAGGTGAATGATGATCCCTGAATGACTTTCTTTAACGGGTACGCGTCCTCGACGCCGCGCCTGTAATAGCCACGCGCACGTGCGCTGGAAGTGCCGAATCGATATTCGCCATCGGGTGGAGAGGGGGGGGGGGAACGAGGGGATGGAGGGGATGGATGGAAGGTGGGGAAGAGGAGGAGGAGGTTGGGAGGGGAGGCAAGAAGAGAAATTAAAGTTGAAAGTTGATGTTGTGTGAGCAGGTGACAACTGGAGTGACCAGGATATCGAGGCGTCAACATTTGGAAGAGTCACCTGGCGCCACGGGTCTCGCCAGTAACAGGGCGGTGATGATTGCAGCATTGAGTCAAGCAAGGGTGACTGCTGATGAGACACTGTCCGTCAGAAGCCGGCGCAGAGGTCGCTTGAAGCAGCGTTGCTGGGTGAAAGCCCTCGGAGGAGTCCGCGGTGTCGAGAGGCTGCGCCAGAAACACGCGTCCGGTGTGCATCTCGTCTGTGGAGAGACAAAGATCCCCCGTATAGCCTTACCAGAATGTTCGGGCAAGTGCTGTTCGCGAGCACCTATTAAGGCCGGAACGGCACAAGAAAGGGGGTGGGTGGCCAGCGCCACGCCCGACCGCCTTTGTCTCCCCAGTGGCGGTGTTTACACACCGCACCAGGTACTCATTTGAGTCTGAGCCGACCTAGGGGAGGCCCAGGGCCGGTTCAAATAACCGTCGCTGGTGCTGACCGTGAGGGTGAATTGAACTCGGGTCGCCGGGTTCGTAGCTCAGCGCGCTAACCGCTGCACCACCGCTCCCCACAGAGACAGACACGCGAGGGAGAGACACATTGCTTATCTATTGCTTGTTAAAGTCACCGCGTGTCAAGCTGGGGGTGCCCCCCCCCCCATCTCGCCCCCCTCCCCTCCCCCGATTAACGAAACCCCCACCTCAGTTACGTGGCGCCCCCTGGTGCACCCCCTGGGCATGGAACAACTCAGCCCCCCCCCCCCCACACTCGCTCACTGCCCCCCCCCTCCGCCCCCTCACCCCAAATAGTTCCATTTATGATCACGACCCATGCGGAGTTCGTTTGTATGTTTTTGGGCGATTTGTTTTTATTTGCTGTACTTTGCACTGTTATCGTGTTTTTGTTGTTGTCGTTGTAACGTTCTTAACCGCCCTCGTGGAGAGATCTGCGACAAAGAGCGTTGTCGCTTGTCGGATTTTCCCAGTAGGAATACATGTTCTGATTATGACGTCATCGATGATATTATATGAGATTTAAATAAGCAAACAAACAAAGGATCGTTTGTTTGGTCTCTCTCGTCTACTTGGTCAGTGTCAGGGGTAAGGGCTGTACAAGTAGCTGGGTGGTTAGGTGTTAGGGGTAAGGGCTGTACAAGTAGCTGGGTAGTTAGGTGTTAGGGGTAAGGGCTGTACAAGTAGCTGGGTGGTTAGGTGTTAGGGGTAAGGACAGTACCAGTGGCTGGGTAGTTAGGTGTTAGGGGTAAGGACAGTACCAGTGGCTGGGTAGTTAGGTGTTAGGGGTAAGATGAGTACCAGTGTCTGGGTAGTTAGGTGTTAGGGGTAAGGACAGTATCAGTGGCTGGGTAGTTAGGTGTTAGGGGTAAGACGAGTACCAGTGTCTGGGTAGTTAGGTGTTAGGGGTAAGGACAGTACCAGTGGCTGGGTAGTTAGGTGTTAGGGGTAAGACGAGTACCAGTGGCTGGGTAGTTAGGTGTTAGCGGTAAGGACAGTACCAGTGGCTGGGTAGTTAGGTGTTAGGGGTAAGACGAGTACCAGTGGCTGGTGGGAGGTAGGGGCGCTCCCAATCCCAGAGCGGCTCTGGAGCTGGGATTTGCAAGGGAATGTGGACATTTACGAGAGAGCAGTGGGAGACCCCCCCCCCCCACCCGAAACAAACGCAACCCCCCCCCCCCTCTTCATCCCCCAGCTCAGAGCGAGGCAGCAGTTGTGGCCCCCGTATCGATTACGCGAGTGTTTTGTAACTCGACTGCAGAGATCGCTCAACAAAGAGACCCCGCACTTAACTCGCTCGCTCTCACTCCCACCACCCTCTCTGACTCACTCCCACCACCATCTCTTCCATTCACTCACTCTCACTCCCACCACCCTCTCTCCCACTCTCTCACTCCCAGCACCCTCTCTGACTCACTCCCACCACCCTCTCTGACTCACTCCCACCACCATCTCTCCCATTCACTCACTCTCACTCCCACCACCCTCTCTGACTCACTCCCACCACCATCTCTCCCATTCACTCACTATCACTCCCACCACCCTCTCTCCCACTCACTCCCACCACCCTCTCTCCCACTCTCTCACTCCCACCACCATCTCTCCCACTCACTCACTCTCACTCCCACCACCCTCTCTCCCACTCTCTCACTCCCACCACTCTCTCTGACTCACTCCCACCACCATCTCTCCCATTCACTCACTCTCACTCCCACCACCCTCTCTCCCACTCACTCCCACCACCATCTCTCCCATTCACTCACTCTCACTCCCATCACCATCTCTCCCACTCTCTCACTCCCACCACCCTCTCTGACTCACTCCCACCACCCTCTCTCCCATTCTCTCACTCCCACCACCCTCTCTGACTCACTCACTCTCACTCCCACCACCCTCTCTCCCACTCACTCCCACCACCTTCTATGACTCACTCCCACCACCTTCTCTCCCATTCACTCACTCTCACTCCCACCACCATCTCTGACTCACTCCCACCACCATCTCTCCTATTCACTCACTCCCACCACCATCTCTGACTCACTCCCACCACCCTCTCTCCCACTCTCTCACTCCCACCACCCTCTCTGACTCACTCACTCTCACTCCCACCACCATCTCTCCCATTCACTCACTCCCACCAGCTTCTCTCCCATTCACTCACTCTCACTCCCACCACCATCTCTCCCACTCTCTCACTCCCACCACCCTCTCTGACTCACTCCCACCACCCTCTCTCCCACTCTCTCACTCCCACCACCCTCTCTGACTCACTCCCACCACCATCTCTCCCACTCTCTCACTCCCACCACCCTCTCTCCCAGTCACTCACTCTCATTCCCACCAACCTCTATCTTCCACTCACTTGCTCACACCCACCAACCTTGTATCACTCTCTATCCCACTCTTTCCCACTCACTCCCACCACCCTCTCTATCTCACTCACTCTCAGCATGTCTCTCTCCCCAAGTGAAACCAGTTGACTCAGGGGTCCTTGTTCCGTGTGTGAGCCACTTTAGCAAGTCAGGGCCAATGTGTCTAGGAGCCACCTGACTTAATAACGGCCCATTGTCTGTGTGTGTGACCCATGAGACCCCGTTACACTCAATGTCTCTGGGTGATAAAGTATTGGGTTGGGAGGCCCGACCCCCGCCCTAACCTCTCTCCTGGTCGGCTCGATCCAAGGAGCTCGGCAGGAGATCTAGGCGACACGAGGCGCCAGCTCGGCCTACGAGTAAACACACAACTGTCCCGGCTTTTTATATTCTTAGTTTTTTCGGTAAAGTCACGTTGAAGAGAAACAACAAAATAACAAAATATATATAAAACAATAAAAAATTCTCACGACGTTTCGACCATAACTCAAACGGTCATCATCAGGCTTTTCTTTAATATATGTAGATAGATAAAGAAATTGGGCAAACAGAAGCAACTATGATGAAGTGACTCTGGTTATGTTAATTCACGGTCTTAAACAGCATCTGTTAAATCCAGGAGTATTTGTTTTAGAAGCCTGACTCCGGCTGATGAGGTCAGGAGGTCAAAACTGGTCCAGAGATTGGCTGCTTGAACAAACCCCGCTGTGACGTTGGCGTGGAAAGCCACGAGGGTGACGGACTGACCCTCTGTTAGTATTTATATGCGTAAGTATGTATGTGTTAGTATTTATATGTGTTTATATGCACTGTCAGCGTCTACATGTGGAGACAGAACGGAGCTCCGCTTACATTTGCCTTCACCCACCCCGTAACACGCCACAACAACGCATGCCGGGTTTGTGTGCGCGCGCGGTATTCTTCAAACAAAGCGATCGTTAGCGTTGCGCTGGGGGTTTATGAGCAGGCTATACCTCCACGGAACATTAATGTTATACGTTGAACGTTAGCCAACGTTGGGCCCCGTGGTTGTAACCACATGCCAATGTTAACCCAATGTTGGCATGCTTACGGGGAGGTCTCATTCACACTGCTATCACTCCACACTAAACATTTTTATGTTTTACACATCCCATCAGCGACACACGACGACCTTCTGTGAGTGGAAGAATGTTGTCAGCAGCATTGGTACAACCGATGACACCTCTCTGGCACACAGGGACTTTTCCCCTGTTTACCTCTATATATATAAACATCTGGCAGTGGCGGTCGCCCAGAACAGAGACCGTACGGCATATAGCGACGCAATGCCCGTTCCACAAATACGACATCGCAGCGGCGATACACTGCTACGCACTCGGTTGTATGGGCTCGACCACCTGAATGTCAAATTCAAGTTGTTGCTCTGGATCTACATCGGCAGCCGTACGACAAGAAGACAAATAAGATGTCACAATTCACCGGCAACGGTTTTAATCAAGGATGGCCCTTCTGACGAGACACCGAAAGCTGCCTACGACCGGCTCACCACGATATCGCCTGCTCTCAGAAGCCACGCGTTTGAGCCTGCTTAGTAACTTTGAACGGGCTTGCCAGGTGTCGTAGGAGCGTGCGCTTGCGAGGTGTTCGTCAGGTGCGGGGCCGTGCTGAGTGCTGTCTCCTCGTACACAGCAGCGCGGCGCTGGGGGTTTTTTTCTTGCAGACGAAACCAAACTCTCGTCATGAATAATGGAATTGGCCAAACGTCCCAACGTGGCAGGACTCTCCGCGCCGTAAACGAGTCCCGGGAGGGTTTTCTGAGTGAATAATTGGCATTAGTATTATTACTGCCTAGCAAGCGCGGCGTAAGCTACTCACGCACGTAATTGCCTTTAATTAATCACGCTTAATTGCCGCTCTTATTAGCTATCGGACACGCGCTCCTTGCGGAGTGAAAGGCTGATTGAGAGGGGCTGACATCCTTCCTCCGCCCCCCCCCCTCTCGGGGGGGTCTGCGCGTCCCAGGCCCGCACTCCTGACTGCTCCCCCCCCCCACTCAGCCCCCTCCCAGCGCCCCCCACGCCCTCCCCCCCCCGCCCCCCTTAATCCCATCACAGCCGCAGTTCTGCGCTCTGTCTGAGCCCCTTCCTGGGCGCCACGACCTATGACCCAGCTGTATCGCGTTCCCAGCCTCTGGATTAGGGACCTCGGCAGCTCGGTCCTCAGAATCCAAATGTGGAAATTGCTTAAAATTCCAGCGACGTGTAAGAGCTCCTGTGTTTGACGGGACTATTACTGACCCGTACACACGGACGGCGGGACACCGGGGGCTGCCCGACGGCCGAGCTGCTGGGTTGATTGTGGTCAGTGGCGAATGCGGGGGGGGGGGGTGATGGAGGCAATTGACAACCCACCAACATCCCCCCCGCCCCTCCATTGAGACACCAAAAATGTATATTGTATTGATCCCACACACACACAAATAAGTTGTCTCATTAATATAGGGCCTTATTTATAAAGCTTGACATTCAAGGATTGCCCGCCCCACCCACACTCCGCGGTCGGGGAAGATCCTCGACCCGCCTCTGATAATGGTGATGGTGGTGATGATTATGGTAGTGGTGGTAGCGGTGGTGTTGATGACAATGCTGCTCATGATGGGTCGTGACAGTAGTATGAAGACGGTGGCGTTGGTGGTTATGGTAGAGTCGTCCTGGTGGTCATATTGCGGTGATGGCAGTGTTGGTGGCGCTGGTGGTGGTGTTGATTGTACCCGTGCTGATGGTGGGTGGCTGTGCTGGTATTGATAATGAAGGTAGTTGTGATGATGCTGCTGCTGACGATATTGACTTTGTTGGTGTTGTTACAAAAATGATGACAGAAAGATTTAGTGGTGAGCACACAGCGTTACGAACCCGGTGACCCGAATTCGTTTCCCCGTTCACGGCCACCAGTGACGATTATCTGAACCGGTCCTGGGCCTCCTCCCCTAGGTCGACTCAGCCTCAAATGAGTATCTGGTGCGGTGTGTAAACATCGCCACTGGAGAGACAAAGGCAGCCGGGCGTGGTGTTGGCCACCCACCCCCTCGTGTGCCGTGCCGGCCTTCATAGGTGCTCGCTAAACAGCACTTGCCCCTCTACAGTCTGTTAAGGCTACACGGGGGATCTGTGTCTTTAGTGTTGTTACCTAAATGACTGTGCGTTGACAACTTGGCGTTCCCGAGAGAGACACCGATCCCAGCATCGCGAGACAACAACCACACACAACAACAACAACCACAACCCACCGCGTGACAACAACCGCACACAACAACAACAACCACAACCCACCGCGTGACAACACCCGCACACAACAACAACAACCACAACCCACCGCTTGACAACAACCACACACAACAACAACAACAACAACCCACCGCGAGACAACAACCACACACAACAACAACAACCACAACCCACCGCGTGACAACAACCACACACAACAACAACAACCACAACCCACCGCGTGACAACAACCACACACAACAACAACAACAACCACAACCCACCGCTTGACAACAACCACACACAACAACAACAACAACAACCCACCGCGTGACAACAACCACACACAACAACCACAACCACAACCCACCGCGTGACAACAACCGCACACAACAACAACAACAACCACAACCCACCGCGTGACAACAACCGCACACAACAACAACAACCCACCGCGAGACAACAACCACACACAACAACAACAACCACAACCCACCGCGTGACAACAACCACACACAACAACAACAACCACAACCCACCGCGTGACAACAACCACACACAACAACAACAACAACAACCACAACCCACCGCGTGACAACAACCACACACAACAACAACAACCACAACCCACCGCGTGACAACAACCGCACACAACAACAACAGCCACAACCCCACGGCAGCCACGGAGTAACCCCCCCCCAACACCTCCCCGGGGCATCGCCGTGCCTAATGAGGCGCTGGCGGTGTTTGTTTAGCGCGCAGCGTTCCGTCTCTATCCGCGACGTCCCGCGACCCGTGGCTCGGAGGGGGAGGGGTGGAAGGTGGAAGGGGGCAGAGGGGAAGGGTGGGGGGGCAATGGGGGGGGGGGGGGGTCGATGCGAGCTCCGAGGGCTCTGCCGACAGTGGAGTTGAACGGGGCAGCTGAACTAAAACTAAACATCACTATCTTTATTTATTTCTATACCAGGTAAGGAAGGTCCCGCCGAGGTGTGTAGTTCTTTTTCAGAAGCGACCTGGCTTATCGCAAATGTTCGCTCAGCGGAGCGGCTCATCACGTGGACATTCATAGCCGCCGAACTGCTCTGAACGCGTGATGCAGATTCTAAACGTGGAGTGGGGAAAACCCACGCGACCATCAGGAGAGACAGAGAGACGCGCAACATTCAAATATACAGCAGGCGTCAGAGTCGGGATCGAACCAACGACCTCCTGTATATTTGGCGAGGTCGTTAACATCTCATAGCCACGGTGGCGCCCTGGATTGGCCAGTGGGGACCGCTGGGTGGTCAGCTCAGAGCTCAGAGCAGAGGCGGATCCAGGGGTGGCGTGGGCTAGAGGGGGGGGGGGGGGTCGGAGATGTGGGGGACCAGCCCCGCCCCCCCCCAAGCCCCCCCAAGCCCCCCCCCACCTTCCATTCCCACCTTCATGTCCCGAGAACTGCATTGATAATTTACCGGAGAAAATACCTTGAATGCTTTCAAAGCTCGCGATGAACAACGTCGATCCCGAAAGCGCGATTCAAGCAAAAGCGGCATGCGAATGCTGTTCCACCTCGTTTAATGGGCCGAGCGAGAGAGAACAGAACGAGGCAGGTAACCGAAGGGGTTGGGTACACACGAGGGAGCAGTAGCAGCCTTTATTTAACGAGGAGCTGGCGCGTGCAGTGACCTGGGGGACGTAAGGGAATTGAAGTACAATTTGGCAATGACATCTGTCGAATCGCAACACCTGGGTCTCTGCCCCGTGATCTCCTGCCAGCAGCGAGCCTCGATGTGTACCTAGCCTGGCACGTCAGTTGACCCGCCTCCTCAAGCCTTACAAACATTTCAGAGACTGCCTCCGTGTGCACCTGGCCCGGCGCATGCGCTGCCGGTGACGTTAGAGTCACCAAGAGGCGAACGGCGGCTTTTGTTGTTGTTGTTGGGGGGGGGGGGGGGCTGGGGCGAGGGAGGGGATGCGGATAAAGTTGGGGGAGGGGTTGAGGTGGAAGAGGGGGACGGGGGGAGGTGGAGGGGAGGGGCTGGGTGGGGGAGGGGGTTGGGGGCCACGTGCCCCCTGGCACCTGTGTCCCAGGTGCCTCGCTATTGTCCTGTCGCTGTTGTTTTTTTGTGTTGGTTTGTATTTGTTCGCTGTTGTTAGGAGACAGGATCACTAAAACACACGACGCGCCCCCCCCCCAAACCCCCCACCCACTCCCCCCACTGCTATGAACAAGGGCCAATGCCCCGAAACGTCGGGTTGTATTGTAACGTTGGTGCTTGTGCACCGCTGCCAACGCATTATCCATGCGGAGACAAAGGCGCGTGTCTGTGTCGAAGGGGGTGCGGTAGTGCAGTGGTTAGCGCTCTGCGCTACGAACCCCAGCGCCTCGAATTCCAGCTAACAGCGGTGGCGAAGTAACTTAACCGGTCCTGGGCCTCCCCGAGGTCGACTCAGCCTCAAATGAATACCTGGTGCGGTGTGTATTCAACGACCGGTGCTGGGGAGACAGAGGCCGTCGAGCTGAGTGCTGATCAAAATAAGAAACATCTCGTTTGTGCCGTGTCGTGTGTCGGCCAGTACGGCACTTCCGACTTACCGGCGAGGGGGTGCCATTATAGCGCGATTGTGACGTCACAATCATCACACACGCGCGCGAGCGTGCAGGGGCACCCGAATCACGTTTCGGTGACACTGAATAATTCTCACTCCCGAGAGCGATCATGTCTAGTGTCCCCCTCTGATCATCGTTCACGTGACGGTAACATCGGTGGAACTGAGATCCCACCACCACCACCACCACCCCAACTCTTTCGCTCCTCCGCTCCCCCCGTCTCTCCATCCCCGTGTATCGCCAGCGCCGCCTCGCTTCCTCTCGGCTGCATTCGTCCAACTCTCTCATTCCACATTAGATCGTGAGCACAAGTTTAGCATTGTAGCCATTCATATGGCGCGGAGTCGCTACGTTCCTACAGACGGGGTGGGTATTATCGTAATCAGAATTTTTAAAATTTATACTGGAGGAATCCGATGGGCTATAAAGCTCTTTTTCACAGATGTCCAGTAGGGGCGGGTCAGAACGTTACAACAACAAACAGTACAAAGACACGATAGGAGGACATCATATAGGAAAGGTAAATAAATCATTTACAAATACACAAATAAAACGAAACTATATTTTTTATCTTGCCAGGTAAGACCCACTGAGAAATTAACATTTTTTTCATATGCGACCTGGCCACAAGTGATAGCTCAACAAAGTGGCCCCATCGTTTGGACATTGACAGCACCAAAATAATCTAAATAATCCCAATGCATGATTTCTAAACGTGGAGCGAAAAACCGGAGGACCCGGAGGAAAAAAAAACTCAATCCACGCGACCACGGGGAGAGAGACACGCAAACTCCAAAAAGCTCCCCCTTTCATCCCTCTCTCCCTTTAACTTCTCATTCCCTCTCCCTCTCTCTCTCTCTCTTTCCCCGCAACGCGTGGCGCACGCGGCCTCTGGGCTGTATGTATGTTGACCTTTTTTCGCACCGTACGTAGCCAACCTGTGCTAATCGGAGCTCGCTCTTGTGCCCGTGGCACGAGAGGCGAAGGTCGTTGCTCAGAGAGCGCCAGATGCCGACACCGACCGGCCGATCACGATTACGGCAGCGGGTTACCGGCCCGCGCGGTGCGCGAGCATCAGCGGTTGGAGAGACGAAGGCGCGCGCGCGTGTGTGTGCACGTGTGTGCGTTGTGGCGCCTGTGTATGTGTGTGTGTTGTCGTGTGTGGGGAGCGGTGGTGCAACGGTTTAGCGCGCTGCGCTACGAACCTGGGCGACCCGAGTTCGATTCCCGCTCATGACGATTATCTGAACCGGTCCTGGGCCTCCCCTAGGTCGACTCGGACTCAAATGAGTACCTGGTGCGGTGTGTAAACATCGCCACGAGGGAGACAAAGGCGGCCCGGCGTGATGTTGGCCACCCACCCCCTCGTGTGCCGTGCCGGCTTTTGTAGGTGCTCGCTAACAGCACTTGCCCCTGCAGTCTGTTAATACTATATGGGGGATCTTTGTGTTTTCGTGGGGAGTGGTCGTGCAGCGGTTAGCGCACAGCGCTACGAACCTGGGCGACCCGAGTTCGATTCCCGACCGCGGCAAACACCAGTTACGATTATCTGAACCGGTCATGGGCATCGGCTAGGTCGACTCAGCCTTAACATTAGTCCCTGGTGCGGTGTGTACACATCGCCACTGGGGAGACAAAGGCGGTTGGAAGTGGTATTGGCCACCCACCCCCTTCATTAGCTGTGTTGGCCTTCGTCTGTGCTCGCTGACAGCACTTGCCCCAACAGCATACTACTGGAAGTGGGCTATACGGAGGATGTTTGCTATTGTATGTGAGGTTTCAATAATAATCTCAACTTATAATCACAAGCAAAGCGCGAAGGCAGCCGCCAGACGGTTATCAGATACTACCAACAAGTATCCAAGCTCTGCGTTCCTCGATATTTTCAGCTGTTTCAGTGACACCATGTTCAGTGAGTTTTCACAAGAAAAAGCAGGTTGATCATCATCATAATCAACACCCATGATCTATCCACTGATGGACAAATGCCTCGCGGTCGTGCGATGGACGGAAGCTGCTACTACCCAGCCATCTGTGGCCAGGTAGCTTCTAAAAAAGAAGCTAACATCTCATTGAGCCTTACCTGCTAAGATGAAAAAAAGTTTTATTTGCGTATTTTTAAGTGATTTTTCCTATGCGATGCACTCGTATTGTGTTTGTATTGTTTGATGTTTGTTGTTGTAAAGTTCTTACCCGCCCCTACGAAACATCTGTGAAAAACGAGCTTCATAGCTCATAGGATTCCTCCGGTGTCAATAAATATTCAGATTCTGATCTCGGCGCTGCACCGTGAGCTGATCCGCATCGCTGCATCCATCCTGGCCAGCTCCTCCTTTGCCTGTCACTCCGTCTTTGGGTCTCGACCGCTAGTTTACCATCAACCAACACCACCACCAATCACCACCACCACCACCAACCAACCACCAACAATCACTACCACCAACCACTACCACCAATCACCACCAGCAACCAATCACCACCACCAACCACCACCAACCAACCACCCCTATCACCACCACCTATCACCACCACCAATCACCACCACTACCACCACCAACCACCACCTATCACCACCACCACCACCAACCACCACCAACCAACCACCACCTATCACCACCACCTACCACCACCAATCACCACCACTACCACCACCAACCACCACCTATCACCACCACCAACCAACCACCATCAATCACCAGCACCAACCAACACCACCAATCAGCACCCCACCACCAACCAGCACCACCACTAACCACCACCCACCACTACCAAATCAGCACCACAAATCGCCACCACCAACGAGCACCACCACTAACCGCCACCCACCACTACCAAATCAGCACCACAAATCGCCACCACCAACCAGCACCACCACTAACCATCACCCACCACTACTAAATCAGCACCACAAATCGCCACCACCAACCAGCACCACCACTAACCACCACCCACCACTACCCAATCAGCACCACAAATCGCCACCACCAACGAGCACCACCACTAACCGCCACCCACCACTACTAAATCAGCACCACAAATCGCCACCACCACTTCCAGCCGTGGCGTGCCCCTGCGCGCGACGTCAGCCTTAATTGGAGATAATCACAGAGGGTGTTTCACTGTCACTGGGAGGTAAAGGGATCAATGGGCAGGCAACGTCTCCTTCCTCTCAGTGGCACGAAACACAACCCTGTTATTACCGTAATGCACCTGATATGTATACACTGTGTGTGTGTGTGTGGAGGGGGGGGGGGTGTATGGGAATGTGTGGCGGAGCGGTGGCGCAGTGGTGAGCGCAGGTCGGCGATGTCAGCCACGTGGAACGGAGTGGGCTCGCGAAAGTTCGCGAGGCCGTCGTCCCCCGTGGAGATGGAACGACGGATTCACGTGGGTGCGCTGGCTGGGCTGGTGCACATGGCAGCGTGCGGCGAGAAGTTTCTGGGAGGGCGGATGTTTGGAGGGAGGCCTTCGTCCGGCAGTGGATTGACCATGGCTGAAAATAATTCTTTACATACGGTAAGCAAAGTGTGTGCACGTATGCGTGTGTGTGTAAGTGGAGAGCGGTGGCGGACCGCTACGAACCCCGGGCAAAGCGAGTTCGATTCCCCGCTCGCCAACGCCATCTGCACCGATCCTGTCCCTCCTCAAGGTGGACTCAGCCTAAAAATGGGTAAGCACCCGGCGCGGTGCGCAAACGCCGGCATCGGGGAGATGAAAGCGACCGGGCGTTGTCCACCTGGCCTCGTCGTGCGCCTTGCCCGTGGTCTTTACAGGCGTTCGCCGCCAGCAGCACTTGCCCCAACAGTCTGCTGAGGCTATACAGTGGGTGGGGACCTTTGTCTTTGTGTGCACGCGCGTTGCGAGTGCGTGGTGGCATTGCGAACTGCGCGATTCGCGTTACAATCCTGACGCACGTCACAAACCGACCAAATGTTCATTAGAACCTGTGCCCCGGCGTCTCCGCTCGATCGACTCAGCCTCATATGAAGGAACTTGATGGCCGAGACAAACGAGCCGTGGGCTGGTGGGGTGTGGGGTGGGCACCGGCCACACCACTCCTCAGCGGCCCCTTCAGAGGTGCCAGTGGGCCAACAGCACTTGCCCCAACAGTCTGTCGAGGCTACGTGGGTTGAGGTGGGGGGGGGGACGGAGCCTTTGTCTTTGTCTTTGCGTCGCCGCGCGCATTCCGCCCGTTTTAGACTGCGGCGCGCGCGGCCCGTGCGCGCGCTCGGGGTGGAGGATCAATCACCCTGGAAACGCCGTCCCGTTGCCATGGTGATTAATTCCACTGGCCGAGCCCGACACCCCGCGGAAACCTGACGCCTTCCCCCGTGCCCCCCCCCCTCCACTCCTCACCCCTCCCTTCACCCCCCCCCCTCTCCAACTCAGATGCCCCTCCCATGCAGTTGTGGCCACAGTAACGTATTTGTGGCTCCTGACGACCCCCCCCCACTCTACCGCAGCCCCCCCCTGCCCCCCCCCCTGCCACCCCCGTAGCGGGCAAACACAGCCCCGCCCCCCGTCACATCAGTCACCCGGCGCCGCGATGACGTCACGCACCGCGTGCACGTCTGACAAAGATAAAGTTCCCCCATGTAGCCTTTCAACAGACTGTCGGGGGGCAAGTGGTGTTAGCGAGCAGCACCTATGAAGGGCCGGCACGGCACACGAGGGGGTGCGTGACGAACACCACGCTCGACCGCCTTTGTCTCCCGAGTGGAAATGTTTTTTTTTTCTTCCCGCATCGCACCAGGTACTCATTTGAGGCTGAGTCGACCTAGGGGAGGAGGCGCAGGACCGGTACAGGAAATCTTCACTGGTGTTGGTGGCCGTGAGCGAGAATCGAACTCGCGCACACGTGCACACACGTACACGAACACACGTGTACACACGTACACACACACGGACACACACACGCACACACGTACACACACACACGTACACATACGTACACGCACACACATACACACGTATACACACACACGTACACACGCACACGTACACACGTACACACACACACGTGCACACACGTACACGCACACACATACACACGCACACACACACACGTACACGCACACACACACGTACACACACACGTACACACACACACGTACACACACACGCACACACACACGTACACACACACATACACGCACACGTACACACACACACGTACACACACATGTACACACACACACACGCACACACACGTACACACACACAGGCACACACACACACACGCACGTACACACACACACGCACACACACACGCACACACACGCACACTTACACACACGTACACGCACACACACACACACGTACACACACACACGTACACACACACACGTACACACACACGCACACACACACGTACACACACACATACACACACACGTACACACACACGTACACACGCACACGTACACACACACGTACACACACACACGTACACACACACACGTACACACACACACGTACACACACACACACGCGCACTCCGCGCGCCGTAATTGGCGCACGACGGCGAGGGGACTGTGTTGAGCGCGTGACGACCCCGCTACGGGGTTCCCCTAGGGGACCCCAGCGCGGGGGGGTTCGGTCCCCTAGGACCCCGCTACGGGGGATGAGGAATCTCTTGAGTCGGGGCCGGGAAAGACCCCCTGCTCAATTAAACACCTATTCACATAACACGAGCAACGACATTCCGCCGGCAATCAACGAAACCAACATCACCACGGACATAATCACGACCACCACGAGCAGAAGCAGCACCAACACCGAAATGACTACCACCACCAATATCACCACCACCACCAGAATTACCTCCACCACCATCAGAATTACCACCACCAGAATTACCACCACCACCAGAATCATCACCACTACCGCCACCAGAATCACCACCACCACCGCCACCACCGCCACCAGAATCACCACCACTACCACCAGAAACACCACAACTCCTAATCGCCACCAACGACCACGGTTGGCCCTTAGCACGGTTGGCTCTGAGCACGGTTGGTTCTTAGCACGGTTGGCTCGTAGCACGGTTGGCTCTGAGCACGGTTGGTTCTTAGCACGGTTGGCTCTGAGCACGGTTGGCCCTCAGCACGGTTGGCCCTTAGCACGGTTGGCCCTCAGCACGGTTGGCCCTCAGCACGGTTGGCCCTTAGCACGGTTGGCCCTCAGCACGGTTGGCTCTTAGCACGGTTGGCTCTTAGCACGGTTGGTTCTTAGCACGGTTGGCTCTTAGCACGGTTGGTTCTTAGCACGGTTGGCTCTTAGCACGGTTGGTTCTTAGCACGGTTGGCTCGTAGCACGGTTGGCTCTGAGCTTGGTTGACTCTTAGCACGGTTGGCCCTTAGCACGGTTGGCTCATAGCACGGTTGGCTCTGAGCTTGTTTGGACCTTAGCACGGTTGGTTCTTAGCACGGTTGGTTCTTAGCACGGTTGGCTCTTACCTCGGCTGGCGAAAGAAGTTGTACATAAAGTGGCCATTACAGATACCCCCTGACGACATCAACGGTCCAAATTGACGCAACAGCAGCAACATCGCGCCCCCATTGTGAGACTACTAAAGTCCTCTTGTTATAATAAGTAAAATTATCACCGATGATTCTAGTTGGTGACGCGCTAATCACTGCACCACCGCTCCCAATACGAATATCCCCCGTATAGCCTTAATAGGCTGTTGGGGCAAGTGCTGTTAGCGAGCACCTATGAAGGCCGGAACGGTACACAAGGGAGTGGGTGGCCAGCACCACGCCCGACCGCCTTTGTCTCCCCTGTGGCCATGTTTACACACCGCACTAGCTACTTATTTGATGCTGAGTCTACCGAGAGGAGGCCCAGGTCCGGTTCAAATAATTGTCACTGGTGTTGGCCGTTAGCGGGAATCGAACTCGGGTCGCCAGATTCGTAGCGCAGCGCGCTAACCGCTACACTACCGCTCCCCCCCTACAAAGGCAAAAATCCCCCGCATAGCCTACATGTACACATGCACACATACAATGTTTATCCGAATTGAACTGACGGTTCGTGCGTCACGCTGGACTCTCGTCGTGCACATACAGACAAAGATCCCCCATAGAGACATTAGCAGACGGTTAGGGCAAGTGCTGTTAGCGAGAACCTATGAAAGCCGGCGCGGTCCACGAGGGAGTGTGTGGCCAGCACCACGCCTTTTTGTGCAAACATAACAACCGCCATTGGCCATTAAGTGGCGGTGACGTCACCACGACGCTTGTGCCAGGCTATGTGCACGTTGAGGCCACGTGAAGTGTCGAACGCCCGCTGACACGAGGTCACGGGGCTGACCCAGGTGCCACGGGTCGACTGACTGAGATGACTGGCCGATGCACCACCTGTGCCCCTTACTGTGCCAACTTGCTGTGCTTTAGCCACCCGGCGCTCCGCGAGTTGTTGTGAGCGTCGCTCCTCCGCCCTCTGTTGTTGTTGGAGGGCGACTGCCTCCAACTGCCCAGTAACAGCGTTCTTCACGAGCCTCCTCCACAGAGGCCGATCTTGACACCGCTGGTACCAGTCATCGGCAAGTCCACTCAGCTCCACGTCCTCCTGTACCACATCACTCCATCTCTTCTCTAGCCCGTGCCGCACCCGTTTAGCCCCCTCGATCCAGCCGAACAAAAGCTGTTTCGGCATGCGGTGGCTGGGCATGCGGGCTACATGACCCAGCCAACGCAGCCTTGCCTGCCGGAGGAGCTCACCGATGGGACTTTGTCCAGATCTTTCAAGGATTTGTGAGCTCCTCACACAATCCAGCCTGGTTAAACCCAGGATGGATCGTAGGCAGGCCAGCCTAAATGTTTCTAACCGGCGAAGATGCTCCATTAGGGTGGTCCACGTTTCGCAAGCGTAGATAAGGGAGGGAATGACCGTGGCCGAGAAGACCCGAAGCTTCGTGCGGAGCGACAGACCAGGCAGCTTCCACACAGCGTTACGCAACCGATGAAAAGATATTGTGCAAATACGCACACTCACAAACACAGTAAATATTTGAATTTCAATCAGCACTTTCTACTTGGGACGTGCTTAGCTATCATCAGGCAAGGGCAGCGCGTAACATTTTTATTTGCAAGGCAAGGGGGGGGGGGTCATGGTGGGCTGTGTGAACCCAGAGATTCAGAATCAATGGACCAGTCAACAATATAACAACTTGAATAATTCAAACGATGTCACCCGCCTCTCCACCCATACACCCTCGCCCCTGACGCTAATGGCATCGCGCAGTGTTGGGCAAGTGCACAACACCTGGGTTAGGTGCGTCCTGTGATGATGATGTGGGTGATGGTATCGCGATGATATTGGTGGTCTTATTGCGATGGTGATGCAGGTGATGTTATCTTGCCGACCCGCTCATACTGGACATCTGTGAAAAAGAGCTTCACATGTCCACGGATCCCTCCTGCAGTCGAAATAAAGATTCCGAATAAAGATTCCGAGTCATGTTCAACCACGTGCGCTGAGCGCCCTCTCCTGGCCGCTCGCAGCGGTGACGATGTTGGTGGTGAACAGTGTTGTGGTGGTGGTGGTGCTACTGTGGTGATGGTTGTGTGATGGTGTTGATGATGACGTGGTGGTGGTGAGGAGTGAGACATCACCTGCTTTCTCTAGAGATTGTTACCGTATTTCCCGGATTATAAGACGCACTTTTTGTTCCATATTCAAAAGCAAAAGTTATGGGTGCGTCTAATAATTCGGTAGGCGTGCGTGCGACCAGATCGATATGACTGCATAGCCACCCGGCACACGTTGTGGCGTCCGTCCGACTTTCCGGAGTGTCTTATAATCTGGTTACATATGGGCAATCGAGGTGATTACCATAATAATAATTACCCTTAAATTAAACCAGGAAAGCCTCGCCGAGTGTCACAAGGCTCCTTTCAGGAGGATCTTTGCCACCTTGGGGCTTTCGTGTAGGAGGAGGGGACTGGAGGGCCCCCGGGAGAAACCCCAACGCCGCGCTGCTCTGTACGGACGACGGTGCGAGAGGGGGGGGGGGGTGTTACCCTCTAAAGCTCCGCACAGATGGATTCACGAACCCACTCGATCTACTGCCATATCCTAGCTCAGCTGGGTCTAAGGAGCGCATGGCGACACCCCAACTCCCGTCCCCCTTTCCCGGATTCGACTTAGGATCGAGGACTCGGGTCGCAAGCCAAGTCTGATCTGTGGAACGAGATGGAACGCTGTGGTGTTTACTTTGAAATGGATCTGTTCGGGGCTGTGCTCCTGAATTTTGTTTTGTTTTTACTCTTCCATTGGGAAATGAATTACCGATGGAAGTCGACCGATCGGACCAAAGTGCTTGGAGTGGGATCGATCGATCGATTGGGGTAGATGATGGGAAGTGGATCGACCAGAATCTGAATCTTTATTTAGACTGGAGGAAATCCGATGAGCTATGAAGCTCTTTTTTTCATAGATGTCCAAGAGGGGCGAGAGAGTGAGGATCGAAGGAGAGCGAGTGATTGGGCTCGAGTGATCGATTTAGCCCAGGGTCCACGGGTGAATCAGACAATCACGCGATTGCAGTGGTGGATCGCGCGAATGGACCCAATGCTATCGGATCAAGATTGTCAGATTTAAAAGTGATTTTTTTTTAATCGAGTCAAATGATCGGATCGAGTAACGTAATTGGATGATTGTAACGGATTTTACTGGACATCTGTCAAAAAGAGCTTCACTTCTCATCGCATTCCTCCAGGCTAAATAAATATTCTGATTCTCATCAAGATTCTGGATCAGGTCTATAAAACCGATCATTGCAAGCATATGCAACGGATCAGATCGAGTGGGTGACAGTTATCGGATCAAAGGCGATCTGATAAAATCAAAATAATCGGAGCAAAATTCTGGCATCAACTAAAATGATCGGATGAAAGTAAAGGGATCTCAATTCTCGGATCAAACCGAGTGATGGGATCGATGTGCCGGCACTGCCCCCTCGTGGCTGACCATGGAATCGCCTCGTTACCGATCCGGCACGCGGGGGGAGTGTGGGGGGGGGGGGATCGATGACACGAGTATTCGTCAAAAGTCGAATCGCGAATAGATTCCCCAAAAAGTCGATCCCGAGCTTAGGTAAAAAATAAAACAACAAAAATCACGACGTTTCGGCCACATCACAAGTGGCCTTCATCAGGTGAAGGGACCAGACTGTTGAGAGAACAGCACTGTCCTCGAGACAGTCTGGTCCCTTCACCTGATGAAGGCCACTTGTGTTGTGGTCGAAACGTCGTGATTTTTGTTGTTTTATTTTTTACCTACGTGACTTTACCGAATAGAACCAAAGAGTATGAATCCTTGCAGTCACGAAAGCTTTAAATCTAGGATCCCGAGCTTGTTTATTTATTTAAATCTCGGTTCCTCGCTCTCGTTTTGCGTCGTTTGTTTTCCGTCTCGACTTGTACAGACAGTTGTGTTCGGCCTTTGGCCTAAGACGTAGCCTGCACGTGGCCTGCACGCAAGGTCCACACCCGGAGCGATCAGTTGCGCGAGAAAATCACTCTCGAAATCGCGCGACTCGTTCGCCCGCAACTGCTTTGTCCACATCCGAGCGAGTGATTTCTCGCGATAACCACGTGACAGCGTGCGGCTCGTGCACCCCCCCCCCACACCCTTTGGTTAGCTCCACCCCTCCCCACGCATCAGCATCGTAACGACCAATCACAGTGGCGCAAATGTGCAGCACGTGGCTGCGAATCTTTGAGTGGATCGACGCTTGACCGTGAGCAGCAGCAACCCGTGGGTTTGCGCAACTGCTCGCAACCGGTTGCAGAGCCGTCCACATTACAAGCGAGTCAGTTGCGTGCAACGGATCGCTCAGGTGCTGTGGACTCGGCATATTTATATCAGCATCTCATTTGCATAAATCGCACTTAATCGCGTGTGTGGTGATTGTAATAATCGATTTTAATTGGTGGTTTGATACAGAGTTATATGGCTATTCACTATTCATCGAACCGCAACAATGTGGGGGGGGGGGGGGGTCTGCGGTCCATGGGTTTAGGGGGTCAGGAGGGGTCACGTTTGAGGGGTCAGGAGTCAGGGAACTGGGGACCCTCACCATGCTGTGACACCAGAAACGAAAAGGGGGGCAAACACGGAAGAGGGGACGAGTCACAATGAGGGGGCGGGGCGGAGCAAAAAATAGCCAATCACACCCCAGCTCCACCCCTAGTGAACTGGCCTTACCCCTAACCAATTAGCCGTTGCTACTAGCCACTAGTGCGAACCCATACGACTAATCCTAACCAATCAGCCACTCGCCCTAGCCTCTCGTGCAAGCCCTTCCCAATAACCATATCCAACTAGCCACCTATACCACTCGCCCTACCTCTAAACTTAACCAACTAGCCACGTATACTCGCCCTACCCCTAACCAACTAGCCACGTATACTCGCCCTACCCCTAACCAACTAGCCACGTATACTCGCCCTACCCCTAACCAACTAGGCACTAGTATTCGCCCTAACTCTAACCTTAACCAACTAGCCACTAGTACCGGCGCTACCGCAAACTTTAACCAACTAGCCACGAAGAGTCAATCTACCTCTAACTTTAACAAATTAGCCACCAGTTACCCGCCCCCCTCAATGACCCATCAGCCTACCCCCAATTTCACTTCACTCGCACTCCCCCCACCACCACCCAACCCCCCCCACCACCCCCTTTTCCACACCCTGTCCGCTATTTTTGACGGGCGTGGTGGAGGGTGGGAGTGGGGGGAGCGGTGGGGGGGGGGGGTGTGGGGTAGGTGGTCAACAGGCGATCATTATTCCTTTGGTCACTCGACGTCCGGATGCTCGGTGGTTAGTGGGGGGCGCGGGCGGTGCTGCCGTGGGGGCCCCGGGGGGCACGGGCGGCGGGGGCCCCGGGGGCGGCAGAGGCGCGCCGGGCGGGGCCAGAACCCCCCACAAGGGAGGCCTCCTCCCCTCACCCCTCCTCGGTGATTCCAGGCGGAGCGCTTCACCAGAGCTGGGGGGGAGGGGTGGGTGGGTGGGGGGTGGGGCAAGCGGAAAAGTGAATGGGGCAGGGAGGTAAGTGACATCACTTCCTCACCAACAACAACAACATCATCATCATCATCATCGTCGCACCGTCAGCGGTGACGTATTGTTTGTTGTCGTCACGTGCTGCCCCGCCTGCACACCTGTGGAAAAGAGCTTCGTAGCTCATCGGATTCCTCCGGTCTCAATATTCTGACGATTGTGATTCTGACGTGGCCCAAGTGGTAGCGCGTTCTCCGTTTGTTGAAGGGGGGTTTGCGGTCCCATACCGGCAGGCCGCCCCGGTAAATACTGCGGTAGTATCCATATCAGAGGGGTTTTGTGGGGGGTTTAGATCGCGTAAATATATAAATGTGTCGTTAAACCAGCCACCACCCGACACAGCCAAATAGTAAGGTTTGTCACGTGAACAAAACGTGTCGATTAGTTACTCGTAGAGCAGCACACCGGTGTGTTGGGGAGTAAATCCACAACCTTTACAACACACCGGTGTGTTGGGGAGTAAATCCACAACCTTTACAACACACCGGTGTGTTGGGGAGTAAATCCACAACCTTTACAACACACCGGTGTGTTGGGGAGTAAATCCACAACCTTTACAACACACCGGTGTGTTGGGGAGTAAATCCACAACCTTTACAACACACCGGTGTGTTGGGGAGTAAATCCAAAACCTTTACAACACACCGGTGTGTTGGAGAGTAAATCCAAAACCTTCACAACACAACGGTGTGTTGGGGAGTAAATCCACAACCTTTACAACACACCGGTGTGTTGGGGAGTAAATCCAAAACCTTTACAGCACAACGGTGTGTTGGGGAGTAAATCCAAAACCTTTACAACACAACGGTGTGTTGGGGAGTAAATCCAAAACCTTTACAACACACCGGTGTGCCGAACCAGGAACTCATTGCCATGTTTTGTTTACGTGAAGAAACCTTACTTATTTGGCTGTGTTCGTTAGTGGTGGGTTTAACGACACATTTAGACTTATGTGATCTAAACCCCCCAAACAGAACCCCTCTATTATGGACAATGTTTGCAACGACAGCCTACTCACGCGTTGAACTGACCGCGGCGGTGTGTATCTATGAACTTCCTTGGGAACTTTGATTTAAAGCTTTCGTGACTGCAGGGATTCATACTCTTGGTTCTTTGGGTAAAGTCACGGAGAAGGGAAACAATCAAATAATTGTATTGTTTTCTATTTATTGTCTTATATTTTTATTATTTTATTGTTTCCCTTCTACGTGACTTTACCGAAAGAACCAAGGATATGAATCCCTTGGCAACGTTCGTAACCGACCGCTGACCACAGAGCACGCGCCGTCTGCTTAAACCCACTCTGGGTGGACGTTAAAGATCCTGCGGCGTCGCGCGAAAAGAAAAAAAGGTCCATTGTGTTGCGGGCGTTACGGTCCAAAATTGGGAAATATTGAGGAATCCGATGAGCTATGAAGCTCTTCTGGACGAAACAGCGACCTCTGGGTGGCGGGTCTAATGTGCCGCTGACCAACCCACTGCACCTTGTTGTTGTTGTTGTTGATGGGTCTAAGGGAGTCTCAGCGATACAGGAGCAAGGTGACTGAATCCATCCCCGTACCGTGGAGGGCTCTGGGGTGCCTGGCGGGCCAGTAGGGGTCCGTGAGCTCGCCGGGTCCAGGGGCGATCAGAGGGGGTAGGCAGCCGGGCAGGTGGGGGCTCTCCCCGCACGGGGGTCCCGAGAGACCCTGGCCAGGGGGGCCCGCAGGGAGTGCAACTGTGGGGGGGGAGGGGGGACAAGAGAGGGAGGGGGCGGGGTGGTTCGGGAGGGGGGGTGAGAGCGTGGGACAGAGCTGGGGAGAGACGGGGTAAGAGTGAGAAGAGAGAGGGTGAGGGGAGAGAGAGGGAGGAGACAGCGTAGGGAGATGGAAGGAGAGCTAAGAGAGACAGTGGAACGAGAGGGAGGGGGGTGAAGGGAGAGCGTGGGCAAGGAGAGAAAGGGAGGTGGGAGATAAATGGCAGAAAGGAGAGTTTGGAGAGTGAGGAGAGAGAGGGGTGGGGGGGAGAGAAAAAGGGACGTGGGAGAGAGCGGAGAGTGATGGGAGAGCGTAGCATGAATCGAGCGAGTGTGAAGAGAGGTGGAAGAGGGAGTGAGGGTGAGAGAGGGGGGAGAGAGAGGGAGAGGGATCGCAACCGGGAGGGAGAGGGGGCAGAGATAGGAGAGTAGAGGAGGGTGGGGTGGGGATAAGGGGGAGAGGCGCATACTTCATCACAAGTCAGCCCTTGCTCACATTCCCGTGGCAAACCCGTCTCACCTGGGTGGTGGGAGTGGGTGGGGGCGAAGCGTCGTTGACCTCAGATTACCCGAGGTACCATACCCCCCCCCCCCCCCCGCCGTCTCTTTCTAAAAACCCTTCCTTCTGATTATCGGCAAATATTCACCGTGGCATCATAAAGTTGCGGACCATCCGAAATGGCCTCTTCGGTCGAAGCCAGCGTCCGTGTCATGATTTGATCTCAGCGGAAGCGAACACGGCTTGATTTGTCACTGAGAGTTTGTTATTTCACCTGGTAAAGGCCCCACTGAGCTATGTAGTTTTTGTTACACGCTTTTATTTAACTCACTCTGTCTGTTGTCATCGTCGTCGTTGTTGTCGTTGTTGTTGTGTCCTCAAATCTTGTAACTCAATTTTAGCCCACTTCCCAATGTGGCATCGACTGCAAACTGGGTAGACATATGTCATACTGATGACAATACTATTTTCTATCATAAAAAAATGAACATATTTTAAAAAATATTTTTTATATCTTATGTTTCGGCTTGGGTCTAATTGTCCACGCTCAACTGACGTTGGCTGTAAATCACCACGGGTCCCCTTACGTTGTGGCAAGCTTCGAGGCCACTTCCTAGAGTCGTGGAGTTCTTCCATTACTAGTACGGTACATTTCATTAAAGCGTGTTTTTAAAAAAGTGTTTTTAAATATTACTTTTTTTTGTATGCAGAAGCCAGCTGGCGACCACAAATGATCGCACATCGAAGTGACGGCTTATTATCGCGTGTAAATGTATTGCATCCAAGTACTCTAAACGCGTGCCAGATTCTAAATGTTATCTCCGGGTTTAACACGTAGGCTTTAACACGTAGGCTTTCGCGACCAAAGAAGAATAGTTATCTCCGGGGTTTGCCGATAGACTGTTAGGTGGCGAGTGACGAGTACCCACCACAACCACAGCAAATATTGTGTGTATACTGGATGTTGTGTGCCGAGTGCGAATATATATACAGTGCCGGATTATCCGAGTCGCAAAAGTCGCTACAAATGCTACGGGCCCCGCACTTTCAAGGGCCCCACGCTAAATGCTTTCAAGCGATCAATTCCGGTTCAGTGATTCTGCACTTGCTCTATTACTATAGTACTATACCGCCTTCGACTTTTATGAACGACTGGGTGTTTAAGGTTAGCGATTTGTCGTATTATCTGGCTGTATAGCAAATGAAAAAAAATACAATTACTTTACTATGCAAGTAAAAAAATTTGTGTTTTAATATTTAAGTGTTTTTTTGTATTTATGGCCCCTTTATAACATCACATGCTCCAGGCCCCGCACTAGCTTCATCCGGCACTGGATATACAGTATATATTTCACCATCCCATGACAATGATGGTTCCAATCTCGCCAGATCTCGAAAGCTCAAGATCCAAGTTGATTTTGTGTCACCAGCTGAGACGAAGACGAGCAGAGGTCTCATTTGCAAGAGTGACCTTGGGGGCTGTTGGTCTGCTGCCTTTACGACTGTTTACTTTTTATTTATTTTGCCAGGTAAGGCCCACCGAGCTGATATAGCTCTTTTTCAGAAGCGACCTCGCTATCACACATGATAGCTCAACGAAGTGTGGCTCATCACGTGGAACATTTTATAAGCAGCCAAATGCTCTAAACGCATATTGGTTCCAAATGTGGAGGGGTAACCCGGATGAGCCGAAGAAAAGTCCACGCGACCACTTGGAGAACATGATAACTCGTCAGGGTCGGGATCGAGCCCACGACCTCCTGCATACCAGGCGATGTAGTTAACATCTCGCCACCGTGGCACTCCACTCAGAAGACCAAGGGTAGGTAGTTAGAGGTCTCATTGGCAAGAGAGACCCAGGGGCCAATGGTCTTCTGCCAGTAGGGGGGGGGCATGGATTTTGGCATGAGTCTGCCAGTAAGGGGTAAGGATCGCCGTGTGTAATCCTAATTGAGTAATTTCGCTGTGTCATTGACGAATTTAGCAAATTTTGGACCCCTGACCCCGGCACGCAATGGCTTCCCCTCTTGCGAAGAACGCCGCGGGATCTTCAACGTCCGCTCCGAGTAGAGCAGGCGGCGCGTCCTAGTATCATCGCGGTCATTACACGCGCAGCATTAATCAGGGCGGCCGCCGAAACATCGAACCGTGAATCTCTACTTTTCACTCCTATCGTGTGTGTTTGTACCGTGTGTTGTTGCAACGTTCTGAGCCGCCCCCCCTGGATATCAGTGCAACGGAGCTTTATAGCTCAAAACGGATTCCTCCTGCCCAAACAAACACATTCTCCTGCGGAGGAAGGAGGAGCTGGTAGGAACGTTGGGTTGCTCGGTCAATGGCCAGGGTCAACAACGGCGGCACCACGTGGTGTATTCCGCAAATATGCCCGACTGTGAGGGCGGACACAAGCCTGCGTGAGTAGGTTAAACGTTGAGTTTTATAAGGGCACCACGGGGTGACCAGCCCCTCCCCACCCAGCCCCACCCCTCCCACCCCCCACCCAGCCCCACCCAGCCCCTTCCCACCCTACTCTTTGGTTTTTTCGGTAAAGTCACGTAGGTAAAATAAATGAAAACAACTAAATTAAATCACGACGTTTCGGAGGCAACACAAGCTTCCGTCTTCAGGTGGGACAGTCACAGCAAAATATCTGTATCAAGTGAAGAGCTCTGAGACACCCGACATTATATATACAGGTTATGGGGGGGGCTGAGTTAAGTCGCCTTTTGTTAAGCTGCAGGGGGGTCGGGGGAAGCCCTCCCCACCCTCCCCACCCAGCCCCTCCCCACCCTCCCCTCCCCACCCAGCCCCTCCCCACCCTCCCCACCCAGCCCCTCCCCACCCTCCCCTCCCCACCCAGCCCCTCCCCACCCTCCCCACCCAGCCCCTCCCCACCCTCCCCTCTCCACCCAGCTCCACCACCCCCCACCCACCCCATTTCTGGATGCACGACGGACGGACGGACGCAACAACAATCCCCTGTGGGCTGGTGGTGTACTAACCAGGAGGTTCCTACACAGTAAAATTCTGTTGCTGAAGTTGCTCTGCATTGCGCTGAGACAACTCTCCCCATCGCCTGCGCCTTCACGAACCTGCACGCACCAGCGTGATGAAGAATGGTGGAGCGAACGAACCCCCAGCCCAACGCCGCCGCCACCACGTCCCTCAGTGTGCGGGCAGCACTCATCCAGCGGTGGATTGGTCAACGGGGGGGGGGGGGGGGGGGCTGCGCGCACGCGCGTGCGATGACGCGGGAGGAACTTCCACGGATGTCTGCTCGCTGGCCGCGTGCCCGGGCGGCACGCCCCTCAGGCCCGCCGAGACGGCCACGTGACCGGGTGGGCTGCCCCGCCCCTCTCCATCCCCCTCAGCCCCCCCCCCCACACACAGCCCCCCCCCCCATCGTCCATCCCCAGCGGGTCCTCAACCGCTACAGTGCTAACATTCATCGCTAAATAAATTTTGATTTAAAGCTTTCGTGACTGCAGGGATTCATATTCCTGGTTCATTCGGTAAAGTCACGTAAAATATATATTTTTATTTTATATATTTTTTTATTTTATTGTTTCCCTTCTACGTGACTTTACCGAAAGAACCAATAATATGAATAAATAAAATATATAAAATATATATTTTTATTTTGTTCCCCTTCTACGTGACTTTACCGAAAGAACCAAGAATATTCATCGCTATGTCCATCCACTGCTGGATGAAGGCCTTCCTACGCCGTGTCGATCATGGGGGGTGGGGTGTTTGACCATACTTCACCACGCTGGTCAGTGCGGGTTGGCATCGGTGCGGAGGGAGGGAGAGGGGGCGACGTAACCACGACCGATTCAGTAAAACAAAAACACGCGCCACTGATGTTAGCCGTGACCATGGAACTGAGCTGGGTTCACGGGGGGGGGGGGGGAGAGACGTGCGGCAAAGCCAGCAGGCGTTCGTCTCGACAAGCTCCGCTTCGCCGATGAGACCCGGGGCGAACCTCGGCGCAGAAGTTTGCCCGCTTCAAACGCCGCGTCTGGGACAATAGCAGAGGGTGGGCGTGGTGGTGGTGGTGTGGGGGGTGGTGAGAGTCAGCGATCACTGGCGGAGGGGCTCACACAGCACGCTCATTGTTCTGTAGCCCCCCCCCTACCCCGCGTGGATGAATAGCCCCGTGACCTCACGGAAGGTCTTCGCTGGACACACCGTCCCCCGTCTTCACCCCACCCCGCTAATTATGCGATTACTCCTTCTTTAATTGCCGCGCGAAGCCAAAATGGCATTCCGGCTAGGGGCGACGAGGCGCAGCTGAGAGCGACACGGGGGAAATGAATCGGATTACCCACGGCCAGAAGAAGGCACCTGGGTTCGACTCCCGACTCGGGAATCCAAACTCCACCTGCGTGGAGTTTGGATGTTCTCCCCCTGTTCTACGTGGGGCTTTCTCCGGTTGGCTCCCAGAGCTGGATAAAAACGTACAATGTAACTGGCATTGGCCAAAACATCTCAAAGCTGAAAAGATGTCCCTGCAAATAAGACTGAATTGGGGGGCTCCACGGTGGCTCGGAGATGTTAACTACCTCGCCTGGTATGCAGGAGGTTCGTGGGTTCGATCTCGACCCTGACGCCTGCTGCTGTATATTTGAAGTCTGCGTGTCTCTCTCTCTCTCCCCCGTGGTCGCGTGGATTTTTCTCCGGATCCCCCGGGGTTTTCTCTCCACATTTAGAACCAACATCACGCGTTTTAGAGTATTTGGCTGCTATAAATGTCCACGTGATCAGCCACCACTTCGTTTAGCTATCATTTGTGATAGTCTGCAGGTAAGCTTCCGAAAACGAGCTAGTATTGTTCCGTGGGGCCTTAACTGGTGAAGTAAAACATCGTCACGTCGTGATCTATTATTATTATTTTTCTACCTACGTGACTTTACCGAAAAAAACAAAGAGTATGGATTCCTGCAGTCACGAAAGCTTCAAATCAAGATAGTTACTTTCCAGTTTAATTTATTACACACAGCAGCAGCAGCAGCAACATCGCCACCCTGTGCTGTAAAAACTCGGCAGGAACCTCCTGAAAATGAGTTTTGAGACTCAGCGAGGCTTTCACGGTTAAACAAACGTGACATTAATAACGATCATCTCAATATCGTTTCACCCGAACGTTGGAATATTATTTTACAAATCATCGTTTACGGTTTATTTTTTATCTTATGATAATATTTCACATTGATAATGGTGGATACAATATTGAAATGTAGTGTCCGGAATGTCACTTGACACGTTGCATAGCAAAACTTCGCATTCGAAAATTGTACGGTTCAAATGACGGGTGCTTATATACTGCTGTGGAGAGCAGAGTGCAGAGCAGCGAAATCCAATGTTGTACGGTACTTCAATGCTCCTGAGACACTCCACCACATCACTCCACCACCCATCATCCTATACATCACCATCGTCACCACCACCACCACCATCCAAATCACAATATCTGTAATCGTCAAAACTACGGTCAAATCATCGTCCTATAAGCCCAAATACATCACGCGTTTTAGCACTGGTACGTTTTAGCACTCGTACGGGCGATGGGGCAAGCAGTTAGCAGGGTCAGAACACTGCCCTCTGATTTTGGAGGCCAGCGACGCCTGACATCAGTGGCGATTGACGTCCGAGCCGGTCCTGGATCCGAATCAACCCCCAGATTCGCCCAGTGTCGCTACAAAAGGAAGAGCGCACGAGTAGGGGGAGATCATTGGGGGGGGGGGGGGGGGGGGTCAGGGAGCGAGTGGGGGGATCAGGGAGAGAGTGGGGGGTTAGAGAGAGAGTGGGGGGGGGGTCAGGGAGAGAGTGGGGGATCAGATAAGGAGTCGGGGATCAGAGAGAGAGTGGGAGATCAGGGAGAGAGTGGGGATCAAGGAGAGAGTGGAGGGGGGATCAGGGAGAGAGTGGGGGTTTCGGGAGGAGAGAGTGGGGATCAAGGAGAGAGTGGGGGATCAGATAAGGAGTCGGGGATCAGGGAGAGAGAGTGGGGGATCAGGGATAGAGTGGGGGGGGGGAGTGGGAATAAGGGAGAAAGTGGTAGATCAGGGAGAGAGTGGGAATAAGGGAGAAAGTGGTAGATCAGGGAGAGAGTGTGGGGATCAGAGAGAGAGCGAGTGGGGGATCCGGGAAAGAGTGGAGGATCGGGTTGGAGTGAGTAAGGGGATCGCAGTGGAGAGAGAAGAGTTGATCAGGGTGGTGTGAATCGGGATGGGGGGCCCGAACGTACGCGCTGCTCCGGTATCCGCGGCTCCCACCACCATCAGCACGAGCAGCAGCGCCGCGAGCGTCCAGGGAGTGGAGGAGCGCCGCTCCATTGAGGCTCTGCCGCGATGCCAGACCCCGGACAACGAGCGGCTCGAGTCGACTCGGCCGGCGGCAGGGGCGGGAGACGGCACGGCCGAGGGTCGTTCGCTGGCGCCGCCGGTAAAGCCTGCGCGCTCACGGAGGGAGGGGGTAGGGAGAGGAGTAGAGGTGGGGGGGGGGTGGGAGATGTTGGGGGTAGAGGAGGGGGTTGGGGGGGAGAGTGGGGGGAGGAGCAGCGGAGCGTTGGGGGAGGGAGTTGGGGGGGGATGTTGGGGAGAGTGGGGGGGGAGGGGCAGGGGAGCGTTGGGGTGGAGGGGGTAGGGGGGTGTTGGAGTAGAGAGGGAGGGGGTAGGGGGGTGTTGGGGTCCAGAGGGGAGGGGGTAGGGGGATTTTGGGGGAGAGAGGGAGGGGGTAGGGGGGTGTTGGGGTCCAGAGGGGAGGGGGTAGGGGGATGTTGGAGTAGAGAGGGAGGGGGTAGGGGGATGTTGGGGTCCAGAGGGGAGGGGGATGTTGGGGTAGAGAGGGAGGGGGTAGGGGGTATTGGGGTCCAGAGGGGAGGGGGTAGGGGGATGTTGGGGTAAGGTTTTACAGGGGGACTCAAGCTGTGGGGGTTGCTGACAGGGGGGGGGGGGGGCTGGAGTGAGATGGGGGTGTGATTTTACAGGAGCGTGATGGGAGCTGTGGGGGTGAGAGAGATGGGGGCTGTGGGGTAATGAGCGTGGGGGTGGGGAGTCGTTGTTCACCCAGTGACCGAGACTCGTCAAGTTCATTGTTCACTGCCACGGGTGGTGGAGTTGAACTGAGACCTCTCGCAGGACAGAGGCTGTCGGAGTTGATTCGAACAGACACGGGATAGCAAGAGCTGCTCGCGCTGTGACATCTCACCCTGCCGTGACCTCTCACCTCCCGTGACCTCTCACCTCCCGTGACCTCTTACCACCCGTGACCTCTCACCTCCCCTGACCTCTCAACTCCCGTGATCTCTAACTCTCCACTCCCTTGACCTCTTTAACGTTCCGTGACCTTGAACCTGCGGTCACCTCTCACTCTCTCGTAACCTCTCACCTCCCGTGACCTTTATCTCAAGTGACCTTTCGCCTAGCGTGACGTCACCAATTCGTTCTTGTTCGTTGCATTGTGTCGTCACGTGTTCACGTGATAGCCACGTGCGTTGTCGGCTTTCCAGATCGGTATGGATGCAACGTGCCACGGAGAAGGTCCATTACCGAAACCTCACCTGTTATATATTTTCTTACTTTTAAAGCCACACACACACAGTCTTGTTATAGTAAATAATGTGTTGCGTTGTGACACTGGACATCTGAGAAAAAAGGGCTTTATAGCTCATCGGATTCCTCCGGTATACATAAAGATTCAGATTCTGATACTATGCGCACCACTGCGACGCAGAAGCAGCGTCGGCAGTGATGACATTTGTTGCGGGTGCAACGTGTATCGAAGACATTGACGTCTCAATAATAATAACAATCGGCATATCGTGAGTGTTGGCATCGTGAGAACGATCTGGCGCCGGGAGTTCGAAGGCGTCGGTAGCGGACGAGGATTTTGCGGGGCGCCGAACTGCATATACCATCGGCGACGTTTCGGGCAATGGCCCACGTGCAGAGTCGGGACCGACTGCGTCTCCCACTGCGCGCCACAGTGTGAGGAGGGGGCGGGGTAGCGGGGTCCACGTGTGGGTGTTTTTTTCTTTCTCACAGAGCAGCGATGGTTATCCCACAGAGCGAGTCGCAGCAATTACCCCACCACCACCCCCACGGAGCGAGTGAGGCCGGGTGGGGGTGGGCGGAGGGGCGGGGTGTTACCGGGGTCGCCTCATTGCCACGTGGCAGTGGAGGCTGCCCGAAGAGCGGATGAACGCTAGCCCTGACCCCTTAACCCCTAACCCTGACCCCTAGCGCTAGCCCTATCCCCCAACCCTGACCCCTAATGCTAGCCCTAACCCCCAACTCTGACCCCTAATGCTAGCCTTAACCCCCAACCCTGACCCCTAATGCTAGCCCTATCCCCCAACTCTGACCCCTAATGCTAGCCTTAACCCCCAACCCTGACCCCTAATGCTAGCCATAACCCCCAACTCTGACCCCTAATGCTAGCCCTAACCCCCAACCCTGACCCCTAATGCTAGCCCTCACCCCCAACCCTGACCCCTAATGCTAGCCCTAACCCCCAACCCTGGCCCTGAGCCAAAACAACTAGCCAGCCAGTCATTAAGTACTAACCCTCACCCTAATCGTAACGAGCTGGCCAGCATTTTGACCATACTTCGCCATGCTGGTCACAGTGAGTTTGGTGAAGGCGCAGCGGATGGAGGCCCAGGTTCAGATGTCACGTTCAAGAGGCCGATAAAACGAGTAACACATTACAGGAAGGCAATGGTGGTCGTAATATGGATAGACTCGTCTCCGTCATTGGAATGTGGAATGGCCGGCAGTGGCTCGGGGCAGTAAGCTGGGACAAGCACCACCTCTCGCCTGTTTGACGTTTGGCAACCCCCCCCGCCCCTCCCCCCTGTATCCAACAGTGGATTCATTGATAACGGTGGCATGGAATACATCTGATGATGGTTAGGGGGTGACTCAGCCCATCATCCATCCGGGCGGTCGATAAAGCAAAGTACCACTTTGTTGGGTGGGGGGGGGGGGTTAACAACAGTTTGTCCTATGGGTAGACTGACCGCCGTGGAGATACTGGACGCGTGTGGAAGAGAGCTTCACATCTCTTCGGATTTCTCCGGTCTAAATCAAGATTCTGATTCTCAATGCGGAATTTCCACCACTGGCTCGGGAGATCGGTGGTGATGGTGGGGTAGGTGGGTGAGTGAGTGGGTGGGTGGGTGGATGAGTGAGTGAGTGGGTGAGTGAGTGTGTGGGTGGATGAGTGAGTGAGTGGGTGAGTGAGTGGGTGGGTGGGTGGATGAGTGAGTGAGTGGGTGAGTGAGTGGGTGGGTGAGTGAGTGGGTGGGTGGGTGGATGAGTGAGTGAGTGGGTGAGTGAGTGGGTGGGTGGGTGGATGAGTGAGTGAGTGGGTGAGTGAGTGGGTGGGTGGGTGGATGAGTGAGTGAGTGGGTGAGTGAGTGGGTGGGTGAGTGGGTGGGTGAGTGGGTGAGTGAGTGGGTGAGTGGGTGGGTGAGTGGGTGGGTGAGTGAGTGAGTGGGTGGGTGAGTGGGTGGGTGGGTGGGTGAGTGGGTGGGTGAGTAAGTTGGTGAATGGGTTGGTGAGTGAGTGGGTGGGTGAGTGGGTGAGTGGGTGAGTGAGTGGGTGAGTGGGTGGGTGAGTGGGTGGGTGAGTGGGTTGGTGAGTGGGTTGGTGAGTGAGTGGGTGGGTGAGTGAGTGATGAGTGAGTGGGTGGGTGAGTGGGTGGGTGAGTGAGTGGGTTGGTGAGTGGGTTGGTGAGTGAGTGGGTGGGTGGAGGGTGGGTGTGGGTGAGTGGGTGGGTGAGTGGTTTGGTGAGTGGGTTGGTGAGTGAGTGGGTGGGTGAGTGGGTGGGTGGGTGAGTGGAGTGGAGTGGGTGAGTGAGTGGGTGGGTGAGTGGGTTGGTGAGTGGGTGGGAGTGAGTGGGTGGGTGAGTGGGTGGGTGGGTGAGTGAGTGAGTGAGTGGGTGAGTGAGTGGGTGGGTGAGTAGGTGGGTCGGTGAGTGAGTGAGTGGGTGAGTGGGGTGGGTGAGTGAGTGGGTGGGTGGGTGGTGAGTGAGTGAGTGGGTGGGTGAGTGAGTGGGTGGGTGAGTGAGTGGGTGAGTGAGTGGGTGGGTGGGTGAGTGGGTGAGTGGGTGGGTGAGTGGGTGGGTGGATGGGTGGGTGGGTGAGTGAGTGAGTGAGTGGATGGGTGAGTGGGTGGGTGAGTGGGTGAGTGAGTGGGTGGGTGAGTGAGTGGGTGGGTGACTGAGTGGGGGAGTGAGTGGATGGGTTAATGGGTGGGTGGGTGGGTGGGTGGGTGGGTGAGTGGGTGGGTGGGTGAGTGAGTGAGTGGGTGGGTGAGTGGGTGGGTGGGTGAGTGAGTGAGTGGGTGGGTGAGTGGGTGAGTGAGTGGGTGAGTGAGTAAGTTGGTGAGTGGGTGGTGAGTGAGTGAGTGGGTGGTGGGTGAGTGAGTGGGTGAGTGGTGGTGAGTGGGTGGGTGAGTGGTTGGTGAGTGGGTTGGTGAGTGAGTGGGTGGGTGAGTGGGTGGGTGAGTGAGTGGGTGAGTGAGTGGGTGGGTGAGTGGGTGGGTGAGTGGTGGGTGGGTGAGTGAGTGGGTTGGTGAGTGGGTTGGTGAGTGAGTGGGTGGGTGAGTGGGTGGGTGAGTGGGTGGGTGAGTGGGTTGGTGATCTGGGTTGGTGAGTGAGTGGGTGGGTGGGTTGGTGAGTGAGTGAGTGGGTGAATGAGTGAGTGGGTGAGTGAGTGGGTGGGTGAGTGGGTGGGTGAGTGAGTGAGTGAGTGGGTGGGTGGGTGGGTGAGTGGGTGGGTGGGTGGGTGAGTGAGTGGGTGGGTGGGTGAGTGAGTGAGTGGGTGAGTGAGTGAGTGGGTGGTGGGTGGGTGGGTGGGTGAGTGGTGGGTGAGTGAGTGGGTGGGTGAGTGGGTGGGTGAGTGGGTGGGTGAGTGGGTGAGTGAGTGGGTGAGTGAGTGGGTGAGTGAGTGGGTGGTGGGTGGGTGAGTGGGTGGGTGAGTGAGTGAGTGGGTGGGTGGGTGAGTGGGTGGGTGAGTGAGTGGGTGGGTGGGTGAGTGGAGTGGGTGGGTGAGTGGGTGAGTGGGTGAGTGGTTGGGGTGGGTGAGTGGGTAAGTGAGTGAGTGGGTAGTGAGTGGGTGGGTGAGTGAGTGGGTGGGTGAGTGGGTGGGTGAGTGGGTGAGTGGGTGGGTGGGTGAGTGGGGGTGGAGTGGGTGGGTGAGTGAGTGAGTGGGAGGGGGGCCAAAGCCTTTAATTTCATTTCATTGATGATGCGGGGGAATCTCGACTCTGGCTCGCTAGTGATGACGTCACGCCCTCACGTCTGTCTGTTTACATTTGTCAATCACCTCCTCGCCCCACCCCCTCACCCCCCGCGTCTACCCCCCCCTCCCTCCCCCTCCCCCGCTCCCCCCGTCTGCGATCGCCGTATTCTCGCTAAACGCGCGCGCATCTCCACAAGCCAGCGTTGGCATCACCGGCGCTCAGCAATACATAAAAACGAGGGTTGCGCAACTCACAAGTAGCCGGGCCGCGGAACATAAACAAAACGAACGTGCAATTAGAGAGTGGACAAACAGGAGCTCCGGCTAAGGTAAACATGACAAAAAAAAGAGTCTTAACCGTAAACAGCTCAGTGAGCGTGTGGTCAGCTCTCGTCTCGTCCCACCACGTCCTCCATCTCTCGTCCCACATCGCTCGCTCTCGTCTCTCACGATGAGTGTATACATCGGAGAGGATTGGTGGTGGTGGTGGTGGCTTAAATCTGTTCTGCTCAAGGCCGCCCCCCCCCCCACTGATTCCGAACCCCCCCCCACCTCCCTCCTCAATGCCACTCACCCACCTTGCCACGCAGAGACAAAGTTCCCCCGGTATAGCCCCAACAAACTGGGTAAAGTGTTGGGGCGAGCGCTGTCAGCGAGTAGCGTCTGTGAAGGCCGGCACGGCGCACGAGCCGGTGGGGGTGGGCCAGGCCCCACGCCCTGTCGACTCGGTCTCCGGGAGTGCGGATGTCGACGCAACGCGCCAGGTTCAGTACTCATTTAAGGCTGAGTCGACCTAGGAGAGGACTTGGACCTGTTTCAGATATTGACCGTGAGCGCTCGGGATCGAAGTGGGATCGCCAGGTCCGTAGCTACGGAGCGCACTAACGACTGTACCACCCCTCCATGTACACACACACACACACCAAACAAAGATCCCCGTATAGCCTTGAACAGACTGTCGGGGCAAGTGCTGTTAGCGATCAGCACCTATGAAGACCGGCCAAGCACCACACCCGGGCCGCCTTTGTCTCCCGCAGGAACACGCCGGGCAGGGGCGAGTGCGCGGCGTTCAGAGCCACTGCGGTACCGGCCGGCCCGGCCACGGGTACCGGACCCGAGGCAGCTGCGAGCCAGAGGGAAGCGGTGGGGGGGGGGGGGTAAAGGGGGCGGGGGGGGCGCATTCCTGGGGGGTGACGCGGTGACCCGGAGCCCCCACCCCCCCGACCCCCCCCCGCCACCCCCCCACCCCGCCACCCCCCACCACGCGTTCCATACCAAAACCGCAGCGCCCCTCGCCAATTACGATCGGAATATCTGGGCGATCTATGCCGGCGATGCCCGGCCTAGAGGGGCCTCCAACCCTTGTCCAGGGTTACAGACGCGCCTCGTGGAGGACTCCTTTACGGGTTATACAGGACCCCTGTGGGGTACCCCCTGTGTGGTACCCCCTGTGTGGTACCCCTGTGGGGTACCCCCTGTGTGGTACCCCTGTGTGGTACCCCTGTGTGGTAACCCCTGTGGGGTACCCCCTGTGTGGTACCCCTGTGTGGTACCCCTGTGTGGTATCCCCTGTGTGGTACCCCTGTGTGGATAGCTCCGTATAGGTGGCCCCTGCTGGGGGATTAGGGATCCGGTAAGAGAGTATCCCTGTGTGGAGCACCCCTGTGTGGAGTACCCCTGTCTAGATGACCCCTGTGTAGAGGACCCCTGTGTAGAGGACCCCTGTGTGGAGTACCCCTGTGTGGAGCACCCCTGTGTGGAGCACCCCGTGTGGAGGACCCCCGTGTAGAGGACCCCTGTGTGGAGCACCCCTGTGTGGAGCACCCTTGTCTAGATGACCCCTGTGTAGAGGACCCCTGTGTAGAGGACCCCTGTGTAGAGGACCCCTGTGTGGAGGACCCCTGTGTAGAGGACCCCTGTGTGGAGGACCCCTGTGTAGAGGACCCCTGTGTAGAGGACCCCTGTGTGGAGCACCCCTGTGTGGAGGACCCGTGTAGAGCACCCCTGTGTAGAGGAACCCTGTGTAGAGGACCCCTGTGTGGATGACCCCTGTGTAGATGACCCTTGTGTAGACGACCCTGTGTGGAGAACCGCGAGTCTGACCCCGCGACCCCAGTCTGATCCAAGACACAAACACCGCATTTCTCTCCCCTCTCTCGCCTCATTCTCCATCACCCCCTCCTCTCTCTTCCACTCTCCAAGCGCGCGCTCTCTCTCTCTCTCCCCTCCCTCCCTCCTGGCCACTTCATCAGCCCCCCCTTCTCCCTCCCCCCTCTCCCCTCCCCCCTCTTCCCTCCCCCCTCCCCCCTCTCCTTCCTCCCCCACGGCTCCCTTCTGCATCCGCCGGGTGGCGCTGCAGCCCCAGTCCAAGTCACATGCACGAGTCCCTCCATCACCCCCCCCTCCCCCCTAGCGATTTGGGGCCGCATGTTCGATTCATTATTCGATTGCCGAATATTTACGAATTTTTTACTTTGAGACTCTCGTTTAGGAGTTGTCGTGTTCCCACGATTATAATAACTGCAACGTTGGCGAATACTTTGGATGCATCGTACAGCGTAGCTATGTTAAGGCGCGGCCCTCCAATTTCCGTCTCGCATGCTCTGCTCACGGAAATACCTCCTGCTTGAGAGTATCGTGACCAGTCGCGTAGCGGGGGGGGGCAGGGGATGCCTTGCCCCCCCGCCCCCTGGTGGCCAAAGCTACGAGTTGCCCCCCCCCCCCCTTGACAATCATCATGAGGTTTGTTTCCAAGGGCCGTCCATAAATGACGTCACGCGAATTTGGACGATTTTTGACCCCCCCCACCCCCCTTCGTCACACGGCGTCACAAAAAGTCAGACCCCCCCCCTCAAATATGACGTCACAAAGCTCTGCCCCCCCCCCAAAAAAAAAACACATGCTTCAATCGCTTTAAAACTATTGTCACTGTGGTGCGTATTTTATGTGGCGCTGCACTCTGATGTTGTAGGAGAAAACATTCCCTTAAAAGTCTATTTAATTAAGTAGAACGTGATAATTGTTTTTTTAACCCTTTTATCTGGCAACAAAACTGACACCTTTTTTTACAAGGAGTCATGCTTGCATTGACCACAATACCTGCGGCTGGAAAGCAAAACCAAAAACACACAACTGTGATAATGTATTGGCACTGTCCTTGAAATTGATTGGTCCACACCCGAGACAGCTTTCCTTAGAGCCTCGTCTCACGTTGGTGTTGGACCAGATGACGCCAAAATGCACACAACTCAAAGACAATGCACCATCAGAGTATGAGAGCTCGGGGTGAAGCATTGACACAACATTGGAACGTCCTTTGTCTCGGGTGTGGACCAATCAATTTCAAGGACAGTGCCAATACATTATCAGAGTTATGTTTTTTGTTTTGCATTCCGACCGCAGGTATTGTGGTCAATGTAAACATGACTCCTTGTAAAAAAAGGTGTCAGTTTTGTTGCCAGATAAAAGGGTTAAAAGCCAATAATATTTTGCTACTGGCAAAGGAGGTTCCATTAAGTAGAACATGTTTTCTATATTTATTTTTACGTGACGTCACATTTCTCACCCCCCCCCCTCGTCACATATCGTCACAAATGTCTGACACCCCCCCCATAGGTGCGTGACGTCATTTATGGACGGCCCCTCAACAACAACAGTAAATTTTGATTTAAAGCTTTCGTGACTGCAGGGATTCATATTATTGGTTCTTTCGGTAAAGTCACATAGAAGGGAAACAATACAATAATAAAAATATAAAACAATAAAATTCTCACGACGTTTCGACTGCAACACAAGCAAATCATCATCAGGTGCAACACAAGCAATCATCATCAGGTGTGAAAACCTGATGATGATTGCTTGTGTTGCAGTCGAAACGTCGTGAGAATTTTATTGTTTTATATTTGTATTATTTTATTGTTTCCCTTCTACGTGACTTTACCGAAAGAACCAATAATATGAATAGCAACAGTGTCAAAGAACAGCGCACGTAATTAAAACGCGGTTTTTGAATGTATTCTTACGAAAGTTATTTCATTTTTGTTCCACGTTTAATTTTAATTTAATTAGAGCAATGGTAACGTTTGGCGACCGTGCAAAGACAAATAAAATTATTGGGGCCCCATCTAACCGATTGCCGTTCCCCCCGAGCTGAAAATGTACTCACTACTCCACTGATCTTGGCCTTCTCCTCCACAACGTCTGGCCAGCGAGGCGTTGTGAAGGAGGAGGAGAGAGTACCCACGCTTACTCAGCCTGAAGATGCCGACACGGGGCTCTGTGTGAGCTTCATGAAGATGGTGATCACGTGCAAGATTTGCACGAATGTTGCAAGCTTCCCTGTATGTTTTAAAGGGCAGGGGTCTTGATGGGGTGAGGTAGTTCAGCACTGATCAATGTGTCAATGTGACTTGCATAAATGGTTTCTCTCATCCATAGGAAAATGTGAGCATGAGGAAGACGACGTTTTTGCCACCCAATGGTGTGCAAGGTGGTGCTTGTTCATTCAAAGACGCCGCCTTTGTTGGTCGTAATACGCATCTCATGATGCTGTGGCTTGCAACGTTTGGTCGTACATGTCACGTATATCGTTTATTGTTAAATTGGAAATCACAGTTCCTTTGATCACTGTTATTGTTTTAGAGCTTTATTTTGGTGATTTCCGAAAAGGTTCTGGTTTAGCCATATTTGTTTGTTGTAGTACACAGAGTTAGACTGGTAACTTTAATCTAAATTGTCTTATGGGTTGTTATCGTTTGACTTGCATCCCACTGGGATTTTTGCACACAGCGTTGATACACGGTGCTTTTTCTGGGAAGACTTTGCCGTTTTTTTCCTGGATTTTTCTGTTGCGCGTAGTCACTTTAAGACGTTTGTTGTTCACGTTTTTGTTTGTTGCGGTTGCACCCGATTCAAGAGCCGAATGGCTCACAGGGCTACACCTAATAGATGAACTGAACTGAACGCTTGATCCTCCACCAGATAACACATCCACCAACGACGAGCCCTGACTGTAGCGGACACATTATTTTTCACGAATTGCAAATGATCGATTCTCCAGGTCGGTGCGTGCACCTCGCCGAGTCTCCCTGCCTGTGGGATGCGGGACCAACTCCGCGCTGTGGCTTAGCCTGCGGCCGAGGTCTGCTCGGCAGAAGAGCGCAGGAAACCCTCTCGTTGCTGGACTACTGGGAGACACAGATCCCTGCCAGTGATTAGAGGATGTCCGCTCTCCAAGTGTAATGTCAGGGTGACACCTGCCGGCCTGAAGGGATCATTACGGTTACAGTTATATTACATAATGTCTTGCTATGAAGGGGGGTATCTGGGGGAAAGGTCAAGGGCGGAGTCAGTCGAGAAACTCCGGGAACCAACCCGAAGGTTCTGGAAAGGGGGCGTGGCCAGAGGTGGAGCTTGGCCGCGCAAGGCAGATATGGGGCCGTCCATAAATGACGTCATGCACCTGGGGGGGGGGGGTCAGACATTTGTGACGATGTGTGACGTGGGGGGGGGAGGGTTGAGAAATGTGACGTCATATTAAAATGCGCAACTTTAAATAAATATAGACAACACGTTCTACTTAATTAAATAGACTTTTTAAATAAATGTTTCTCCTACAACATCAGAGTGCAGCGCCACATATAATACGCACTACAATGGCAATAGTTTAAAGCGATTGAAGCATACTCTTTGGTTCTATTCGGTAAAGTCACGTAGGTAAAAATACAATAACAAAAATTACCTACGTGACTTTACCGAATAGAACCAAAGAGTAATGGATCCTTGCAGTCACAAAAGCTTCAAATCTAGAATCGATTGAAGCGTGTCTCTTTTTTTTTGGGGGGGGGGGGGTGCAGATCTTTGTGACGTCATATTTGAGCGGGGGGTCTGACTTTTTTGACGCCGTGTGACGCGGGGGGGGGGGGTTGGGGTGAAAAATCGTCCAAAATCGCGTGACGTCATTCATGGACGGCCCCTATGAGTAGCACCGGGGCTGTTAGCGTGGGGTCTGGGTCTTGCCGTCGTCATCATCTCTTCGTCTTCGACCACGTGGCTGGTTCTTCCGCAAGAGCAGCTCGGTCAACGCCGCTCCGCTCGTCAACCAGCCCGTGTAGCTACGCGGGACGGAGACGGGCTGCGTGTTTGGACAGCCTGGGGCGTAGCCGCGTTACGAAGTGCATCGCCCTGTGTGCCCTTAATAAAGAAGAAGCCTTCTACCGGACGTGCGTCGGAAGTCGCTAAATTACACAGGCGAATTATTTGACAATTTCTAAAAGCACTTACGCATCCACGTACATCCATCTCTATCTAAACCAGCTCAGGCCTCCCGTAAACCACGTGACTGCTCTGTGGCCGGCTCCCACTCTGACCCCCTTCCCTCTCTCCCGCCACCCGCCCAGTGGCTATGAGATGTTAACTCCCTCTCCGTAGAGGCGGTTAAATTTCGATTTAAAGCTTTCGTGACTGCAAGGATTAATCTTCTTTGGTTCTTTCGGTAAAGTCACGTAGAATGAGAATAAAATAATAAATTGATAAAATAAAATGACACAGTAATATTCTCACGGACGTTTCGGCCACAACACAAGCGGCCTTCATCAGGTGAAGGGACGAGACTGTCTGGAGGACAGCGCTGGAGTGAAAAAGGCCACGCTCAGATCGTGACCTTTAAGATCATTCAACAGACTCCGGGATAAGAAGGCTCAACTAATCGAGTCTCTCACCTTTCTGAAGAGATGCCGTGACTCTAAGGTGCTTGTTTCTTCTCACACAGCTTAAAGGTCATGATCTGAGCGTGGCTTTTTCACTCCAGCGCTGTCCTCCAGACAGTCTCGTCCCTTCACCTGATGAAGGCCGCTTGTGTTGTGGCCGAAACGTCGTGAGAATATTATTGTGTTATTTTATTTATCAATTTAGTATTTTATTCTCATTCTACGTGACTTTACCGAAAGAACCAAAGAAGATACTATGGTATTGTTGTACTGTTTGTTGTTGTAACGTTCTTACCTGCCTCTACTGATATCTGTGAAAAAGTGCTTTATAGCTCATCGGATTCTTCCAGGATGAATACATTTTATGACTCTGATAATCACTCCTCGTCATTCATTGGCCGAACGACATCTTCAAGATTAAAAAAAAACACCCAACGTAGCAGGACCCTCCTGCAAAGAAATCCTGCGACTCTCCTCGATGAATAATTAAATCACAATCGTGATTAGTTGAACATGCAGCAGCAGGTATTTCGCGACCAATATCATCCACAATACAGATAATATTTTTTCTTGGGTTAGATCGTGTAAAATATGTGTCGTTAAACCTAGCTGCCACAAATCTGGCCGTGGCCTGATGATGCTAGTTGCAATTACTTGCGAAACGTCGTACTCAGATTGCAAATGTTGTGGATTTACTCTGCAGTACACCGGTTGGTGCTGCACTCGTAACGAATTGGCACGTTCTGCCTACGCGACAAACATCACTAATCGGCTGCGTCGGGTGGTGGCGGGTTTAACGACACATTCATATATTTACGCGATCTGAACCCAAAGAAAAAAAGACCTGCACCACGCACAATCACGGTTACCGTTCGCTCCGTCTCCACGGCGTACGTGCTCTCGACTGCGTTCCCCGTCAAAGGTGGCTGCCGTTCTGCCCGCCAAGTCCCAAGCAGGAGCCGCCGTCCATAAATGACGTCACGCGATTTTGGACGATTTTTGACCCCCCCCCCCACCACCCCTCGTCACACGGCGTCACAAAAAGTCAGACCCCCCCTCAAATGTGACGTCACAAAGCTCTGCCCCCCCCCCCAAAAAAAAGAAACATATTTACATTTTGAAAATAAAACGTGCTTCAAATCGCTTTCATCTATTGTCATTGTAGCGCGTATTTAATGTGGCGCTGCACTCTGATGTTGGAGGAGTGTTGTTATAACAATTCAATATTTATTAAAAGTTGCAGCATTTTTACGTGACGTCACATTTCTCAACCTCCCCCCCCCCCCTCGTCACACAAATGTCTGACCCCCCCCCCCAGGTGCGTGACGTCATTTATGGACGGCCCCTTATCCTCGCCAATGAGCCCCGAGTGCCACCTCTACCCCGACCTCCAACCCCATCCCACCGCAGGCGAACGTCCACGCCTCCTGTCCGTTCCGTGGCCGCGCTGCGGTGACGGCGTTCACGTGGCCGCGGTGCGAACAGACCACGGGGGGTGACTCCGCATAAGTTATCATCCAGCACCTCTTTATTTACAACTCATCCTCGCTCAACTCGCACCTCCTCCACCAGCGAGGTGGCACGGACCCTCCCCCACTCGGCCCCTCCCCTCGTGCCCCCCCGAGCCCCTCCCCTCGGACGCCCTACGCCCATCTTCCCCGATCGCTGGCCCCGTCCAAGTCAAGGGCACGAGTGAAACCTTGGTCTGGGTCATGAGTCTGGGACTGGAGCCCGGAGAGGAACATGGAGTGAATGCTAAAGTGGAAGCCAGCCGACAATCCTGAGTGGAACACAAATGACATTCCAGAGTGGAACCCAGACATAAATCCGGAGTGGAGTCCGGAATGGATGCGTGACAGGATCCCGAAGTGAAATCCGTGAAACCCGGGGTGGAACCTGAAACTATTCTTCGAGCGGAACCCAGACCAAAATCCGGACTGGAACACGAACTGGATCCAACAGCGCCTGCCGGAGTGGATCTCTCGGTGATGCCTCGACCGGATGCCAGGGTGGATCCCGGACTGAAAGCCGGAGTGGATTCCACAGTGGATCCTGGACTGCATCCCGGAGTGGAGTCCAGGCCGGATCCTGGAGTGGCGCCCTCGATCTGCTTGCACTTCAGCACTGCGCAACAAACACACAACCCTAAGAGTTGACGAACAATCTGTCACGAACGCACGGGCGCGCACAAACTCAACGTGCATTCACCATTGGAACCTCCTCCTTTGCCAGTAGCAAAATATGATAATTGTTTTTTTTTTACCCTTTTACCTGGCAACAAAACTGACACCTTTTTTTTACAAGGAGTCATGCTTGCATTGACCACAATACCTGCGGTCGGAACGCAAACAAAAAAAAACTCTGATAATGTATTGGCACTGTCCTTGAAATTGATTGGTCACACCCGAGACAGCTTTCCTTCGAGCCTCGTCTCACATGGTGTTGGACCAGATGACGCCAAAAGGCGCCTTTTGACCAATCAATTTCAAGGACAGTTCCAATACATTATCAGAGTTATGTTTTTTTGTTTGCATTCCGAACATGACTCCTTGTAAAAAAAAAAGGTGTCAGTTTTGTTGCCAGATAAAAGGGTAGAAAAACAATTATGAACGTGCATTGTTCAAAGATCCTGGCTCTGCTGATGATTAGCAGGGGTTGGCTACGTACGTTGCGAAATACGTTCAACATGCATACATGCATCTAAACAAAAAACCGGTCCAGAATGTGCTCGCTTAAACAAATGCTGCAGCTGGTTGGTGTTATTAGTCTGGAGCGTTGCAAAATATGTTTGTTGTTGGAGACACTGATAGTCACCGCATAGGGCAGTGGTTTTCAACCTTTTATGGTTATCGTACCACGCTTTGTTGAATTATGTTTCAACCGATTCTCCCCCTAACCCCCCCCCCCCCCCCCCCGCTTGCCTGACTTCAACATGGTTCTGAGAAGTAAAAGTACGAAAATTAATCAACGTCAAAATGTGTAACCAATTGTCCATTTTGCGAGGTAAATTTGCTCGCGAGCGAATAATAATAATAAAAATTCAACGGACGCTGTTGCACGCGTGAGTTAATGTGTTCGCACTTAGCTGGCTACTCATGAAAACCCGCGTGTTTACGAGCAGCGAGTTTGGGAACGTCTTGTATATCGTGCGAGGTCACCACACGCATTCACATTTGATCGTAGTTATTTTATATCGGCAGATTCACACGTGATCATTTCGCCAGTGACTCTCACGTATGATGTAATTTCACACATTTTATAAATCACCTCAACCCCCTAGAGGGTTGTGGAACGCGTGACGTTCTGGTGCCCGTGATCATATTTGGGGAGATCAATCAACACAAATCCACCAATCATGATAACCGAGCAGTGTGGCGGACGCACGCGGACTCTATGACCTGGCGATACTGCTGCTGCTGCTGCAACCGGCACACAAGCACAGCCAACAATATGAACCATCACCATAATACAGGTGTGTTTTTTTGGGCGGGGGTTAGATCGTGTAAATATATAAATGTGTCGTTAAACCCGCCACCACCCGACACAGCCAACTAGTAAGGGTTGTCATGTAAACAGAACGTGGCCAATTCGTCACTAGTACAGCACTAACGGGTGTGTTGGAGAGCCAAGCCACAACAATCACAATCTGAGTACGACGTTTCGCCAGTAATTACAACTAGCTTCATCTGCGATAGCCAGATTCGTGAAGAAGTTTACGTGTTAAACAATACGAAATCAAAACGACCCGTGTCAAGAACGACACTGTGTGTAGCGTCCTTCACGAGGAAAACGCTGCTGCTGCTGGGCCGTTGGAGGCAGTCGCCCTCCAGCAACAACGGAGGGCAGAGGTGCGACGCTCACAACAGTGAGCGGAGCGCCGGGCGTCTAAAATGCAGCAAGTTGGCTAGCTGATGCATCTACCGGTCGTCTCAGTCAGCCAACCTATGGGTCCTGGGTCTGTCCCGAGACCTCCTGCCAGCGAGAATTCGACACTTCACGTGGCCTCAATGTGCACCTAGCCTGGCACAGGCGCCGAGGTAACGTCACCGTCACTTAGTGGCAAATGGCGGGGGTATTGGTGTTGGTATAATGGGGGGGGGGGGGGGGCGGTAGTGTAGCGGAACCCTGGCGACCCAAGTTCGATTCCCGTTCATGGCCAACAACAGTGACGGTTACCTGAACCGGTCATGAGCCTCCCCCAGGTCGACTCAGCCTCAACTGAGTACCTGGTGCGATGTGTAAACGTCGCCACTGGGGAGACAAAGGCGGTCGGGTGTGACGCTAGCCACTCACCCCCTCGTGTACCATGTCGGCCTTCATAAGTGCTCGCTAACCGCACTTACCCCAACAATCTGTTGAGGCTGTACGGGGGAGGGGGGGTCTTGGTCTTTGGACAATGAGCACAGCATCGAGTCGACAGCAAGTCGGGGGCAATGGCCCTCCTTCAGAGCACAGTGAGAAGCCAGTGACTCTGCGATAACCGGTGCGGACCGGTAACCGTTTCCAGAACCTGAAAACCGTTTCGGAAAAGTCGGGAAACCGGACAAGCGATTCCAGTGGAACTTGAGCGACCATCGCGACAGACCGATTGGCTCACGTGAAGGTGCAAACCGATTGGCTCACGTGAAGGCACAAACCGATTGGCTCACGTGAAGGCACAAACCTATTGGCTCACGTGAAGGCGCAAACCGATTGGCTCACGTGAAGGCACAAAACCGATTGGCTCACGTGAATGGCACAAACCGATTGGCTCACGTGAAGGCGCAAACCGATTGGCTCACGTGAAGGCACAAACCGATTGGCTCACGTGAAGGTCCAAACCGATTGGCTCACGTGAAGGCACAAACCGATTGGCTCACGTGAAGATACAAACCGATTGGCTCACGTGAAGATACAAACCGATTGGCTCACATGAAGGTGCAAACCGATTGGCTCACGTGAAGGCACAAACTGATTGGCTCACGTGAAGGTCCAAACCGATTGGCTCACGTGAAGGCACAAACCGATTGGCTCACGTGAAGGTCCAAATCGATTGGCTCACGTGAAGGTACAAACCGATTGGCTCACGTGAAGATACAAAACGATTGGCTCACGTGAAGGTGCAAACCGATTGGCTCACGTGAAGGTACAAACCGATTGGCTCACGTGAAGGCACAAACCGATTGGCTCACGTGAAGGTACAAACCGATTGGCTCATGTGAAGGTACAAACCGATTGGCTCACGTGAAGGTACAAACCGATTGGCTCACGTGAAGGTACAAACCGATTGGCCCACGAACCGGTTCTCACCAGTGTATGTATTTATGTTGATTCGGTTACCATTTGTGCAAGAAAACCACCACGATTTTAACCCAAAATCTCGACGTGCTTGCCACACGGTGAGCGGTCAGGTGAGTTGGTGAACGGTGAGGGTCTGGTAAGTGGTGGTGAGGGTTAGGTGAGTTGATGAGCGGTGAGGGTCTGGTAAGTTGATGAGTCGTGAGTGTCTGGGAAGTGGTGAGGGTCAGGTGAGTTGATGAGTGGTGAGCGGTGAGCAGTGAGGCGTGCGGGGTGAGTGGTGAGGCGTGAGTGGTGAGGCGTGAGTGGTGAGTGCGGGGCGAGTGGTGAGGCTGTGAGGTCCTCTGTGTGAGCGCGGGGTCCCCACCGGACAGGGGTAGCGGGGGTCCCATGCCCCCCTCGCCCTCTGCCTCCTCCTCCGTGGGGGCCGTGTCTGACCCCTCCACCACCGACTCAAACTCCATGACCAAGTAGACCTGCGGGCCCACACACGCGCACACACGCACACACGCATATGGGCGGGGTGTCGGGGGTACAGGTGCCCCCCCACAACTCTCTACGTGGGAGGGCGGGGGGGTGCACGTGCCCCCCACAACTCTCTACGCGGTCGTCGGTGCCGGGGGCCGTCGCTCGTGACCACGAGAGAAAGAGGACGATGAGCAGGCCGGCTCGGCGAGGTCCTTCATCCAGCGGCGGATTGACCCTGGCTGACGACGACGAACAACGGCGACGGCACGATGCGCACGGGAAGCTTTCGCCGAAAAGAGGTTCAGCCCCCCCCTCCACCCCCGCCTCCCCCTCGTCCATCTCAGACAGGGAGGCTGTAACACGTCCCAACGTGGGCGTGACGAGGACGGGCCCTTTGTCTCGTGCGGAGCCAGCAGCCCCCCCCCCCACGACCCCCGCCGCCGCTACTCCCCCTCTCGGGTGCTCCGTGAGGCCCTTCCAAGCAAGGGATCTCGGACAAGCACCCCCCCCCCCCCCACACACACACAACAACAACAACCGCCATTCGCCACTAAGTGGTGGTGACGTCACCACGACGCTTGTGCCAGGCCATGTGCACCCTGAGGCCACGTGAAGTGTCGAACGCCCGCTGGCAGGAGGTCACGGGGCAGACCCAGCAGGTGCCACGGGTCGACTGACTTAGATGACTGGCTGATGCACCACCTGTGCCCCCTACTGTGCCAACCTGCTGGCTTTAGCCACCCGGCGCTCCGCTCGTTGTTGTGAGCGTCGCTCCTCCGCCCTCCGTTGTTGTTGGAGGGCGACTGCCTCCAACTGCCCAGTAGCGTCCTTCACGAGCCTCCTCCACAAAGGTCGATCTTGACACCGCTGATACCAGTCATCGGCAAGTCCACTCAGCTCCACGTCCTCCTGTACCACGTCACTCCATCTCTTCTCTAGCTCGTGCCGCGCCCGTTTAACCCCCTCGATCCGGCCGAACAAAAGCTGTTTCGGCATGTGGTGGCTGGGCATGCGGGCTACATGACCCAGCCAACGCAGCCTTGCCTGCCGAGAAGCTCACCGATGGGGACCGTGCCCCAGATCTTTCAAGGATTTGTGAGCTCCTCACACAATCCAGCCTGGTTAAACCCAGGATGAATCGTAGGCAGGCCAGCCTAAATGTTTCTAACCGGCGAAGATGTTCCATTAGGGGGGGTCCACGTTTCGCAAGCGTAGAGAAGGGAGGGAATGACCCTGGCCGAGAAGACCTGAAGCTCAGTGCGGAGCGACAGACCAGGTAGCTTCCACACAGCGTTACGCAACCGATGAAAAGATATTGCCGCTCGACTGATTCGGAGTGAGACCTCTGCTGTTAAACTGGAGCCGGTCATAAGCACACTGCCCAGGTATGGGAAACTCTCCACTCTCTCCACAACTGCCCCATCACCGATTGGGAGTTGTGGGGTTGGAATGTCCGATTAGTTTTGGTGGGCTGATGTTAAGGCCCCATCTCTTAGTGGCACGCTCCAGTCTCAGCAGCACATACACACACACACATACACACACACATACAAAGATCCCCCATATAGCCTTAACAGACTGTAGGGGCAAGTGCTGTTAGCGAGCACCTATGAAGGCCGGAACAGTACACGAGGGGGTGGGTGGCCAGCACCACGCCCGACCGCCTTTGTCTCCCTAGTGGCAATGTTTGCACACCACACCAGGTACTCATTTGAGGCTGAGTCGACCTAGGGGAGGCCCGGGACCGGTTCAGATAATCGTCACTGGTGTTGGTCGTGAGCGGAAATCGAACCCGGGTCGCCAGGTTCATAGCGCAGCGCGCTAACCGCTACACTACATTCATACTCACACAGACACACACACAGATACACACACAGACTCACTTACACAGAGACACACACAGACTCACTCACACACAGAGACACACACACATATACACACACACATACAACAACAACAACCGCCATTCGCCACTAAGTGGCGGTGACGTCACCACGACGCTTGTGCCAGGCTATGTGCACCCTGAGGCCACGTGAAGTGTCGATTGCCCGCTGGCAGGAGGTCACGGGGCAGACCCAGGTGCCACGGGTCGACTGACTGAGATGACTGGCTGATGCACCACCTGTGCCCCCTTCTGTGCCAACCTGCTGTGCTTTAGCCACCTGGCGCTCCGCTCGTTGTTGTGAGCGTCGCTCCTCCGCCCTCCGTTGTTGTTGGAGGGCGACTGCCTCCAACTGCCCAGTAGCATCCTTCACGAGCCTCCCCCACAGAGGTCGATCTTGACACCGCTGGTACCAGTCATCGGCAAGTCCACTCAGCTCCACGTCCTCCTGTACCACATCACTCCATCTCTTCTCTAGCCCGTTCCGCGCCCGCTTAGCCCCCTCAATCCGGCCGAACAAAAGCTGTTTCGGCATGCGTTGGCTGGGCATGCGGGCTACATGACCCAGCCATCGCAGCCTTGCCCGCCGGAGCTCACCGATGGGACCTTGCCCAGATCTTTCAAGGATTTGTGAGCTCCTCACACAATCCAGTCTGGTTAAACCCAGGATGGATCGTAGGCAGGCCAGCCTAAATGTTTCTAACCGGCGAAGATGTTCCATTAGGGGGGTCCACGAACACATACACACATACACACACACATCAACACATACACACATACACACACATACACACACATACATACACACACACATACACACACACACACACAACACAGACGCCGCCAGAATCGTCGCACAGCCACAGTTCACATCGGAATGGCGCAGACTTCTCTTGGGTCGCATCGACACGCAAGCCCTCCCCGCACCTCCCAGCAACCCCTCTGCCCCCACCGCCCTCCCTTCACCCCACCCCCCCCAACTCCCAGCCCCCTCTTTCCACAACCCGGGAGGATTTTTTGATAAAATGAAGCGGTCAGAATACATCACAGAATACATCACAGAATATACCACACAATACACCACACAATACACCACACAATACACCACACAATACACCACACAATACACCACACAATACATCACAGAATACATCACACAATACACCACACAATACACCACACAATACACCACACAATACACCACACAATACACCACACAATACACCACACAATACATCACACAATATACCACACAATACATCACACAATATACCACAATATACCACAGAATACATCACAGAATACATCACACAATACACCACACAATACACCACACAATACACCACACAATACACCACACAATACATCACACAATACACCACACAATACATCACACAATATACCACACAATACACCACACAATACACCACACAATACACCACACAATACACCACACAATACACCACACAATACATCACACAATACACCACACAATACATCACACAATACATCACACAATATACCACACAATACATCACACAATACATCACACAATACATCACACAATATACCACAGAATACACCACACAATACACCACACAATACATCACACAATACACCACACAATACATCACACAATACATCACACAATATACCACACAATACACCACACAATACACCACAGGATACATCACACAATACACCACACAATACATCACACAATATACCACAGAATACACCACACAATACACCACAGGATACATCACACAATACACCACACAATACATCACACAATATACCACAGAATACACCACACAATACACCACAGGATACATCACACAATACACCACACAATACATCACACAATACACCACAGAATACACCACACAATACACCACACAATACATCACACAATACACCACACAATACATCACACAATACACCACACAATACATCACACAATACACCACACAATACATCACACAATATACCACAGAATACACCACACAATACATCACACAATACATCACAGAATACACCACATAATACATCACACAATACACCACACAATACACCACACAATACACCACACAATACACCACACAATACACCACACAATACACCACACAATACATCACAGAATACATCACACAATATACCACACAATACACCACACAATACACCACACAATACATCACACAATACACCACACAATACACCACACAATACATCACACAATACACCACACAATACATCACACAATACACCACACAATACACCACACAATACATCACAGAATACATCACACAATACACCACACAATACACCACACAATACACCACACAATACATCACACAATACACCACACAATAGACCACACAATACACCACACAATACACCACACAATACATCACACAATACACCACAGAATACACCACACAATACATCACACAATACACCACACAATACATCACACAATACACCACAGAATACATCACACAATACATTACAGAATACATCACACAATACATTACAGAATACATCACACAATACATCACACAATGCATCACACAATACACCACAGAATACACCACACAATACATCACACAATACATCACACAATACATCACTCAATACACCACACAATACACCACACAATACATCACACAATACACCACACAATACATCACACAATATACCACACAATACACCACACAATACATCACAGAATCCATCACACAATACATCACAGAATACATCACACAATACATTACAGAATACACCACACAATACACCACACAATACACCACACAATACATAACACAATACACCACACAATAGACCACACAATACACCACACAATACACCACACAATACATCACACAATACACCACAGAATACACCACACAATACATCACACAATACACCACACAATACATCACACAATACACCACAGAATACATCACACAATACATTACAGAATACATCACACAATACATTACAGAATACATCACACAATACATCACACAATGCATCACACAATACACCACAGAATACACCACACAATACATCACACAATACATCACACAATACATCACTCAATACACCACACAATACACCACACAATACATGACACAATACACCACACAATACATCACACAATATACCACACAATACACCACACAATACATCACAGAATCCATCACACAATACATCACAGAATACATCACACAATACATTACAGAATACACCACACAATATACCACACAATACACCACAGAATACACCACAGAATACATCACACAATACATCACAGAATCCATCACACAATACATCACAGAATACATCACACAATACATCACACAATACACCACACAATACATCACACAATACATCACACAGTACACCACACAATACACCACACAGTACACCACAGAATACATCACAGAATACATCACACAATACATCACACAATACATCACACAATACATCACACAATACACCACACAGTACACCACACAGTACACCACAGAATACATCACACAATACATCACACAATACATCACAGAATACATCACAGAATACATCACACAATACATCACACAATACATCACAGAATACATCACAGAATACATCACAGACGCTGGAGCGTCGTGGAGAATACACGAGGATCTCCAAACTCCAACGAAGCTGCCGCGAGCGAGATCATCGTCATCGTCGTCATCATCGCCGTCGTCATCATCATCGTCGTCATCATCATCGTCGTTATCATCGTCATCATCGCCGTCGTCATCATCATCGTCATCATCATCGTCATCATCGTCATCATCATTGTCGTCGTCATCGTCGTCATCATCGTCATCATCGTCGTCATCATCATCATCGTCATCGTCGCCATCATCGTCATCATCATTGTCGTCGTCATCGTCGTCATCATCGTCATCATCATCATCGTCGTCATCGTCATCATCATCATCGTCGTCATCGTCGCCATCATCGTCATCATCATTGTCGTCGTCGTCGTCGCCATCATCATCATCATCATCGTCGTCGTGGTCATGGGAGGCTCAGGTCGCTGGCTGTTCACGGACACCGCCACGCCTAAAGCCACGCTCTGCCGAGTTCACTGCGGGACCGAATCCTCACCACCCACCCCACCTCCCCCCTGCTGGACGGAGTGAAGGTCCGTGAAACCGGCAACGGCCAGGGTTGAACGTCGCGTGGACGTTCGGACAAGGGCTCGACGGCTTGAGGCGCTCCACAGCGGAGTGCTGGGGGCCTCCCACGCGAGCCGAGAGTCGCCACTCCAGACGGCTGGGCAGCACCTTGTGTCTCAAGACTCTAGAGACCCGGTCTGCCTGGGTGTCAAGACCCTGAGTCTCAAGACCCTGAGTCTCAAGACCCTGAGTCTCAAGACCCTGAGTCTCAAGACCCTAAGTCTCAAGACCCTGAGTCTCAAGACCCTGAGTCTCAAGACCCTGAGTCTCAAAACCCTGAGTCTCAAAACCCTGAGTCTCAAGACCCTGAGTCTCAAAACCCTAAGTCTCAAGACCCTGAGTCTCAAGACCCTGAGTCTCAAGACCCTGAGTCTCAAGACCCTAAGTCTCAAAACCCTAAGTCTCAAAACCCTAAGTCTCAAGATCCTGAGTCTCAAAACCCTGAGTCTCAAGACCCTGAGTCTCAAGACCCTGAGTCTCAAGACCCTGAGTCTCAAGACCCTGAGCCTCAAGACCCTAAGTCTCAAGACCCTGAGTCTCAAGACCCTGAGTCTCAAGACCGTGAGTCTCAAGACTCTGTAACCCGTTCTGCCTGGGTGTCAAGACCCTAAGTTTCAGGACCCTGAGGCCTGGACTCCCTGCGTCTCAAGGCGGGGAGGGGGGGGGCCGAGGGGGGGTGAGACGGGGGCTGAGGGGGGGTGAGAGGGGGGCTGAGGGGGGGCTGAGAGGGGGGCTGAGGGGGGGTGAGAGGGGGGCTGAGGGGGGGTGAGAGGGGGGCTGAGGGGGAGGGTGAGAGGGGGGCTGAGGGGGGGTGAGAGGGGGGCTGAGGGGGGGTGAGAGGGGGGCTGAGGGGGGGTGAGAGGGGGGCTGAGGGGGGGCTGAGAGGGGGGCTGAGGGGGGGTGAGAGGGGGGCTGAGGGGGGGTGAGAGGGGGGCTGAGGGGGAGGGTGAGAGGGGGGATGAGGGGGGGTGAGAGGGGGGCTGAGGGGGGGTGAGAGGGGGGCTGAGGGGGAGTGAGAGGGAGGGTGAGGGGGGGTGAGAGGGGGGCTGAGGGGGGGGCTGAGGGGGGGGCTGAGGGGGGGGGCTGAGAGGGGGGCTGAGGGGGGGGGGGTGAGAGGGGGCTGAGGGGGGGGGGTGAGAGGAGGGCTGAGGGGGGGTGAGAGGGGGGCTGAGGGGGGGTGAGAGGGAGGGTGAGGGGGGGTGAGAGGGAGGCTGAGGGGGGGGCTGAGGGGGGGGGCTGAGAGGGGGGCTGAGGGGGGGGGTGAGAGGGGGCTGAGGGGGGGGGGTGAGGGGGGGTGAGAGGGGGGCTGAGGGGGGGGCTGAGGGGGGGGTGAGAGGGGGGTTGAGGGGGGAGGGTGAGGGGGGGGGTTACCTTTCGCCCACGTCTTCGCCCGTGGATCCCAAGCGGTGCCTCGCGTCGCTCCAGCCTCTGCTTGTTGTGGAACCTGATGCCAGCAACAACAACAACTCAACTTCAACTCAACAACTCAACTAAGAAAACAATTTAACCCAATAACAAATCAACTCAACAACATCGTAACAAGACAATTTAACCCAATAACAAATCAACTCAACAACAATATCAACCAATCAACTGAACAACATCGTAACAAGACAATTTAACCCAATAACAAATCAACTCAACAACAATATCAACAAATCAACTAACAACATCGTAACAAGACAATTTAACCCAATAACAAATCAACTCAACAACATTATCAACAAATCAACTAACAACATCGTAACAAGACAATTTAACCCAATAACAAATCAACTCAACAACAATATCAACAAATCAACTGAACAACATCGTAACAAGACAATTTAACCCAATAACAAATCAACTCAACAACAATATCAACAAATCAACTAACAACATCGTAACAAGACAATTTAACCCAATAACAAATCAACTCAACAACATTATCAACAAATCAACTAACAACATCGTAACAAGACAATTTAACCCAATAACAAATCAACTCAACAACAATATCAACAAATCAACTGAACAACATCGTAACAAGACAATTTAACCCAATAACAAATCAACTCAACAACAATATCAACAAATCAACTAACAACATCGTAACAAGACAATTTAACCCAATAACAAATCAACTCAACAACAATATCAACAAATCAACTCAACAACATCGTAACAAGACAATTTAACCCAATAACAAATCAACTCAACAACAATATCAACCAATCAACTGAACAACATCGTAACAAGACAATTTAACCCAATAACAAATCAACTCAACAACAATATCAACAAATCAACTAACAACATCGTAACAAGACAATTTAACCCAATAACAAATCAACTCAACAACAATATCAACAAATCAACTGAACATCGTAACAAGACAATTTAACCCAATAACAAATCAACTCAACAACAATATCAACAAATCAACTCAACAACATCGTAACAAGACAATTTAACCCAATAACAAATCAACTCAACAACAATATCAACAAATCAACTAACAACATCGTTAGAAGACAATTTAACCCAATAACAAATCAACTCAACAACAATATCAACAAATCAACTGAACAACATCGTAACAAGACAATTTAACCCAATAACAAATCAACTCAACAACAATATCAACAAATCAACTAACAACATCGTAACAAGACAATTTAACCCAATAACAAATCAACTCAACAACAATATCAACAAATCAACTCAACAACATCGTAACAAGACAATTTAACCCAATACCAAATCAACTCAACAACAATATCAACAAATCAACTAACAACATCGTAACAAGACAATTTAACCCAATAACAAATCAACTCAACAACAATATCAACAAATCAACTCAACAACATCGTAACAAGACAATTTAACCCAATAACAAATCAACTCAACAACAATATCAACCAATCAACTGAACAACATCGTAACAAGACAATTTAACCCAATAACAAATCAACTCAACAACAATATCAACAAATCAACTAACAACATCGTAACAAGAAAATTTAACCCAATAACAAATCAACTCAACAACAATATCAACAAATCAACTGAACATCGTAACAAGACAATTTAACCCAATAACAAATCAACTCAACAACAATATCAACAAATCAACTCAACAACATCGTAACAAGACAATTTAACCCAATAACAAATCAACTCAACAACAATATCAACAAATCAACTAACAACATCGTTAGAAGACAATTTAACCCAATAACAAATCAACTCAACAACAATATCAACAAATCAACTGAACAACATCGTAACAAGACAATTTAACCCAATAACAAATCAACTCAACAACAATATCAACAAATCAACTAACAACATCGTAACAAGACAATTTAACCCAATAACAAATCAACTCAACAACAATATCAACAAATCAACTCAACAACATCGTAACAAGACAATTTAACCCAATACCAAATCAACTCAACAACAATATCAACAAATCAACTAACAACATCGTAACAAGACAATTTAACCCAATAACAAATCAACTCAACAACAATATCAACAAATCAACTAACAACATCGTAACAAGACAATTTAACCCAATAACAAATCAACTCAACAACAATATCAACAAATCAACTGAACAACATCGTAACAAGACAATTTAACCCAATAACAAATCAACTCAACAACAATATCAACAAATCAACTAACAACATCGTAACAAGACAATTTAACCCAATAACAAATCAACTCAACAACAATATCAACAAATCAACTAACAACATCGTAACAAGAAAATTTAACCCAATAACAAATCAACTCAACAACAATATCAACAAATCAACTGAACATCGTAACAAGACAATTTAACCCAATAACAAATCAACTCAACAACAATATCAACAAATCAACTAACAACATCGTAACAAGACAATTTAACCCAATAACAAATCAACTCAACAACAATATCAACCAATCAACTGAACAACATCGTAACAAGACAATTTAACCCAATAACAAATCAACTCAACAACAATATCAACAAATCAACTCAACAACATCGTAACAAGACAATTTAACCCAATAACAAATCAACTCAACAACAATATCAACAAATCAACTAACAACATCGTTAGAAGACAATTTAACCCAATAACAAATCAACTCAACAACAATATCAACAAATCAACTGAACAACATCGTAACAAGACAATTTAACCCAATAACAAATCAACTCAACAACAATATCAACAAATCAACTAACAACATCGTAACAAGACAATTTAACCCAATAACAAATCAACTCAACAACAATATCAACAAATCAACTCAACAACATCGTAACAAGACAATTTAACCCAATACCAAATCAACTCAACAACAATATCAACAAATCAACTAACAACATCGTAACAAGACAATTTAACCCAATAACAAATCAACTCAACAACAATATCAACAAATCAACTAACAACATCGTAACAAGACAATTTAACCCAATAACAAATCAACTCAACAACAATATCAACAAATCAACTGAACAACATCGTAACAAGACAATTTAACCCAATAACAAATCAACTCAACAACAATATCAACAAATCAACTAACAACATCGTAACAAGACAATTTAACCCAATAACAAATCAACTCAACAACAATATCAACAAATCAACTCAACAACATCGTAACAAGACAATTTAACCCAATAACAAATCAACTCAACAACAATATCAACCAATCAACTGAACAACATCGTAACAAGACAATTTAACCCAATAACAAATCAACTCAACAACAATATCAACAAATCAACTAACAACATCGTAACAAGACAATTTAACCCAATAACAAATCAACTCAACAACAATATCAACAAATCAACTCAACAACATCGTAACAAGACAATTTAACCCAATAACAAATCAACTCAACAACAATATCAACAAATCAACTGAACAACATCGTAACAAGACAATTTAACCCAATAACAAATCAACTCAACAACAATATCAACAAATCAACTCAACAACATCGTAACAAGACAATTTAACCCAATAACAAATCAACTCAACAACAATATCAACAAATCAACTGAACAACATCGTAACAAGACAATTTAACCCAATAACAAATCAACTCAACAACAATATCAACAAATCAACTAACAACATCGTAACAAGACAATTTAACCCAATAACAAATCAACTCAACAACAATATCAAAAAATCAACTGAACAACATCGTAACAAGACAATTTAACCCAATAACAAATCAACTCAACAACAATATCAACAAATCAACTAACAACATCGTAACAAGACAATTTAACCCAATAACAAATCAACTCAACAACAATATCAACAAATCAACTCAACAATATCGTAACAAGACAATTTAACCCAATAACAAATCAACTCAACAACAATATCAACAAATCAACTCAACAACATCGTAACAAGACAATTTAACCCAATAACAAATCAACTCAACAACAATATCAACAAATCAACTCAACAACATCGTAACAAGACAATTTAACCCAATAACAAATCAACTCAACAACAATATCAACCAATCAACTGAACAACATCGTAACAAGACAATTTAACCCAATAACAAATCAACTCAACAACAATATCAAGAAATCAACTAACAACATCGTAAAAAGACAATTTAACCCAATAACAAATCAACTCAACAACAATATCAACAAATCAACTCAACAACATCGTAACAAGACAATTTAACCCAATAACAAATCAACTCAACAACAATATCAGCAAATCAATTAACAACATCGTAACAAGACAATTTAACCCAATAACAAATCAACTCAACAACAATATCAACAAATCAACTGAACAACATCGTAACAAGACAATTTAACCCAATAACAAATCAACTCAACAACAATATCAACAAATCAACTCAACAACATCGTAACAAGACAATTTAACCCAATAACAAATCAACTCAACAACAATATCTCAAATCAACTGAACAACATCGTAACAAGACAATTTAACCCAATAACAAATCAACTCAACAACAATATCAACAAATCAACTCAACAACATCGTAACAAGACAATTTAACCCAATAACAAATCAACTCAACAACAATATCAACAAATCAACTGAACAACATCGTAACAAGACAATTAAACCCAATAACAAATAAACTCAACAACAATATCAACAAATCAACTAACAACATCGTAACAAGACAATTTAACCCAATAACAAATCAACTCAACAACAATATCAACCAATCAACTGAACAACATCGTAACAAGACAATTTAACCCAATAACAAATCAACTCAACAACAATATCAACAAATCAACTGAACAACATCGTAACAAGACAATTTAACCCAATAACAAATCAACTCAACAACAATATCAAGAAATCAACTAACAACATCGTAAAAAGACAATTTAACCCAATAACAAATCAACTCAACAACAATATCAACAAATCAACTGAACAACATCGTAACAAGACAATTTAACCCAATAACAAATCAACTCAACAACAATATCAACAAATCAACTAACAACATCGTAACAAGACAATTTAACCCAATAACAAATCAACTCAACAACAATATCAACAAATCAACTCAACAACATCGTAACAAGACAATTTAACCCAATAACAAATCAACTCAACAACAATATCAACAAATCAACTAACAACATCGTAACAAGACAATTTAACCCAATAACAAATCAACTCAACAACAATATCAACAAATCAACTAACAACATCGTAACAAGACAATTTAACCCAATAACAAATCAACTCAACAACAATATCAACAAATCAACTGAACAACATCGTAACAAGACAATTTAACCCAATAACAAATCAACTCAACAACAATATCAACAAATCAACTAACAACATCGTAACAAGACAATTTAACCCAATAACAAATCAACTCAACAACAATATCAACAAATCAACTGAACAACATCGTAACAAGACAATTTAACCCAATAACAAATCAACTCAACAAAAATATCAACAAATCAACTCAACAACATCGTAACAAGGAAATTTAACCCAATAACAAATCAACTCAACAACATCGTCACAAGACAATTTAACCCAATTACAAATCAACTCAACAACAATATCAACAAATCAACTCAACAACATCATAAGAAGACAAGTTAACCCAATAACAAATCAACTCAACAACAATATCAACAAATCAACTCAACAACATCGTAACAAGACAATTTAACCCAATAACAAATCAACTCAACAACAATATCAACAAATGAACTGAACAACATCGTCACAAGACAATTTAACCCAATAACAAATCAACTCAACAACAATATCAACCAATCAACTGAACAACATCGTAACAAGACAATTTAACCCAATAACAAATCAACTCAACAACAATATCAACAAATCAACTGAACAACATCGTAACAAGACAATTTAACCCAATAACAAATCAACTCAACAACAATATCAACAAATCAATTAACAACATCGTAACAAGACAATTTAACCCAATAACAAATCAACTCAACAACAATATCAACAAATCAACTGAACAACATCGTAACAAGACAATTTAACCCAATAACAAATCAACTCAACAATATCAACAAATCAACTCAACAACATCGTAACAAGACAATTTAACCCAATAACAAATCAACTCAACAACAATATCTCAAATCAACTGAACAACATCGTAACAAGACAATTTAACCCAATAACAAATCAACTCAACAACAATATCAACAAATCAACTCAACAACATCGTAACAAGACAATTTAACCCAATAACAAATCAACTCAACAACAATATCAACAAATCAACTGAACAACATCGTAACAAGACAATTAAACCCAATAACAAATCAACTCAACAACAATATCAACAAATCAACTAACAACATCGTAACAAGACAATTTAACCCAATAACAAATCAACTCAACAACAATATCAACCAATCAACTGAACAACATCGTAACAAGACAATTTAACCCAATAACAAATCAACTCAACAACAATATCAACAAATCAACTGAACAACATCGTAACAAGACAATTTAACCCAATAACAAATCAACTCAACAACAATATCAAGAAATCAACTAACAACATCGTAAAAAGACAATTTAACCCAATAACAAATCAACTCAACAACAATATCAACAAATCAACTGAACAACATCGTAACAAGACAATTTAACCCAATAACAAATCAACTCAACAACAATATCAACAAATCAACTAACAACATCGTAACAAGACAATTTAACCCAATAACAAATCAACTCAACAACAATATCAACAAATCAACTCAACAACATCGTAACAAGACAATTTAACCCAATAACAAATCAACTCAACAACAATATCAACAAATCAACTAACAACATCGTAACAAGACAATTTAACCCAATAACAAATCAACTCAACAACAATATCAACAAATCAACTAACAACATCGTAACAAGACAATTTAACCCAATAACAAATCAACTCAACAACAATATCAACAAATCAACTGAACAACATCGTAACAAGACAATTTAACCCAATAACAAATCAACTCAACAACAATATCAACAAATCAACTAACAACATCGTAACAAGACAATTTAACCCAATAACAAATCAACTCAACAACAATATCAACAAATCAACTGAACAACATCGTAACAAGACAATTTAACCCAATAACAAATCAACTCAACAAAAATATCAACAAATCAACTCAACAACATCGTAACAAGGAAATTTAACCCAATAACAAATCAACTCAACAACATCGTCACAAGACAATTTAACCCAATTACAAATCAACTCAACAACAATATCAACAAATCAACTCAACAACATCATAAGAAGACAAGTTAACCCAATAACAAATCAACTCAACAACAATATCAACAAATCAACTCAACAACATCGTAACAAGACAATTTAACCCAATAACAAATCAACTCAACAACAATATCTCAAATCAACTGAACAACATCGTAACAAGACAATTTAACCCAATAACAAATCAACTCAACAACAATATCAACCAATCAACTGAACAACATCGTAACAAGACAATTTAACCCAATAACAAATCAACTCAACAACAATATCAACAAATCAACTGAACAACATCGTAACAAGACAATTAAACCCAATAACAAATCAACTCAACAACAATATCAACAAATCAATTAACAACATCGTAACAAGACAATTTAACCCAATAACAAATCAACTCAACAACAATATCAACCAATCAACTGAACAACATCGTAACAAGACAATTTAACCCAATAACAAATCAACTCAACAATATCAACAAATCAACTGAACAACATCGTAACAAGACAATTTAACCCAATAACAAATCAACTCAACAACAATATCAAGAAATCAACTAACAACATCGTAAAAAGACAATTTAACCCAATAACAAATCAACTCAACAACAATATCAACAAATCAACTGAACAACATCGTAACAAGACAATTTAACCCAATAACAAATCAACTCAACAACAATATCAACAAATCAACTGAACAACATCGTAACAAGACAATTAAACCCAATAACAAATCAACTCAACAACAATATCAACAAATCAACTAACAACATCGTAACAAGACAATTTAACCCAATAACAAATCAACTCAACAACAATATCAACAAATCAACTGAACAACATCGTAACAAGACAATTTAACCCAATAACAAATCAACTCAACAACAATATCAACAAATCAACTGAACATCGTAACAAGACAATTTAACCCAATAACAAATCAACTCAACAACAATATCAAGAAATCAACTAACAACATCGTAAAAAGACAATTTAACCCAATAACAAATCAACTCAACAACAATATCAACCAATCAACTGAACAACATTGTAACAAGACAATTTAACCCAATAACAAATCAACTCAACAACAATATCAACAAATCAACTAACAACATCGTAACAAGACAATTTAACCCAATAACAAATCAACTCAACAACAATATCAACAAATCAACTCAACAACATCGTAACAAGACAATTTAACCCAATAACAAATCAACTCAACAACAATATCAACAAATCAACTAACAACATCGTAACAAGACAATTTAACCCAATAACAAATCAACTCAACAACAATATCAACAAATCAACTAACAACATCGTAACAAGACAATTTAACCCAATAACAAATCAACTCAACAACAATATCAACAAATCAACTGAACAACATCGTAACAAGACAATTTAACCCAATAACAAATCAACTCAACAACAATATCAACAAATCAACTAACAACATCGTAACAAGACAATTTAACCCAATAACAAATCAACTCAACAACAATATCAACAAATCAACTGAACAACATCGTAACAAGACAATTTAACCCAATAACAAATCAACTCAACAAAAATATCAACAAATCAACTCAACAACATCGTAACAAGGAAATTTAACCCAATAACAAATCAACTCAACAACATCGTCACAAGACAATTTAACCCAATTACAAATCAACTCAACAACAATATCAACAAATCAACTCAACAACATCATAAGAAGACAAGTTAACCCAATAACAAATCAACTCAACAACAATATCAACAAATCAACTCAACAACATCGTAACAAGACAATTTAACCCAATAACAAATCAACTCAACAACAATATCAACAAATGAACTGAACAACATCGTCACAAGACAATTTAACCCAATAACAAATCAACTCAACAACAATATCAACCAATCAACTGAACAACATCGTAACAAGACAATTTAACCCAATAACAAATCAACTCAACAACAATATCAACAAATCAACTGAACAACATCGTAACAAGACAATTTAACCCAATAACAAATCAACTCAACAACAATATCAACAAATCAATTAACAACATCGTAACAAGACAATTTAACCCAATAACAAATCAACTCAACAACAATATCAACAAATCAACTGAACAACATCGTAACAAGACAATTTAACCCAATAACAAATCAACTCAACAATATCAACAAATCAACTCAACAACATCGTAACAAGACAATTTAACCCAATAACAAATCAACTCAACAACAATATCTCAAATCAACTGAACAACATCGTAACAAGACAATTTAACCCAATAACAAATCAACTCAACAACAATATCTCAAATCAACTGAACAACATCGTAACAAGACAATTTAACCCAATAACAAATCAACTCAACAACAATATCAACAAATCAACTCAACAACATCGTAACAAGACAATTTAACCCAATAACAAATCAACTCAACAACAATATCAACAAATCAACTGAACAACATCGTAACAAGACAATTAAACCCAATAACAAATCAACTCAACAACAATATCAACAAATCAACTAACAACATCGTAACAAGACAATTTAACCCAATAACAAATCAACTCAACAACAATATCAACCAATCAACTGAACAACATCGTAACAAGACAATTTAACCCAATAACAAATCAACTCAACAACAATATCAACAAATCAACTGAACAACATCGTAACAAGACAATTTAACCCAATAACAAATCAACTCAACAACAATATCAAGAAATCAACTAACAACATCGTAAAAAGACAATTTAACCCAATAACAAATCAACTCAACAACAATATCAACAAATCAACTGAACAACATCGTAACAAGACAATTTAACCCAATAACAAATCAACTCAACAACAATATCAACAAATCAACTGAACAACATCGTAACAAGACAATTTAACCCAATAACAAATCAACTCAACAACAATATCAACAAATCAACTAACAACATCGTAACAAGACAATTTAACCCAATAACAAATCAACTCAACAACAATATCAACAAATCAACTGAACAACATCGTAACAAGACAATTTAACCCAATAACAAATCAACTCAACAACATCGTAACAAGACAATTTAACCCAATAACAAATCAACTCAACAACAATATCAACAAATCAACTAACAACATCGTAACAAGACAATTTAACCCAATAACAAATCAACTCAACAACAATATCAACCAATCAACTGAACAACATTGTAACAAGACAATTTAACCCAATAACAAATCAACTCAACAACAATATCAACAAATCAACTGAACAACATCGTAACAAGACAATTTAACCCAATAACAAATCAACTCAACAACAACTCAACCAATCAACTCAACAACATCGTAACAAGACAATTTAACCCAATAACAAATCAACTCAACAACAATATCAACAAATCAACTAACAACATCGTAACAAGACAACTTAACCCAATAACAAATCAACTCAACAACAATATCAACCAATCAACTGAACAACATTGTAACAAGACAATTTAACCCAATAACAAATCAACTCAACAACAATATCAACAAATCAACTAACAACATCGTAACAAGACAATTTAACCCAATAACAAATCAACTCAACAACAATATCAACAAATCAACTGAACATCGTAACAAGACAATTTAACCCAATAACAAATCAACTCAACAACAATATCAACAAATCAACTAACAACATCGTAACAAGACAATTTAACCCAATAACAAATCAACTCAACAACAATATCAACCAATCAACTGAACAACATTGTAACAAGACAATTTAACCCAATAACAAATCAACTCAACAACAATATCAACAAATCAACTGAACAACATCGTAACAAGACAATTTAACCCAATAACAAATCAACTCAACAACAACTCAACCAATCAACTCAACAACATCGTAACAAGACAATTTAACCCAATAACAAATCAACTCAACAACAATATCAACAAATCAACTAACAACATCGTAACAAGACAACTTAACCCAATAACAAATCAACTCAACAACAATATCAACCAATCAACTGAACAACATTGTAACAAGACAATTTAACCCAATAACAAATCAACTCAACAACAATATCAACAAATCAACTAACAACATCGTAACAAGACAATTTAACCCAATAACAAATCAACTCAACAACAATATCAACAAATCAACTGAACATCGTAACAAGACAATTTAACCCAATAACAAATCAACTCAACAACAATATCAACAAATCAACTAACAACATCGTAACAAGACAATTTAACCCAATAACAAATCAACTCAACAACAATATCAACAAATGAACTGAACAACATCGTAACAAGACAATTTAACCCAATAACAAATCAACTCAACAACAATATCAACCAATCAACTGAACAACATCGTAACAAGACAATTTAACCCAATAACAAAGCAACTCAACAACAATATCAACAAATCAACTGAACAACATCGTAACAAGACAATTTAACCCAATAACAAATCAACTCAACAACAATATCAACAAATCAACTAACAACATCGTAACAAGACAATTTAACCCAATAACAAATAAACTCAACAACAATATCAACAAATCAACTGAACAACATCGTAACAAGACAATTTAACCCAATAACAAATCAACTCAACAACAATATCAACAAATCAACTGAACAACATCGTAACAAGACAATTTAACCCAATAACAAATCAACTCAACAACAATATCAACAAATCAACTCAACAACATCGTAACAAGACAATTTAACCCAATAACAAATCAACTCAACAACAATATTAACAAATCAACTAACAACATCGTTACAAGACAATTTAACCCAATAACAAATCAAATCAACAACAATATCAACCAATCAACTGAACAACATCGTAACAAGACAATTTAACCCAATAACAAATCAACTCAACAACAATATCAACAAATCAACTGAACAACATCGTAACAAGACAATTTAACCCAATAACAAATCAACTCAACAACAATATCAACAAATCAACTAACAACATCGTAACAAGACAATTTAACCCAATAACAAATCAACTCAACAACAATATCAACAAATCAACTGAACAACATCGTAACAAGACAATTTAACCCAATAACAAATCAACTCAACAACAATATCAACAAATCAACTAACAACATCGTAACAAGACAATTTAACCCAATAACAAATAAACTCAACAACAATATCAACAAATCAACTAACAACATCGTAACAAGACAATTTAACCCAATAACAAATCAACTCAACAACAATATCAACAAATCAACTGAACAACATCGTAACAAGACAATTTAACCCAATAACAAATCAACTCAACAACAATATCAACAAATCAACTAACAACATCGTAACAAGACAATTTAACCCAATAACATATCAACTCAACAACAATATCAACAAATCAACTCAACAACATCATAACAAGACAATTTAACCCAATAACAAATCAACTCAACAACAATATCAACAAATCAACTAACAACATCGTAACAAGACAATTTAACCCAATAACAAATCAACTCAACAACAATATCAACAAATCAACTAACAACATCGTAACAAGACAATTTAACCCAATAACAAATCAACTCAACAACAATATCAACAAATCAACTGAACATCGTAACAAGACAATTTAACCCAATAACAAATCAACAACAAATCAACTAACAACATCGTAACAAGACAATTTAACCCAATAACAAATCAACTCAACAACAATATCAACAAATGAACTGAACAACATCGTAACAAGACAATTTAACCCAATAACAAATCAACTCAACAACAATATCAACCAATCAACTGAACAACATCGTAACAAGACAATTTAACCCAATAACAAATCAACTCAACAACAATATCAACAAATCAACTGAACAACATCGTAACAAGACAATTTAACCCAATAACAAATCAACTAACAACATCGTAACAAGACAATTTAACCCAATAACAAATCAACTCAACAACAATATCAACAAATCAACTGAACAACATCGTAACAAGACAATTTAACCCAATAACAAATCAACTCAACAACAATATCAACAAATCAACTAACAACATCGTAACAAGACAATTTAACCCAATAACAAATCAACTCAACAACAATATCAACAAATCAACTGAACAACATCGTAACAAGACAATTTAACCCAATAACAAATCAACTCAACAACAATATCAACAAATCAACTCAACAACATCGTAACAAGACAATTTTACCCAATAACAAATCAACTCAACAACAATATCAACAAATCAACTGAACAACAAGGTAACAAGACAATTTAACCCAATAACAAATCAACTCAACAACAATATCAACAAATCAACTCAACAACATCGTCACAAGACAATTTAACCCAATTACAAATCAACTCAACAACAATATCAACAAATCAACTCAACAACATCGTAAGAAGACAATTTAACCCAATAACAAATCAACTCAACAACAATATCAACAAATCAACTCAACAACATCGTAACAAGACAATTTAACCCAATAACAAATCAACTCAACAACAATATCAACAAATCAACTAACAACATCGTAACAAGACAATTTAACCCAATAACAAATCAACTCAACAACAATATCAACAAATCAACTCAACAACATCGTAACAAGACAATTTAACCCAATAACAAATCAACTCAACAACAATATCAACAAATCAACTAACAACATCGTAACAAGACAATTTAACCCAATAACAAATCAACTCAACAACAATATCAACAAATCAACTAACAACATCGTAACAAGACAATTTAACCCAATAACAAATCAACTCAACAACAATATCAACAAATCAACTGAACATCGTAACAAGACAATTTAACCCAATAACAAATCAACTCAACAACAATATCAACAAATCAACTCAACAACATCGTCACAAGACAATTTAACCCAATTACAAATCAACTCAACAACAATATCAACAAATCAACTCAACAACATCGTAAGAAGACAATTTAACCCAATAACAAATCAACTCAACAACAATATCAACAAATCAACTCAACAACATCGTAACAAGACAATTTAACCCAATAACAAATCAACTCAACAACAATATCAACAAATCAACTAACAACATCGTAACAAGACAATTTAACCCAATAACAAATCAACTCAACAACAATATCAACAAATCAACTCAACAACATCGTAACAAGACAATTTAACCCAATAACAAATCAACTCAACAACAATATCAACAAATCAACTAACAACATCGTAACAAGACAATTTAACCCAATAACAAATCAACTCAACAACAATATCAACAAATCAACTAACAACATCGTAACAAGACAATTTAACCCAATAACAAATCAACTCAACAACAATATCAACAAATCAACTGAACATCGTAACAAGACAATTTAACCCAATAACAAATCAACAACAAATCAACTAAGAACATCGTAACAAGACAATTTAACCCAATAACAAATCAACTCAACAACAATATCAACAAATGAACTGAACAACATCGTAACAAGACAATTTAACCCAATAACAAATCAACTCAACAACAATATCAACCAATCAACTGAACAACATCGTAAGAAGACAATTTAACCCAATAACAAATCAACTCAACAACAATATCAACAAATCAACTGAACAACATCGTAACAAGACAATTTAACCCAATATCAAATCAACTCAACAACAATATCAACAAATCAACTAACAACATCGTAACAAGACAATTTAACCCAATAACAAATCAACTCAACAACAATATCAACAAATCAACTGAACAACATCGTAACAAGACAATTTAACCCAATAACAAATCAACTCAACAACAATATCAACAAATCAACTAACAACATCGTAACAAGACAATTTAACCCAATAACAAATCAACTCAACAACAATATCAACAAATCAACTGAACAACATCGTAACAAGACAATTTAACCCAATAACAAATCAACTCAACAACAATATCAACAAATCAACTCAACAACATCGTAACAAGACAATTTTACCCAATAACAAATCAACTCAACAACAATATCAACAAATCAACTGAACAACAAGGTAACAAGACAATTTAACCCAATAACAAATCAACTCAACAACAATATCAACAAATCAACTCAACAACATCGTCACAAGACAATTTAACCCAATTACAAATCAACTCAACAACAATATCAACAAATCAACTCAACAACATCGTAAGAAGACAATTTAACCCAATAACAAATCAACTCAACAACAATATCAACAAATCAACTCAACAACATCGTAACAAGACAATTTAACCCAATAACAAATCAACTCAACAACAATATCAACAAATCAATTTAACAACATCGTAACAAGACAATTTAACCCAATAACAAATCAACTCAACAACAATATCAACAAATCAACTCAACAACATCGTCACAAGACAATTTCACCCAATTACAAATCAACTCAACAACAATATCAACAAATCAATTCAACAACATCGTAAGAAGACAATTTAACCCAATAACAAATCAACTCAACAACAATATCAACAAATCAACTCAACAACATCGTAACAAGACAATTTAACCCAATAACAAATCAACTCAACAACAATATCAACAAATCAATTTAACAACATCGTAACAAGACAATTTAACCCAATAACAAATCAACTCAACAACAATATCAACAAATCAACTGAACAACATCGTAACAAGACAATTTAACCCAATAACAAATCAACTCAACAACAATATCAACAAATCAACTCAACAACATCGTCACAAGACAATTTAACCCAATTACAAATCAACTCAACAACAATATCAACAAATCAACTCAACAACATCGTAACAAGACAATTTAACCCAATAACAAATCAACTCAACAATAATATCAACAAATCAACTCAACAAGATCGTAACAAGACAATTTAACCCAATAACAAATCAACTCAACAACAATATCAACCAATCAACTGAACAACATCGTAACAAGACAATTTAACCCAATAACAAATCAACTCAACAACAATATCAACAAATCAACTGAACAACATCGTAACAAGACAATTTAACCCAATAACAAATCAACTCAACAACAAAATCAACAAATCAACTAACAACATCGTAACAAGACAATTTAACCCAATAACAAATCAACTCAACAACAATATCAACAAATCAACTGAACAACATCGTCACAAGACAATTTAACCCAATACCAAATCAACTCAACAACAATATCAACCAATCAGCTGAACAACATCGTAACAAGACAATTTAACCCAATAACAAATCAACTCAACAACAATATCAACAAATCAACTGAACAACATCGTAACAAGACAATTTAACCCAATAACAAATCAACTCAACAACAATATCAACAAATAAACTCAACAACATCGTCACAAGACAATTTAACCCAATAACAAATCAACTCAACAACAATATCAACCAATCAACTGAACAACATTGTAACAAGACAATTTAACCCAATAACAAATCAACTCAACAACAATATCAACAAATCAACTGAACAACATCGTAACAAGACAATTTAACCCAATAACAAATCAACTCAACAACAACTCAACCAATCAACTCAACAACATCGTAACAAGACAATTTAACCCAATAACAAATCAACTCAACAACAATATCAACAAATCAACTAACAACATCGTAACAAGACAACTTAACCCAATAACAAATCAACTCAACAACAATATCAACCAATCAACTGAACAACATTGTAACAAGACAATTTAACCCAATAACAAATCAACTCAACAACAATATCAACAAATCAACTGAACAACATCGTAACAAGACAATTTAACCCAATAACAAATCAACTCAACAACAACTCAACCAATCAACTCAACAACATCGTAACAAGACAATTTAACCCAATAACAAATCAACTCAACAACAATATCAACAAATCAACTAACAACATCGTAACAAGACAATTTAACCCAATAACAAATCAACTCAACAACAATATCAACAAATCAACTGAACAACATCGTACCAAGACAATTTAACCCAATAACAAGTCAACTCAACAACAATATCAACAAATCAACTCAACAACATCGTAACAAGACAATTTTACCCAATAACAAATCAACTCAACAACAATATCAACAAATCAACTCAACAACAAGGTAACAAGACAATTTAACCCAATAACAAATCAACTCAACAACAATATCAACAAATCAACTCAACAACATCGTCACAAGACAATTTAACCCAATTACAAATCAACTCAACAACAATATCAACAAATCAACTCAACAACATCGTAAGAAGACAATTTAACCCAATAACAAATCAACTCAACAACAATATCAACAAATCAACTCAACAACATCGTAACAAGACAATTTAACCCAATAACAAATCAACTCAACAACAATATCAACAAATCAACTAACAACATCGTAACAAGACAATTTAACCCAATAACAAATCAACTCAACAACAATATCAACAAATCAACTCAACAACATCGTAACAAGACAATTTAACCCAATAACAAATCAACTCAACAACAATATCAACACATCAACTAACAACATCGTAACAAGACAATTTAACCCAATAACAAATCAACTCAACAACAATATCAACAAATCAACTAACAACATCGTAACAAGACAATTTAACCCAATAACAAATCAACTCAACAACAATATCAACAAATCAACTGAACATCGTAACAAGACAATTTAACCCAATAACAAATCAACAACAAATCAACTAACAACATCGTAACAAGACAATTTAACCCAATAACAAATCAACTCAACAACAATATCAACAAATGAACTGAACAACATCGTAACAAGACAATTTAACCCAATAACAAATCAACTCAACAACAATATCAACCAATCAACTGAACAACATCGTAAGAAGACAATTTAACCCAATAACAAATCAACTCAACAACAATATCAACAAATCAACTGAACAACATCGTAACAAGACAATTTAACCCAATATCAAATCAACTCAACAACAATATCAACAAATCAACTAACAACATCGTAACAAGACAATTTAACCCAATAACAAATCAACTCAACAACAATATCAACAAATCAACTGAACAACATCGTAACAAGACAATTTAACCCAATAACAAATCAACTCAACAACAATATCAACAAATCAACTAACAACATCGTAACAAGACAATTTAACCCAATAACAAATCAACTCAACAACAATATCAACAAATCAACTGAACAACATCGTAACAAGACAATTTAACCCAATAACAAATCAACTCAACAACAATATCAACCAATCAACTCAACAACATCGTAACAAGACAATTTTACCCAATAACAAATCAACTCAACAACAATATCAACAAATCAACTGAACAACAAGGTAACAAGACAATTTAACCCAATAACAAATCAACTCAACAACAATATCAACAAATCAACTCAACAACATCGTCACAAGACAATTTAACCCAATTACAAATCAACTCAACAACAATATCAACAAATCAACTCAACAACATCGTAAGAAGACAATTTAACCCAATAACAAATCAACTCAACAACAATATCAACAAATCAACTCAACAACATCGTAACAAGACAATTTAACCCAATAACAAATCAACTCAACAACAATATCAACAAATCAATTTAACAACATCGTAACAAGACAATTTAACCCAATAACAAATCAACTCAACAACAATATCAACAAATCAACTCAACAACATCGTCACAAGACAATTTCACCCAATTACAAATCAACTCAACAACAATATCAACAAATCAACTCAACAACATCGTAAGAAGACAATTTAACCCAATAACAAATCAACTCAACAACAATATCAACAAATCAACTCAACAACATCGTAACAAGACAATTTAACCCAATAACAAATCAACTCAACAATAATATCAAAAAATCAACTCAACAACATCGTAACAAGACAATTTAACCCAATAACAAATCAACTCAACAACAATATCAACAAATCAACTGAACAACATCGTAACAAGACAATTTAACCCAATAACAAATCAACTCAACAACAATATCAACAAATCAACTCAACAACATCGTCACAAGACAATTTAACCCAATTACAAATCAACTCAACAACAATATCAACAAATCAACTCAACAACATCGTAACAAGACAATTTAACCCAATAACAAATCAACTCAACAATAATATCAACAAATCAACTCAACAAGATCGTAACAAGACAATTTAACCCAATAACAAATCAACTCAACAACAATATCAACCAATCAACTGAACAACATCGTAACAAGACAATTTAACCCAATAACAAATCAACTCAACAACAATATCAACAAATCAACTGAACAACATCGTAACAAGACAATTTAACCCAATAACAAATCAACTCAACAACAAAATCAACAAATCAACTAACAACATCGTAACAAGACAATTTAACCCAATAACAAATCAACTCAACAACAATATCAACAAATCAACTGAACAACATCGTCACAAGACAATTTAACCCAATACCAAATCAACTCAACAACAATATCAACCAATCAGCTGAACAACATCGTAACAAGACAATTTAACCCAATAACAAATCAACTCAACAACAATATCAACAAATCAACTGAACAACATCGTAACAAGACAATTTAACCCAATAACAAATCAACTCAACAACAATATCAACAAATAAACTCAACAACATCGTCACAAGACAATTTAACCCAATAACAAATCAACTCAACAACAATATCAACCAATCAACTGAACAACATTGTAACAAGACAATTTAACCCAATAACAAATCAACTCAACAACAATATCAACAAATCAACTGAACAACATCGTAACAAGACAATTTAACCCAATAACAAATCAACTCAACAACAACTCAACCAATCAACTCAACAACATCGTAACAAGACAATTTAACCCAATAACAAATCAACTCAACAACAATATCAACAAATCAACTAACAACATCGTAACAAGACAACTTAACCCAATAACAAATCAACTCAACAACAATATCAACCAATCAACTGAACAACATTGTAACAAGACAATTTAACCCAATAACAAATCAACTCAACAACAATATCAACAAATCAACTAACAACATCGTAACAAGACAATTTAACCCAATAACAAATCAACTCAACAACAATATCAACAAATCAACTGAACATCGTAACAAGACAATTTAACCCAATAACAAATCAACTCAACAACAATATCAACAAATCAACTAACAACATCGTAACAAGACAATTTAACCCAATAACAAATCAACTCAACAACAATATCAACAAATGAACTGAACAACATCGTAACAAGACAATTTAACCCAATATCAAATCAACTCAACAACAATATCAACAAATCAACTAACAACATCGTAACAAGACAATTTAACCCAATAACAAATCAACTCAACAACAATATCAACAAATCAACTGAACAACATCGTAACAAGACAATTTAACCCAATAACAAATCAACTCAACAACAATATCAACAAATCAACTAACAACATCGTAACAAGACAATTTAACCCAATAACAAATCAACTCAACAACAATATCAACAAATCAACTGAACAACATCGTAACAAGACAATTTAACCCAATAACAAATCAACTCAACAACAATATCAACAAATCAACTCAACAACATCGTAACAAGACAATTTTACCCAATAACAAATCAACTCAACAACAATATCAACAAATCAACTGAACAACAAGGTAACAAGACAATTTAACCCAATAACAAATCAACTCAACAACAATATCAACAAATCAACTCAACAACATCGTCACAAGACAATTTAACCCAATTACAAATCAACTCAACAACAATATCAACAAATCAACTCAACAACATCGTAAGAAGACAATTTAACCCAATAACAAATCAACTCAACAACAATATCAACAAATCAACTCAACAACATCGTAACAAGACAATTTAACCCAATAACAAATCAACTCAACAACAATATCAACAAATCAATTTAACAACATCGTAACAAGACAATTTAACCCAATAACAAATCAACTCAACAACAATATCAACAAATCAACTCAACAACATCGTCACAAGACAATTTCACCCAATTACAAATCAACTCAACAACAATATCAACAAATCAACTCAACAACATCGTAAGAAGACAATTTAACCCAATAACAAATCAACTCAACAACAATATCAACAAATCAACTCAACAACATCGTAACAAGACAATTTAACCCAATAACAAATCAACTCAACAATAATATCAAAAAATCAACTCAACAACATCGTAACAAGACAATTTAACCCAATAACAAATCAACTCAACAACAATATCAACAAATCAACTGAACAACATCGTAACAAGACAATTTAACCCAATAACAAATCAACTCAACAACAATATCAACAAATCAACTCAACAACATCGTCACAAGACAATTTAACCCAATTACAAATCAACTCAACAACAATATCAACAAATCAACTCAACAACATCGTAACAAGACAATTTAACCCAATAACAAATCAACTCAACAATAATATCAACAAATCAACTCAACAAGATCGTAACAAGACAATTTAACCCAATAACAAATCAACTCAACAACAATATCAACCAATCAACTGAACAACATCGTAACAAGACAATTTAACCCAATAACAAATCAACTCAACAACAATATCAACAAATCAACTGAACAACATCGTAACAAGACAATTTAACCCAATAACAAATCAACTCAACAACAAAATCAACAAATCAACTAACAACATCGTAACAAGACAATTTAACCCAATAACAAATCAACTCAACAACAATATCAACAAATCAACTGAACAACATCGTCACAAGACAATTTAACCCAATACCAAATCAACTCAACAACAATATCAACCAATCAGCTGAACAACATCGTAACAAGACAATTTAACCCAATAACAAATCAACTCAACAACAATATCAACAAATCAACTGAACAACATCGTAACAAGACAATTTAACCCAATAACAAATCAACTCAACAACAATATCAACAAATAAACTCAACAACATCGTCACAAGACAATTTAACCCAATAACAAATCAACTCAACAACAATATCAACCAATCAACTGAACAACATTGTAACAAGACAATTTAACCCAATAACAAATCAACTCAACAACAATATCAACAAATCAACTGAACAACATCGTAACAAGACAATTTAACCCAATAACAAATCAACTCAACAACAACTCAACCAATCAACTCAACAACATCGTAACAAGACAATTTAACCCAATAACAAATCAACTCAACAACAATATCAACAAATCAACTAACAACATCGTAACAAGACAACTTAACCCAATAACAAATCAACTCAACAACAATATCAACCAATCAACTGAACAACATTGTAACAAGACAATTTAACCCAATAACAAATCAACTCAACAACAATATCAACAAATCAACTAACAACATCGTAACAAGACAATTTAACCCAATAACAAATCAACTCAACAACAATATCAACAAATCAACTGAACATCGTAACAAGACAATTTAACCCAATAACAAATCAACTCAACAACAATATCAACAAATCAACTAACAACATCGTAACAAGACAATTTAACCCAATAACAAATCAACTCAACAACAATATCAACAAATGAACTGAACAACATCGTAACAAGACAATTTAACCCAATAACAAATCAACTCAACAACAATATCAACCAATCAACTGAACAACATCGTAACAAGACAATTTAACCCAATAACAAATCAACTCAACAACAATATCAACAAATCAACTAACAACATCGTAACAAGACAATTTAACCCAATAACAAATAAACTCAACAACAATATCAACAAATCAACTGAACAACATCGTAACAAGACAATTTAACCCAATAACAAATCAACTCAACAACAATATCAACAAATCAACTGAACACCATCGTAACAAGACAATTTAACCCAATAACAAATCAACTCAACAACAATATCAACAAATCAACTCAACAACATCGTAACAAGACAATTTAACCCAATAACAAATCAACTCAACAACAATATCAACAAATCAACTGAACAACATCGTAACAAGACAATTTAACCCAATAACAAATCAACTCAACAACAATATCAACAAATCAACTAACAACATCGTAACAAGACAATTTAACCCAATAACAAATCAACTCAACAACAATATCAACAAATCAACTCAACAACATCGTAACAAGACAATTTAACCCAATAACAAATCAACTCAACAACAATATCAACAAATCAACAAACAACATCGTAACAAGACAATTTAACCCAATAACAAATCAACTCAACAACAATATCAACAAATCAACTAACAACATCGTAACAAGACAATTTAACCCAATAACAAATCAACTCAACAACAATATCAACAAATCAACTGAACAACATCGTAACAAGACAATTTAACCCAATAACAAATCAACTCAACAACAATATCAACCAATCAACTGAACAACATCGTAACAAGACAATTTAACCCAATAACAAATCAACTCAACAACAATATCAACAAATCAACTGAACAACATCGTAACAAGACAATTTAACCCAATAACAAATCAACTCAACAACAATATCAACAAGTCAACTAACAACATCGTAACAAGACAATTTAACCCAATAGCAAATCAACTCAACAACAATATCAACAAATCAACTGAACAACATCGTAACAAGACAATTTAACCCAATAACAAATCAACTCAACAACAATATCAACAAATCAACTAACAACATCGTAACAAGACAATTTAACCCAATAACAAATAAACTCAACAACAATATCAACAAATCAACTGAACAACATCGTAACAAGACAATTTAACCCAATAACAAATCAACTCAACAACAATATCAACAAATCAACTGAACAACATCGTAACAAGACAATTTAACCCAATAACAAATCAACTCAACAACAATATCAACAAATCAACTGAACAACATCGTAACAAGACAATTTAACCCAATAACAAATCAACTCAACAACAATATCAACAAATCACCTGAACAACATCGTAACAAGACAATTTAACCCAATAACAAATCAACTCAACAACAATATCAACAAATCAACTAACAACATTGTAACAAGACAATTTAACCCAATAACAAATCAACTCAACAACAATATCAACAAATCAACTGAACAACATCGTAACAAGACAATTTAACCCAATAACAAATCAACTCAACAACAATATCAACAAATCAACTCAACAACATCGTAACAAGACAATTTAACCCAATAACAAATCAACACAACAATAATATAAAAAAATCAACTCAACAACATCGTAACAAGACAATTTAACCCAATAACAAATCAACTCAACAACAATATCAACAAATCAACTGAACAACATCGTAACAAGACAATTTAACCCAATAACAAATCAACTCAACAACAATATCAACAAATCAACTCAACAACATCGTCACAAGACAATTTAACCCAATTACAAATCAACTCAACAACAATATCAACAAATCAACTCAACAACATCGTAAGAAGACAATTTAACCCAATAACAAATCAACTCAACAACAATATCAACAAATCAACTCAACAACATCGTAACAAGACAATTTAACCCAATAACAAATCAACTCAACAATAATATCAACAAATCAACTCAACAACATCGTAACAAGACAATTTAACCCAATAACAAATCAACTCAACAACAATATCAACCAATCAACTGAACAACATCGTAACAAGACAATTTAACCCAATAACAAATCAACTCAATAACAATATCAACAAATCAACTCAACAACATCGTAACAAGACAATTTAACCCAATAACAAATCAACTCAACAACAATATCAACAAATCAACTAACAACATCGTAACAAGACAATTTAACCCAATAACAAATCAACTCAACAACAATATCAACAAATCAACTGAACAACATCGTCACAAGACAATTTAACCCAATAACAAATCAACTCAACAACAATATCAACAAATCAACTGAACAACATCGTAACAAGACAATTTAACGCAATAACAAATCAACTCAACAACAATATCAACAAATCAACTCAACAACATCGTCACAAGACAATTTAACCCAATAACAAATCAACTCAACAACAATATCAACAAATCAACTGAACAACATCGTCACAAGACAATTTAACCCAATAACAAATCAACTCAACAACAATATCAACAAATCAACTGAACAACATCGTAACAAGACAATTTAACGCAATAACAAATCAACTCAACAACAATATCAACCAATCAACTAACAACATCGTAACAAGACAATTTAACCCAATAACAAATCAACTCAACAACAATATCAACAAATCAACTGAACATCGTAACAAGACAATTTAACCCAATAACAAATCAACTCAACAACAATATCAACAAATCAACTGAACAACATCGTAACACGACGATTTAACCCAATAACAAATCAACTCAACAACAATATCAACAAATCAACTGAACAACATCGTCACAAGACAATTTAACCCAATAACAAATCAACTCAACAACAATATCAACAAATCAACTAACAACATCGTAACAAGACAATTTAACCCAATAACAAATCAACTCAACAACAATATCAACAAATCAACTCAACAACAGCGTAACAAGACAATTTAACCCAATAACAAATCAACTCAACAACAATATCAACAAATCAACTCAACAACATCGTAACAAGACAATTTAACCCAATAACAAATCAACTCAACAACAATATCAACAAATCAACTAACAACATCGTAACAAGACAATTTAACCCAATAACAAATCAACTCAACAACAATATCAACAAATCAACTGAACAACATCGTCACAAGACAATTTAACCCAATAACAAATCAACTCAACAACAATATCAACAAATCAACTGAACAACATCGTAACAAGACAATTTAACCCAATAACAAATCAACTCAACAACAATATCAACAAATCAACTCAACAACATCGTCACAAGACAATTTAACCCAATTACAAATCAACTCAACAACAATATCAACAAATCAACTCAACAACATCGTAAGAAGACAATTTAACCCAATAACAAATCAACTCAACAACAATATCAACAAATCAACTAACAACATCGTAACAAGACAATTTAACCCAATAACAAATCAACTCAACAATAATATCAACAAATCAACTCAACAACATCGTAACAAGACAATTTAACCCAATAACAAATCAACTCAACAACAATATCAACCAATCAACTGAACAACATCGTAACAAGACAATTTAACCCAATAACAAATCAACTCAATAACAATATCAACAAATCAACTCAACAACATCGTAACAAGACAATTTAACCCAATAACAAATCAACTCAACAACAATATCAACAAATCAACTAACAACATCGTAACAAGACAATTTAACCCAATAACAAATCAACTCAACAACAATATCAACAAATCAACTGAACAACATCGTCACAAGACAATTTAACCCAATAACAAATCAACTCAACAACAATATCAACAAATCAACTGAACAACATCGTAACAAGACAATTTAACGCAATAACAAATCAACTCAACAACAATATCAACAAATCAACTCAACAACATCGTCACAAGACAATTTAACCCAATAACAAATCAACTCAACAACAATATCAACAAATCAACTGAACAACATCGTCACAAGACAATTTAACCCAATAACAAATCAACTCAACAACAATATCAACAAATCAACTGAACAACATCGTAACAAGACAATTTAACGCAATAACAAATCAACTCAACAACAATATCAACCAATCAACTAACAACATCGTAACAAGACAATTTAACCCAATAACAAATCAACTCAACAACAATATCAACAAATCAACTGAACAACATCGTAACAAGACAATTTAACCCAATAACAAATCAACTCAACAACAATATCAACAAATCAACTGAACAACATCGTAACACGACAATTTAACCCAATAACAAATCAACTCAACAACAATATCAACAAATCAACTGAACAACATCGTCACAAGACAATTTAACCCAATAACAAATCAACTCAACAACAATATCAACAAATCAACTAACAACATCGTAACAAGACAATTTAACCCAATAACAAATCAACTCAACAACAATATCAACAAATCAACTCAACAACAGCGTAACAAGACAATTTAACCCAATAACAAATCAACTCAACAACAATATCAACAAATCAACTCAACAACATCGTAACAAGACAATTTAACCCAATAACAAATCAACTCAACAATAATATCAACAAATCAACTCAACAACATCGTAACAAGACAATTTAACCCAATAACAAATCAACTCAACAACAATATCAACAAATCAACTCAACAACATCGTAACAAGACAATTTAACCCAATAACAAATCAACACAACAATAATATAAAAAAAATCAACTCAACAACATCGTAACAAGACAATTTAACCCAATAACAAATCAACTCAACAACAATATCAACAAATCAACTGAACAACATCGTAACAAGACAATTTAACCCAATAACAAATCAACTCAACAACAATATCAACAAATCAACTCAACAACATCGTCACAAGACAATTTAACCCAATTACAAATCAACTCAACAACAATATCAACAAATCAACTCAACAACATCGTAAGAAGACAATTTAACCCAATAACAAATCAACTCAACAACAATATCAACAAATCAACTCAACAACATCGTAACAAGACAATTTAACCCAATAACAAATCAACTCAACAATAATATCAACAAATCAACTCAACAACATCGTAACAAGACAATTTAACCCAATAACAAATCAACTCAACAACAATATCAACCAATCAACTGAACAACATCGTAACAAGACAATTTAACCCAATAACAAATCAACTCAATAACAATATCAACAAATCAACTCAACAACATCGTAACAAGACAATTTAACCCAATAACAAATCAACTCAACAACAATATCAACAAATCAACTAACAACATCGTAACAAGACAATTTAACCCAATAACAAATCAACTCAACAACAATATCAACAAATCAACTGAACAACATCGTCACAAGACAATTTAACCCAATAACAAATCAACTCAACAACAATATCAACAAATCTACTGAACAACATCGTAACAAGACAATTTAACGCAATAACAAATCAACTCAACAACAATATCAACAAATCAACTCAACAACATCGTCACAAGACAATTTAACCCAATAACAAATCAACTCAACAACAATATCAACAAATCAACTGAACAACATCGTCACAAGACAATTTAACCCAATAACAAATCAACTCAACAACAATATCAACAAATCAACTGAACAACATCGTAACAAGACAATTTAACGCAATAACAAATCAACTCAACAACAATATCAACCAATCAACTAACAACATCGTAACAAGACAATTTAACCCAATAACAAATCAACTCAACAACAATATCAACAAATCAACTGAACAACATCGTAACAAGACAATTTAACCCAATAACAAATCAACTCAACAACAATATCAACAAATCAACTGAACAACATCGTAACACGACAATTTAACCCAATAACAAATCATCTCAACAACAATATCAACAAATCAACTGAACAACATCGTCACAAGACAATTTAACCCAATAACAAATCAACTCAACAACAATATCAACAAATCAACTAACAACATCGTAACAAGACAATTTAACCCAATAACAAATCAACTCAACAACAATATCAACAAATCAACTCAACAACAGCGTAACAAGACAATTTAACCCAATAACAAATCAACTCAACAACAATATCAACAAATCAACTCAACAACATCGTAACAAGACAATTTAACCCAATAACAAATCAACTCAACAACAATATCAACAAATCAACTAACAACATCGTAACAAGACAATTTAACCCAATAACAAATCAACTCAACAACAATATCAACAAATCAACTGCACAACATCGTAACAAGACAATTTAACCCAATAACAAATCAACTCAACAACAATATCAACAAATCAACTCAACAACAGCGTAACAAGACAATTTAACCCAATAACAAATCAACTCAACAATAATATCAACAAATCAACTCAACAACAGCGTAACAAGACAATTTAACCCAATAACAAATCAACTCAACAACAATATCAACAAATCAACTCAACAACAGCGTAACAAGACAATTTAACCCAATAACAAATCAACTCAACAACAATATCAACAAATCAACTCAACAACATCGTCACAAGACAACTTAACCCAATAACAAATCAACTCAACAACAATATCAACAAATCAACTCAACAACAGCGTAACAAGACAATTTAACCCAATAACAAATCAACTCAACAACAATATCAACAAATCAACTCAACAACAGCGTAACAAGACAATTTAACCCAATAACAAATCAACTCAACAACAATATCAACAAATCAACTCAACAACATCGTCACAAGACAACTTAACCCAATAACAAATCAACTCAACAACAATATCAACAAATCAACTCAACAACAGCGTAACAAGACAATTTAACCCAATAACAAATCAACTCAACCAATCAACTCAACAACATCGTCACAAGACAATTTAACCCAATAACAAATCAACTCAACAACAATATCAACAAATCAACTAACAACATCGTAACAAGACAATTTAACCCAATAACAAATCAACTCAACAACAATATCAACAAATCAACTCAACAACAGCGTAACAAGACAATTCAACCCAATAACAAATCAACTCAACAATAATATCAACAAATCAACTCAACAACAGCGTAACAAGACAATTTAACCCAATAACAAATCAGCTCAACAACAATATCAACAAATCAACTCAACAACAGCGTAACAAGACAATTTAACCCAATAACAAATCAACTCAACAACAATATCAACAAATCAACTCAACAACATCGTCACAAGACAACTTAACCCAATAACAAATCAACTCAACAACAATATCAACAAATCAACTCAACAAAAGCGTAACAAGACAATTTAACCCAATAACAAATCAACTCAACAACAATATCAACAAATCAACTCAACAACAGCGTAACAAGACAATTTAACCCAATAACAAATCAACTCAACAACAATATCAACAAATCAACTCAACAACATCGTAACAAGACAATTTAACCCAATAACAAATCAACTCAACAATAATATCAACAAATCAACTCAACAACATCGTAACAAGACAATTTAACCCAATAACAAATCAACTCAACAACAATATCAACCAATCAACTGAACAACATCGTAACAAGACAATTTAACCCAATAACAAATCAACTCAATAACAATATCAACAAATCAACTCAACAACATCGTAACAAGACAATTTAACCCAATAACAAATCAACTCAACAACAATATCAACAAATCAACTAACAACATCGTAACAAGACAATTTAACCCAATAACAAATCAACTCAACAACAATATCAACAAATCAACTGAACAACATCGTCACAAGACAATTTAACCCAATAACAAATCAACTCAACAACAATATCAACAAATCAACTGAACAACATCGTAACAAGACAATTTAACGCAATAACAAATCAACTCAACAACAATATCAACAAATCAACTCAACAACATCGTCACAAGACAATTTAACCCAATAACAAATCAACTCAACAACAATATCAACAAATCAACTGAACAACATCGTCACAAGACAATTTAACCCAATAACAAATCAACTCAACAACAATATCAACAAATCAACTGAACAACATCGTAACAAGACAATTTAACGCAATCACAAATCAACTCAACAACAATATCAACCAATCAACTAACAACATCGTAACAAGACAATTTAACCCAATAACAAATCAACTCAACAACAATATCAACAAATCAACTGAACAACATCGTAACAAGACAATTTAACCCAATAACAAATCAACTCAACAACAATATCAACAAATCAACTGAACAACATCGTAACACGACAATTTAACCCAATAACAAATCAACTCAACAACAATATCAACAAATCAACTGAACAACATCGTCACAAGACAATTTAACCCAATAACAAATCAACTCAACAACAATATCAACAAATCAACTAACAACATCGTAACAAGACAATTTAACCCAATAACAAATCAACTCAACAACAATATCAACAAATCAACTCAACAACAGCGTAACAAGACAATTTAACCCAATAACAAATCAACTCAACAACAATATCAACAAATCAACTCAACAAAATCGTAACAAGACAATTTAACCCAATAACAAATCAACTCAACAACAATATCAACAAATCAACTAACAACATCGTAACAAGACAATTTAACCCAATAACAAATCAACTCAACAACAATATCAACAAATCAACTGAACAACATCGTAACAAGACAATTTAACCCAATAACAAATCAACTCAACAACAATATCAACAAATCAACTCAACAACAGCATAACAAGACAATTTAACCCAATAACAAATCAACTCAACAATAATATCAACAAATCAACTCAACAACAGCGTAACAAGACAATTTAACCCAATAACAAATCAACTCAACAACAATATCAACAAATCAACTCAACAACAGCGTAACAAGACAATTTAACCCAATAACAAATCAACTCAACAACAATATCAACAAATCAACTCAACAACATCGTCACAAGACAACTTAACCCAATAACAAATCAACTCAACAACAATATCAACAAATCAACTCAACAACAGCATAACAAGACAATTTAACCCAATAACAAATCAACTCAACAACAATATCAACAAATCAACTCAACAACAGCGTAACAAGACAATTTAACCCAATAACAAATCAACTCAACAACAATATCAACAAATCAACTCAACAACATCGTCACAAGACAACTTAACCCAATAACAAATCAACTCAACAACAATATCAACAAATCAACTCAACAACAGCGTAACAAGACAATTTAACCCAATAACAAATCAACTCAACCAATCAACTCAACAACATCGTCACAAGACAATTTAACCCAATAACAAATCAACTCAACAACAATATCAACAAATCAACTAACAACATCGTAACAAGACAATTTAACCCAATAACAAATCAACTCAACAACAATATCAACAAATCAACTCAACAACAGCGTAACAAGACAATTTAACCCAATAACAAATCAACTCAACAATAATATCAACAAATCAACTCAACAACAGCGTAACAAGACAATTTAACCCAATAACAAATCAACTCAACAACAATATCAACAAATCAACTAACAACATCGTAACAAGACAATTTAACCCAATAACAAATCAACTCAACAACAATATCAACAAATCAACTCAACAACAGCGTAACAAGACAATTTAACCCAATAACAAATCAACTCAACAACAATATCAACAAATCAACTCAACAACAGCGTAACAAGACAATTTAACCCAATAACAAATCAACTCAACCAATCAACACAACAACATCGTCACAAGACAATTTAACCCAATAACAAATCAACTCAACAACAATATCAACAAATCAACTAACAACATCGTAACAAGACAATTTAACCCAATAACAAATCAACTCAACAACAATATCAACAAATCAACTCAACAACAGCGTAACAAGACAATTTAACCCAATAACAAATCAACTCAACAATAATATCAACAAATCAACTCAACAACAGCGTAACAAGACAATTTAACCCAATAACAAATCAACTCAACAACAATATCAACAAATCAACTCAACAACAGCGTAACAAGACAATTTAACCCAATAACAAATCAACTCAACAACAATATCAACAAATCAACTCAACAACATCGTCACAAGACAACTTAACCCAATAACAAATCAACTCAACAACAATATCAACAAATCAACTCAACAACAGCGTAACAAGACAATTTAACCCAATAACAAATCAACTCAACAACAATATCAACAAATCAACTGAACAACATCGTAACAAGACAATTTAACGCAATAACAAATCAACTCAACAACAATATCAACAAATCAACTCAACAACATCGTCACAAGACAATTTAACCCAATAACAAATCAACTCAACAACAATATCAACAAATCAACTGAACAACATCGTCACAAGACAATTTAACCCAATAACAAATCAACTCAACAACAATATCAACAAATCAACTGAACAACATCGTAAAAAGACAATTTAACGCAATAACAAATCAACTCAACAACAATATCAACCAATCAACTAACAACATCGTAACAAGACAATTTAACCCAATAACAAATCAACTCAACAACAATATCAACAAATCAACTGAACAACATCGTAACAAGACAATTTAACCCAATAACAAATCAACTCAACAACAATATCAACAAATCAACTGAACAACATCGTAACACGACAATTTAACCCAATAACAAATCAACTCAACAACAATATCAACAAATCAACTGAACAACATCGTCACAAGACAATTTAACCCAATAACAAATCAACTCAACAACAATATCAACAAATCAACTAACAACATCGTAACAAGACAATTTAACCCAATAACAAATCAACTCAACAACAATATCAACAAATCAACTCAACAACAGCGTAACAAGACAATTTAACCCAATAACAAATCAACTCAACAACAATATCAACAAATCAACTCAACAAAATCGTAACAAGACAATTTAACCCAATAACAAATCAACTCAACAACAATATCAACAAATCAACTAACAACATCGTAACAAGACAATTTAACCCAATAACAAATCAACTCAACAACAATATCAACAAATCAACTGAACAACATCGTAACAAGACAATTTAACCCAATAACAAATCAACTCAACAACAATATCAACAAATCAACTCAACAACAGCATAACAAGACAATTTAACCCAATAACAAATCAACTCAACAATAATATCAACAAATCAACTCAACAACAGCGTAACAAGACAATTTAACCCAATAACAAATCAACTCAACAACAATATCAACAAATCAACTCAACAACAGCGTAACAAGACAATTTAACCCAATAACAAATCAACTCAACAACAATATCAACAAATCAACTCAACAACATCGTCACAAGACAACTTAACCCAATAACAAATCAACTCAACAACAATATCAACAAATCAACTCAACAACAGCGTAACAAGACAATTTAACCCAATAACAAATCAACTCAACAACAATATCAACAAATCAACTCAACAACAGCGTAACAAGACAATTTAACCCAATAACAAATCAACTCAACAACAATATCAACAAATCAACTCAACAACATCGTCACAAGACAACTTAACCCAATAACAAATCAACTCAACAACAATATCAACAAATCAACTCAACAACAGCGTAACAAGACAATTTAACCCAATAACAAATCAACTCAACCAATCAACTCAACAACATCGTCACAAGACAATTTAACCCAATAACAAATCAACTCAACAACAATATCAACAAATCAACTCAACAACAGCGTAACAAGACAATTTAACCCAATAACAAATCAACTCAACAACAATATCAACAAATCAACTCAACAACATCGTCACAAGACAACTTAACCCAATAACAAATCAACTCAACAACAATATCAACAAATCAACTCAACAACAGCGTAACAAGACAATTTAACCCAATAACAAATCAACTCAACAACAATATCAACAAATCAACTCAACAACAGCGTAACAAGACAATTTAACCCAATAACAAATCAACTCAACAACAATATCAACAAATCAACTCAACAACATCGTCACAAGACAACTTAACCCAATAACAAATCAACTCAACAACAATATCAACAAATCAACTCAACAACAGCGTAACAAGACAATTTAACCCAATAACAAATCAACTCAACCAATCAACTCAACAACATCGTCACAAGACCATTTAACCCAATAACAAATCAACTCAACAACAATATCAACAAATCAACTAACAACATCGTAACAAGACAATTTAACCCAATAACAAATCAACTCAACAACAATATCAACAAATCAACTCAACAACAGCGTAACAAGACAATTTAACCCAATAACAAATCAACTCAACAATAATATCAACAAATCAACTCAACAACAGCGTAACAAGACAATTTAACCCAATAACAAATCAACTCAACAACAATATCAACAAATCAACTAACAACATCGTAACAAGACAATTTAACCCAATAACAAATCAACTCAACAACAATATCAACAAATCAACTCAACAACAGCGTAACAAGACAATTTAACCCAATAACAAATCAACTCAACAACAATATCAACAAATCAACTCAACAACAGCGTAACAAGACAATTTAACCCAATAACAAATCAACTCAACCAATCAACTCAACAACATCGTCACAAGACAATTTAACCCAATAACAAATCAACTCAACAACAATATCAACAAATCAACTAACAACATCGTAACAAGACAATTTAACCCAATAACAAATCAACTCAACAACAATATCAACAAATCAACTCAACAACAGCGTAACAAGACAATTTAACCCAATAACAAATCAACTCAACAATAATATCAACAAATCAACTCAACAACAGCGTAACAAGACAATTTAACCCAATAACAAATCAACTCAACAACAATATCAACAAATCAACTCAACAACAGCGTAACAAGACAATTTAACCCAATAACAAATCAACTCAACAACAATATCAACAAATCAACTCAACAACATCGTCACAAGACAACTTAACCCAATAACAAATCAACTCAACAACAATATCAACAAATCAACTCAACAACAGCGTAACAAGACAATTTAACCCAATAACAAATCAACTCAACAACAATATCAACAAATCAACTCAACAACAGCGTAACAAGACAATTTAACCCAATAACAAATCAACTCAACAACAATATCAACAAATCAACTCAACAACATCGTAACAAGACAATTTAACCCAATAACAAATCAACTCAACAATAATATCAACAAATCAACTCAACAACATCGTAACAAGACAATTTAACCCAATAACAAATCAACTCAACAACAATATCAACCAATCAACTGAACAACATCGTAACAAGACAATTTAACCCAATAACAAATCAACTCAATAACAATATCAACAAATCAACTCAACAACATCGTAACAAGACAATTTAACCCAATAACAAATCAACTCAACAACAATATCAACAAATCAACTAACAACATCGTAACAAGACAATTTAACCCAATAACAAATCAACTCAACAACAATATCAACAAATCAACTGAACAACATCGTCACAAGACAATTTAACCCAATAACAAATCAACTCAACAACAATATCAACAAATCAACTGAACAACATCGTAACAAGACAATTTAACGCAATAACAAATCAACTCAACAACAATATCAACAAATCAACTCAACAACATCGTCACAAGACAATTTAACCCAATAACAAATCAACTCAACAACAATATCAACAAATCAACTGAACAACATCGTCACAAGACAATTTAACCCAATAACAAATCAACTCAACAACAATATCAACAAATCAACTGAACAACATCGTAACAAGACAATTTAACGCAATAACAAATCAACTCAACAACAATATCAACCAATCAACTAACAACATCGTAACAAGACAATTTAACCCAATAACAAATCAACTCAACAACAATATCAACAAATCAACTGAACAACATCGTAACAAGACAATTTAACCCAATAACAAATCAACTCAACAACAATATCAACAAATCAACTGAACAACATCGTAACACGACAATTTAACCCAATAACAAATCAACTCAACAACAATATCAACAAATCAACTGAACAACATCGTCACAAGACAATTTAACCCAATAACAAATCAACTCAACAACAATATCAACAAATCAACTAACAACATCGTAACAAGACAATTTAACCCAATAACAAATCAACTCAACAACAATATCAACAAATCAACTCAACAACAGCGTAACAAGACAATTTAACCCAATAACAAATCAACTCAACAACAATATCAACAAATCAACTCAACAAAATCGTAACAAGACAATTTAACCCAATAACAAATCAACTCAACAACAATATCAACAAATCAACTAACAACATCGTAACAAGACAATTTAACCCAATAACAAATCAACTCAACAACAATATCAACAAATCAACTGAACAACATCGTAACAAGACAATTTAACCCAATAACAAATCAACTCAACAACAATATCAACAAATCAACTCAACAACAGCATAACAAGACAATTTAACCCAATAACAAATCAACTCAACAATAATATCAACAAATCAACTCAACAACAGCGTAACAAGACAATTTAACCCAATAACAAATCAACTCAACAACAATATCAACAAATCAACTCAACAACAGCGTAACAAGACAATTTAACCCAATAACAAATCAACTCAACAACAATATCAACAAATCAACTCAACAACATCGTCACAAGACAACTTAACCCAATAACAAATCAACTCAACAACAATATCAACAAATCAACTCAACAACAGCGTAACAAGACAATTTAACCCAATAACAAATCAACTCAACAACAATATCAACAAATCAACTCAACAACAGCGTAACAAGACAATTTAACCCAATAACAAATCAACTCAACAACAATATCAACAAATCAACTCAACAACATCGTCACAAGACAACTTAACCCAATAACAAATCAACTCAACAACAATATCAACAAATCAACTCAACAACAGCGTAACAAGACAATTTAACCCAATAACAAATCAACTCAACCAATCAACTCAACAACATCGTCACAAGACAATTTAACCCAATAACAAATCAACTCAACAACAATATCAACAAAACAACTCAACAACAGCGTAACAAGACAATTTAACCCAATAACAAATCAACTCAACAACAATATCAACAAATCAACTCAACAACATCGTCACAAGACAACTTAACCCAATAACAAATCAACTCAACAACAATATCAACAAATCAACTCAACAACAGCGTAACAAGACAATTTAACCCAATAACAAATCAACTCAACAACAATATCAACAAATCAACTCAACAACAGCGTAACAAGACAATTTAACCCAATAACAAATCAACTCAACAACAATATCAACAAATCAACTCAACAACATCGTCACAAGACAACTTAACCCAATAACAAATCAACTCAACAACAATATCAACAAATCAACTGAACAACATCGTCACAAGACAATTTAACCCAATAACAAATCAACTCAACAACAATATCAACAAATCAACTGAACAACATCGTCACAAGACAATTTAACCCAATAACAAATCAACTCAACAACAATATCAACAAATCAACTGAACAACATCGTCACAAGACAATTTAACCCAATAACAAATCAACTCAACAACAATATCAACAAATCAACTCAACAACAGCGTAACAAGACAATTTAACCCAATAACAAATCAACTCAACAACAATATCAACAAATGAACTGAACAACATCGTCACAAGACAATTTAACCCAATAACAAATCAACTCAACAACAATATCAACAAATGAACTGAACAACATCGTAACAAGACAATTTAACCCAATAACAAATCAACTCAACAACAATATCAACAAATCAACTAACAACATCGTCACAAGACAATTTAACCCAATAACAAATCAACTCAACAACAATATCAACAAATCACCTGAACAACATCGTCACAAGACAATTTAACCCAATAACAAATCAACTCAACAACAATATCAACAAATCAACTGAACAACATCGTCACAAGACAACTTAACCCAATAACAAATCAACTCAACAACAATATCAACAAATCAACTCAACAACAGCGTAACAAGACAATTTAACCCAATAACAAATCAACTCAACCAATCAACTCAACAACATCGTCACAAGACAATTTAACCCAATAACAAATCAACTCAACAACAATATCAACAAATCAACTAACAACATCGTAACAAGACAATTTAACCCAATAACAAATCAACTCAACAACAATATCAACAAATCAACTCAACAACAGCGTAACAAGACAATTTAACCCAATAACAAATCAACTCAACAATAATATCAACAAATCAACTCAACAACAGCGTAACAAGACAATTTAACCCAATAACAAATCAACTCAACAACAATATCAACAAATCAACTCAACAACAGCGTAACAAGACAATTTAACCCAATAACAAATCAACTCAACAACAATATCAACAAATCAACTCAACAACATCGTCACAAGACAACTTAACCCAATAACAAATCAACTCAACAACAATATCAACAAATCAACTCAACAACAGCGTAACAAGACAATTTAACCCAATAACAAATCAACTCAACAACAATATCAACAAATCAACTCAACAACAGCGTAACAAGACAATTTAACCCAATAACAAATCAACTCAACAACAATATCAACAAATCAACTCAACAACATCGTCACAAGACAACTTAACCCAATAACAAATCAACTCAACAACAATATCAACAAATCAACTGAACAACATCGTCACAAGACAATTTAACCCAATAACAAATCAACTCAACAACAATATCAACAAATCAACTAACAACATCGTCACAAGACAATTTAACCCAATAACAAATCAACTCAACAACAATATCAACAAATCAACTCAACAACAGCGTAACAAGACAATTTAACCCAATAACAAATCAACTCAACAACAATATCAACAAATCAACTCAACAACATCGTCACAAGACAACTTAACCCAATAACAAATCAACTCAACAACAATATCAACAAATCAACTCAACAACAGCGTAACAAGACAATTTAACCCAATAACAAATCAACTCAACAACAATATCAACAAATCAACTCAACAACAGCGTAACAAGACAATTTAACCCAATAACAAATCAACTCAACAACAATATCAACAAATCAACTGAACAACATCGTAACAAGACAATTTAACCCAATAACAAATCAACTCAACAACAATATCAACAAATCAACTAACAACATCGTCACAAGACAATTTAACCCAATAACAAATCAACTCAACAACAATATCAACCAATCAACTGAACAACATCGTCACAAGACAATTTAACCCAATAACAAATCAACTCAACAACAATATCAACAAATCAACTGAACAACATCGTAACAAGACAATTTAACCCAATAACAAATCAACTCAACAACAATATCAACAAATCAACTAACAACATCGTCACAAGACAATTTAACCCAATAACAAATCAACTCAACAACAATATCAACCAATCAACTGAACAACATCGTCACAAGACAATTTAACCCAATAACAAATCAACTCAACAACAATATCAACAAATCAACTAACAACATCGTCACAAGACAATTTAACCCAATAACAAATCAACTCAACAACAATATCAACAAATCAACTGAACAACATCGTCACAAGACAATTTAACCCAATAACAAATCAACTCAACAACAATATCAACAAATCAACTGAACAACATCGTCACAAGACAATTTAACCCAATAACAAATCAACTCAACAACAATATCAACAAATCAACTGAACAACATCGTAACAAGACAATTTAACCCAATAACAAATCAACTCAACAACAATATCAACAAATCAACTAACAACATCGTCACAAGACAATTTAACCCAATAACAAATCAACTCAACAACAATATCAACCAATCAACTGAACAACATCGTCACAAGACAATTTAACCCAATAACAAATCAACTCAACAACAATATCAACAAATCAACTGAACAACATCGTAACAAGACAATTTAACCCAATAACAAATCAACTCAACAACAATATCAACAAATCAACTGAACAACATCGTAACAAGACAATTTAACCCAATAACAAATCAACTCAACAACAATATCAACAAATCAACTGAACAACATCGTCACAAGACAATTTAACCCAATAACAAATCAACTCAACAACAATATCAACAAATCAACTGAACAACATCGTAACAAGACAATTTAACCCAATAACAAATCAACTCAACAACAATATCAACAAATCAACTGAACAACATCGTCATAAGACAATTTAACCCAATAACAAATCAACTCAACAACAATATCAACAAATCAACTGAACAACATCGTCACAAGACAATTTAACCCAATAACAAATCAACTCAACAACAATATCAACAAATCAACTGAACAACATCGTAACAAGACAATTTAACCCAATAACAAATCAACTCAACAACAATATCAACAAATCAACTGAACAACATCGTCACAAGACAATTTAACCCAATAACAAATCAACTCAACAACAATATCAACAAATCAACTGAACAACATCGTAACAAGACAATTTAACCCAATAACAAATCAACTCAACAACAATATCAACAAATCAACTGAACAACATCGTCATAAGACAATTTAACCCAATAACAAATCAACTCAACAACAATATCAACAAATCAACTGAACAACATCGTCACAAGACAATTTAACCCAATAACAAATCAACTCAACAACAATATCAACAAATCAACTGAACAACATCGTAACAAGACAATTTAACCCAATAACAAATCAACTCAACAACAATATCAACAAATCAACTGAACAACATCGTCACAAGACAATTTAACCCAATAACAAATGAACTCAACAACAATATCAACCAATCAACTGAACAACATCGTAACAAGACAATTTAACCCAATAACAAATCAACTCAACAACAATATCAACAAATCAACTGAACAACATCGTCACAAGACAATTTAACCCAATAACAAATGAACTCAACAACAATATCAACCAATCAACTGAACAACATCGTAACAAGACAATTTAACCCAATAACAAATCAACTCAACAACAATATCAACAAATCAACTGAACAACATCGTCACAAGACAATTTAACCCAATAACAAATCAACTCAACAACAATATCAACAAATCAACTGAACAACATCGTCACAAGACAACTTAACCCAATAACAAATCAACTCAACAACAATATCAACAAATCAACTCAACAACAGCGTAACAAGACAATTTAACCCAATAACAAATCAACTCAACAACAATATCAACAAATCAACTCAACAACAGCGTAACAAGACAATTTAACCCAATAACAAATCAACTCAACAACAATATCAACAAATCAACTCAACAACATCGTCACAAGACAACTTAACCCAATAACAAATCAACTCAACAACAATATCAACAAATCAACTGAACAACATCGTCACAAGACAATTTAACCCAATAACAAATCAACTCAACAACAATATCAACAAATCAACTAACAACATCGTCACAAGACAATTTAACCCAATAACAAATCAACTCAACAACAATATCAACAAATCAACTCAACAACAGCGTAACAAGACAATTTAACCCAATAACAAATCAACTCAACAACAATATCAACAAATCAACTCAACAACATCGTCACAAGACAACTTAACCCAATAACAAATCAACTCAACAACAATATCAACAAATCAACTCAACAACAGCGTAACAAGACAATTTAACCCAATAACAAATCAACTCAACAACAATATCAACAAATCAACTCAACAACAGCGTAACAAGACAATTTAACCCAATAACAAATCAACTCAACAACAATATCAACAAATCAACTGAACAACATCGTAACAAGACAATTTAACCCAATAACAAATCAACTCAACAACAATATCAACAAATCAACTAACAACATCGTCACAAGACAATTTAACCCAATAACAAATCAACTCAACAACAATATCAACCAATCAACTGAACAACATCGTCACAAGACAATTTAACCCAATAACAAATCAACTCAACAACAATATCAACAAATCAACTGAACAACATCGTAACAAGACAATTTAACCCAATAACAAATCAACTCAACAACAATATCAACAAATCAACTAACAACATCGTCACAAGACAATTTAACCCAATAACAAATCAACTCAACAACAATATCAACCAATCAACTGAACAACATCGTCACAAGACAATTTAACCCAATAACAAATCAACTCAACAACAATATCAACAAATCAACTAACAACATCGTCACAAGACAATTTAACCCAATAACAAATCAACTCAACAACAATATCAACAAATCAACTGAACAACATCGTCACAAGACAATTTAACCCAATAACAAATCAACTCAACAACAATATCAACAAATCAACTGAACAACATCGTCACAAGACAATTTAACCCAATAACAAATCAACTCAACAACAATATCAACAAATCAACTGAACAACATCGTAACAAGACAATTTAACCCAATAACAAATCAACTCAACAACAATATCAACAAATCAACTAACAACATCGTCACAAGACAATTTAACCCAATAACAAATCAACTCAACAACAATATCAACCAATCAACTGAACAACATCGTCACAAGACAATTTAACCCAATAACAAATCAACTCAACAACAATATCAACAAATCAACTGAACAACATCGTAACAAGACAATTTAACCCAATAACAAATCAACTCAACAACAATATCAACAAATCAACTGAACAACATCGTAACAAGACAATTTAACCCAATAACAAATCAACTCAACAACAATATCAACAAATCAACTGAACAACATCGTCACAAGACAATTTAACCCAATAACAAATCAACTCAACAACAATATCAACAAATCAACTGAACAACATCGTAACAAGACAATTTAACCCAATAACAAATCAACTCAACAACAATATCAACAAATCAACTGAACAACATCGTCATAAGACAATTTAACCCAATAACAAATCAACTCAACAACAATATCAACAAATCAACTGAACAACATCGTCACAAGACAATTTAACCCAATAACAAATCAACTCAACAACAATATCAACAAATCAACTGAACAACATCGTAACAAGACAATTTAACCCAATAACAAATCAACTCAACAACAATATCAACAAATCAACTGAACAACATCGTCACAAGACAATTTAACCCAATAACAAATCAACTCAACAACAATATCAACAAATCAACTGAACAACATCGTAACAAGACAATTTAACCCAATAACAAATCAACTCAACAACAATATCAACAAATCAACTGAACAACATCGTCATAAGACAATTTAACCCAATAACAAATCAACTCAACAACAATATCAACAAATCAACTGAACAACATCGTCACAAGACAATTTAACCCAATAACAAATCAACTCAACAACAATATCAACAAATCAACTGAACAACATCGTAACAAGACAATTTAACCCAATAACAAATCAACTCAACAACAATATCAACAAATCAACTGAACAACATCGTCACAAGACAATTTAACCCAATAACAAATGAACTCAACAACAATATCAACCAATCAACTGAACAACATCGTAACAAGACAATTTAACCCAATAACAAATCAACTCAACAACAATATCAACAAATCAACTGAACAACATCGTCACAAGACAATTTAACCCAATAACAAATCAACTCAACAACAATATCAACAAATCAACTGAACAACATCGTCACAAGACAATTTAACCCAATAACAAATCAACTCAACAACAATATCAACAAATCAACTGAACAACATCGTAACAAGACAATTTAACCCAATAACAAATCAACTCAACAACAATATCAACAAATCAACTCAACAACATCGTAACAAGACAATTTAACCCAATAACAAATCAACTCAACAACAATATCAACAAATCAACTGAACAACATCGTCACAAGACAATTTAACCCAATAACAAATCAACTCAACAACAATATCAACAAATCAACTGAACAACATCGTCACAAGACAATTTAACCCAATAACAAATCAACTCAACAACAATATCAACAAATCAACTCAACAACATCGTAAAAAGACAATTTAACCCAATAACAAATGAACTCAACAACAATATCAACAAATCAACTCAACAACATCGTCACAAGAGCTGTGTGGCTCCAACTCTCAGTGTCCCCGTGGTCCTTTCCAACAGCAGAGGAGACACGGGGACGCGTCCCCGTGTCTCCTCTGCGTGTGCCCCCCACCCCCCGAGTGCCCCCCACCCCCCGAGTGCCCCCCACCCCCCGAGTGCCCCCCACCCCCCGAGTGCCCCCCACCCCCCGAGTGCCCCCCGCCACCCCCAGTGTGCCCCCGCCTGTAACAGAAGAGCGCGCAGGCCGAGACGGAGGCGAGGAGCAGCAGCAGCGAGGCGCAGGTGGCCCCGAGGGAGACTCCGCGGCGCCGCTTCCGCCGCCTCTCCTCCTGCAGCCTCCGCCGCTCCCACCACTCCACCTGGGACAGCTCGCAGCGCTCCCCCGTGTATCCCTCCGCGCAGCTACCGCGCGCAAAGGAAAAAGTCCCCCGTGGGGGGTGGGGGGGGGCGTGTCCATAAATGACGTCAATAAATGACGTCCATAAATGACGTCACAAGACTTTGGGCGATTTTTTTACCCCCCCCCTCGTCACACGGCGTCACAAAAAGTCAGATCCCCCCTCAAATATGACGTCACAAAGCTCTGCCCCCCCCCCCCAAAAATTACATTTTGAAAATAAAACGTGCTTCAAATAACCTTAAACTATTGTCATTGTAGTAGTGCGTATTTAATGTGGCGCTGCACGCTAATGTTGTACGAGAAAACATTTATTAAAAAGGAGGCGTTGGAAAGCTGAAATTTTGCATAAAATTCACTTGAAAATATTCAACGTCTAACTAAAACTGCAGATGTTCAGAATAATATATTGAAATCCTCTTGTAATTATAAGATATTAAAAGTAATTAATATTAATTACTAGTAATTAAAACATACTTGAAACTTTGTCGTAGCAAAATGCTCCTTCATGGAATAAATAAAAGGTGACCTTATTAAATTTAAAAGATCAATTGTCTCAGAGGTGGCTGTGACGAGTAATTATATAGACACACTTAAGCGGTGTGCTTTCGCTAAGTTGTCCGCACCTGCAGAAGGACGCTTGTGTTTGCGCCCGAAACGTCGTGATTTAATTTACTTACATTTTTGTTATCTACGTGACTTTACCGAAAAAGCCAAAGAGTATGAATCCTTGCAGTCACGAAAACTTCAAATCTAGAATTAAATACAGTAATCAAATCGTTAAATAATGAAAATGTATCAAAATTAGTGTTGTTATAACAATTCTATTTCATTAAGTTCATTCAAAGTTGCGCATTTTGATGTGACGTCACATTTCTCAACCCCCCCTCCAACCCCCTCGTCACACATCGTCACAAATGTCTGACCCCCCCTCCCCCCCCCCCTTTAGGTGCGTGACGTCATTTATGGACGGCCCCTAGGCTTCGCGCAGAGCGTGTCGGGGCAAGCGCCGTTGGCAAGTTGCGAAGGCCGGCACGGCACACGGCGGCGTGGGTGGTCAACGCCGCGCATCTGCCCAGCCCCGGCCGTCTTTGTCTCCCCCAGTGGCGGTGCTGAGTCGACCTAGGGGAAGCCCGGGCCCGGTTCGGCTGATCGTCACCGGTGCTGAATCAGCGGGTTCGTAGTGCAGCACGCTAACCGCTGCGCCACCGCTCCCCACGTACACATGGGTACACGTGTTTGTGTGTTGCACGGGGACACAGAGCGCGTGGGCAGGCGAGCAAGCGACGAGGTGGACAAAGTGAGTGGGTGGGCAGGTGAACAGCTGAGGAAGTGGACAGGTGAGGGGATGAGTAGGTGGACAGATGAGCAGGTGGGCAGGTGAGTGGGTGACGATGTTGACAGGTGAGGAGGTAAGGAGGTTGACAGGCACGGAGGTGGACAAGTGAGTACGTGGAAAGGCGAGTGGGTGGACAGGCGAGTGGGTGGACAGGCGAGTGGTGGACAGGCGAGTGGGTGGACAGGTCAACAGGTGGACAAGCGAGTGGTCGGACAGACGAGTGGGTGGACAGGCGAGTGGGTGGACAGGTGAATAGGTGGACAGGCGAGTGGTCGGACAGACGAGTGGGTGGACAGGTGAACAGGTGGACAGGCGAGTGGGCGGACTGGCGAGTGGGTGGACAGGCGAGTGGGTGGACAGGTGAACAGGTGGACAATCGAATGGGTGGACAGGCGAGTGGGTGGACAGGCGAGTGGGTGGACAGGTGAACAGGTGGACAGGTCAACAGGTGGACAGGCGAGTGGGTGGACAGGTGAGCAGGTGGACAATCGAATGGGTGGACAAGGCGAGTGGGTGGACAGGTGAACAGGTGGACAGGCGAGTGGGTGGACAGGTGAACAGGTGGACAATGGAATGGGTGGGATGGGCGAGCAGATGTATATGCGAGTGGGTGGTCACCTGCACGCGAAGGTGGACACCTGTGCGTAGTGGCGACACTCCCCCCCATTCTGACAGAAGGCGACGTGAGTCTCGGGGCACAGCTCGGCGTGCCCCCCCACCGGGGACCCCCCCTCGCCCCCCCACTCCTCGCCTAGGGGTGAGCAACGCGTGGAGAAGGGGGGGGGGTGAGCGGAAGTCGTGCGGGACACGGATCGTGTGAAGCATCGTGGTGTGATGGTGACGATGGTGGCGAGGCTTGATGATGGTGATGATGTTGATTACGCGATGGAACACGATTTTTTTGTTCCTGGGTAATGAAGTGTTTTTTTTAATTGCTTACGCCTCAAAAGTAAAGAAAACGGCTATTTATTATTATTATTCCCCACAAACTTTGCTTTTGTGACCAGGACTTTACGTGAAGGAATGACACAAATGCACACCACGTGTTCTCATTAACAATAGGAACATTTCAAATATCAATGTCTAGGTCACAAAAGCAAAGTTTGTGGGCAATAATAGCAATTTCCTGTACTTTCGAGGCATAAGCAATTCGGAAATAAAACTTACTACCCAGGAACAACTTTTATTTTGTTACACAGTGTTACCCATGTTCTGTTTACGTCACAAGCCTTACAAATTGGCTGTGTCGGGCGGTGGAGGGTTTGACGACATATTTACGCTTACACAAACTGAACCAAAAACCACGATTATGGATATGTTGATGTTGGTTGTGATGATGTTTATGATGATGATGATGATTCTGATGTTGATTGTGACGATGATGTTGATCGTGATGGTAATGTTGACGATATTGTTGACAGTGATGGTGGTGATGATGTGAGTGATGTTGTTGATAGTGATGAAGATGATGTTAATGATGATGTTAGAGTGATGACCATGATGTCAATGATGATGTTGATGATGTTGAAGATCGTGATGACGATGATGTTAATGATGATGATGATGTTGATAGCGATGACGATGATGTTATTGATGATGATGTTGATAGCGATGACGATGATGTAATTGATGATGGTGATGATTTTGATGTTGATTGTGACGACGATGTTGATCGTGATGGTAATGTTGACGATATTGTTGACAGTGATGGTGGTGATGATGTGAGTGATGTTGTTGATAGTGATGAAGATGATGTAAATAATGATGTTAGAATGATGACCATGATGTCAATGATGATGATGTTGATGATGTTGAAGATCGTGATGACGATGATGTTAATGATGATGATGTTGATAGCGATGACGATGATGTTATTGATGATGTTAGAGTGATGACCATGATGTCAATGATGATGTTGATGATGTTGAAGATCGTGATGAAGATGATGTTAATGATGATGTGGTTGATCGCGATGACGATGATGTTAATGATGATGATGTTGATAGCGATCACCATGATGTCAATGATGATGATGTTGATGATGTTGACGATCGCGATGACGATGATGTTATTGATGATGATGTTGATAGCGATGACGATGATGTTAATGATGATGATGTTGATAGCGATGACGATGATGTTAATGATGATGATGATGTTGATAGCGATGACGATGATGTTATTGATGATGTTAGAGTGATGACCATGATGTCAATGATGATGATGTTGATGAAGTTGAAGATCGTGAAGACGATGATGATGTTGATGAAGTTTAAGATCGTGAAGACGATGATGTTAATGATGATGATGTTGATAGCGATGACGATGATGTTAATGATGATGATGTTGGTAGCGATGATGTTGATAGCGATGACGATGATGTTAATGATGATGATGATGTTGATGGCGATGACGATGATGTTATTGATGATGATGTTGATAGCGATGATGTTATTGATGATGATGTTGACAGCGATGACGATGATGTAATTGATGATGATGGTGATGATGGTGTGGGTACCCGTGGAGGCGATGCACGTGACTGTGTCCACGTGCAGAGAGAGCCCTGCCTGGCACGAACATGATGTAATTGATGATGATGATGGTGATGATGGTGTGGGTACCCGTGGAGGCGATGCACGTGACTGTGTCCACGTGCAGAGAGAGCCCTGCCTGGCACGAACATGATGTAATTGATGATGATGATGATGGTGATGATGATGGTGTGGGTACCTGTGGAGGCGATGCACGTGACTGTGTCCACGTGCAGAGAGAGCCCTGCCTGGCACGAACATCGCGGCCCACGCAGCCCTCGCCACTCGCACAGCTGTTGGCACCCGGCACGATCCGCGAGCTCGCAGCCTGGCCGCAGCATCACAACAACAACATCATCATCATAGCATCATCATCACACCATCACACATCATCATACCATCACACATCATCATACCATCACACACCACACAGCACAATCCGCGAGCTCGCAGCCTGGCTGATTCATAACAACAACAACATCATCATCACCATACGATCATCATACCATCATCATCACACAACATCATCATACCATCACCATAATACCATCACGCACCACACAGCATGGTCCACGAGCTCACGGCCTGGCCTCTGCATCACATCATCATCATCATCATACCATCACTCAACATCGTCTTGCAACATCATACCATCATACCACATCACAGAACATAATCCCATCACATACCATCATACCATTATCACACACTATCAAAATCACACCACATCACAACTGTTGCACACCATCACACGACATCACAACATCGTAACAAATCACATCAGAGGTGAGTGTTGAAAGTGTTTGTTTTTTTATTTCCCCATAAACGGTAACCGCACGTCAGAATATTCGGAATATTTGGTTTAACATCCAAAATAGAGGTTTGTTTGGGGTTAGATCGCGTAAATCTATAAATGTGTCGTTAAACCCGCCACCACCCGACACAGCCAACTAGTAAGGGTTGTCACGTAAACAGAACGTGGCCAATTCGTCACTAGCACAGCACTAGTGTATAATGTAGTGTATAGTAGTGTAGAGTAGTGTGTAGTGTGTAGTAGTGTTTAGTAGTGTGTAGTGTATAGTGAAGTGTATAGTAGTGTATAGTGTAGTGTATAGTAGTGTAGTGTATAGTAGTGTAGTGTATAGTGAAGTGTATAGTAGTATAGTGTAGTGTATAGTAGTGTAGTGTATAGTGAAGTGTATAGTGTAGTGTATAGTAGTGTGTAGTGTATAGTGAAGTGTATTGTAGTGTAGTGTACAGTGTATAGTAGTGTATAGTGTAGTATACTAGTACAGCACTAACCGGTGTGTTGGAGAGCCAAGCCACAACATTTACAATCTTGAGTACGACGTTTCGACAGTAATTACAACTAGCTTCACAAGGCGACAGCCAAACAACACACCGGTGTTGCTTGCTGTACTAGTGACGAATTGTCCACGTTCTGTTTACGTGACAAACCTTTACTAGTTGGCTGTGTCGGGTGGTGATTTATTTACAAGATCTCACCCCCCCCCCCCCCCCTCGGAATATTCATTTAATACCGGAGGAATCCAATGAGCGGTGAAGCTCACGACAAAACGAAAACATGCAACCACGTGGTGACTACGGCCACACTTTCGCCGCATGCCGAACGATTCGTTCCAAACGTTCCAGCGGAGACGGTTACCGGTTCGGTTTTAAAAAAAAACACACACACACAACGGTTTTGGGTTTTAGCGGTTTTCGTGCAGCGAACAAATCCGGTCCCGAGTCCAACTCGTGCGGTTTACCGCTGCAGGTCTTGCCGTCAGGGAGCAGAGCGGATCGTGGGGGGCACACGCAGAGGGGCCCCCCACTCGTCTCCACGCAGCCGTGGCTACATCCCGGGGGGGTCCCTCCGCACGGCGTGGACTCTGCGCCACCACCGCCAGCAACAACAACAACCATCATCATCAACAACAACAACAGCCATCATCATCAACAACAACAACAAACATCAACAACAACAAACATCAACAGCCACCATCATCAACAACAGCCACCATCATCATCAACAACAACCATCATCATCAACAACAACAAACATCAACATCAACAACAACCATCATCATCAACAACAACCATCAACAACAACCATCAACAACAACAACAATAACCACCATCAACAATAACCACCACCACTAACTACCAACCACAACCATCATCAACATCAACAACAACCATCAACAACAACAACCACCATCATCAACCACCACCACTACCAACAATAACCACCATCAACAACAACCACCACCACTACCAACAATAACCACCATCAACAACAACCACCACCACTACCAACCACAACCATCATCAACAACAACCACCACCACTACCAACCACAACCATCATCAACAACAACCACCACCACTACCAACCACAACCATCAATAACAACTACCACCACCATCAACAGCAACAACCATCAACATCAACAACCACCACCACTACCAACCACAACCATCAACAACAACAACCACCATCAACAACAACCATCAACATCAACAACCATCACCACGATCCACGCGGCAGTCAGAGCAGTGCCTTGGTAGTGTGCATGGCACGGGCTCAGGGTGCAGTTGCACCACCTGCCACCCTCGATAGCTACAACACTGTGTGAGTCTGTGAGTCTCTGTGTGAGTCTGTGGGTCTCTGTGTGAGTCTGTGGGTCTCTGTGTGAGTCTGTGAGTCTCTGTGTGAGTCTGTGAGTCTCTGTGTGAGTCTGTGAGTCTCTGTGTGAGTCTATGGGTCTCTGTGTGAGTCTGTGAGTCTCTGTGTGAGTCTGTGAGTCTCTGTGTGAGTCTGTGGGTCTCTGTGTGAGTCTGTGAGTCTCTGTGTGAGTCTGTGAGTCTCTGTGTGAGTCTGTGAGTCTCTGTGTGAGTCTGTGAGTCTCTGTGTGAGTCTATGGGTCTCTGTGTGAGTCTGTGAGTCTCTGTGTGAGTCTGTGAGTCTCTGTGTGAGTCTGTGAGTCTCTGTGTGAGTCTGTGAGTCTGTGAGTCTCTGTGTGAGTCTGTGAGTCTCTGTGTGAGTCTGTGAGTCTCTGTGAGAGTCTGTGGGTCTCTGTGTGAGTCTGTGAGTCGCTGTGTGAGTCTGTGAGTCTCTGTGTGAGTCTATGCGTCTCTGTGTGAGTTTATGGGTCTATGTGTGAGTCTATGGGTCTCTGTGTGAGTCTATGGCACTCTGAGTCTATGGGTCTCTCTGTGAGTCTATGGGTCTCTATGTGAGTCTATGGGCCTCTGTGTGAGTCTATGGGTCTCTGTGTGAGTCTATGGGTCTCTGTGTGAGTCTATGGGCCTCGGTGTGAGTCTTTGGTCTCTATGTGAGTCTATGGGCCTCTGTGTGAGTCTATGGGTCTCTGTGTGAGTTTATGGGTCTCTGTGTGAGTGTATGGGTCTCCGTTAGAGTTTATGGGTCTCTGTGTGAGTCTGTGCGTCTCTGTGTGAGTCTATGGGTCTCTTTGTGAGTCTATGGGTCTCTGTGTGAGTCTATGCGTCTATGTGTGAGTCAATTATTTTCTGTCTGAGTCTATGGGTCTCTGTGTGAGTCTATGGGTCTCTGTGTGAGTCTATGGGCCTCTGTGTGAGTCTATTGGTCTCTGTGTGAGTCTATGGGACTCTGTGTGAGTATATAGGTCTTTGTGTGAGTCTATGGGTCTCTGTGTGAGTTTATGGGTTTCCGTGAGAGTATATGGGTCTCTGTGTGAGTTTGTGCGTCTCTGTGTGAGTCTATGGGTCTCTGTGTGAGTCTATGGGTCTCTGTGTGAGTATATGGGCCTCTGTGTGAGTCTATTGGTCTCTGTGTGAGTCTATGGGACTCTGTGTGAGTATATGGGTCTTTGTGTGAGTCTATGGGTCTCTGTGTGAGTTTATGGGTCTCCGTGAGAGTATATGGGTCTCTGTGTGAGTCTGTGCGTCTCTGTGTGAGTCTATGGGTCGCTGTGTGAGTCTATGGGTCTCTGTGTGAGTCTATGCGTCTATGTGTGAGTCTATGCATCTCTGTGTGAGTCTATGGGTCTCTGGGTGAGTATATGCATCTGTGTGAGTCTATGGGTCTCTGTGCGACTCTATTGGTCTCTGAGTCTATGCGTCTCTGTGTGAGTCTTTGAGGCTCTGTTTGAGTCTATGGGACTCTGAGTCTATGGGTCTCTGTGTGAGTCTATGGGACTCTGAGTCTATGGGTCTCTGTGTGAGTATATGAGGCTCTGTGTGAGTCTATGGGACTCTGAGTCTCTGGGTCTATGTGTGAGTCTATGAGGCTCTGTGTGAGTCTTTGAGGCTCTGTGTGAGTCTATGGGTCTCTGTGTGAGTCTGTGAGTCTCTGTGTGAGTCTGTGAGTCTCTGTGTGAGTCTGTGAGTCTCTGTATGAGTCTGTGAGTCTCTGTGTGAGTCTATGGGTCTCTGTGTGAGTCTGTGAGTCTCTGTGTGAGTCTGTGAGTCTCTGTGTGAGTCTGTGAGTCTCTGTGTGAGTCTGTGAGTCTGTGAGTCTCTGTGTGAGTCTGTGAGTCTCTGTGTGAGTCTGTGAGTCTCTGTGAGAGTCTGTGGGTCTCTGTGTGAGTCTGTGAGTCGCTGTGTGAGTCTGTGAGTCTCTGTGTGAGTCTATGCGTCTCTGTGTGAGTTTATGGGTCTATGTGTGAGTCTATGGGTCTCTGTGTGAGTCTATGGCACTCTGAGTCTATGGGTCTCTCTGTGAGTCTATGGGTCGCTATGTGAGTCTATGGGCCTCTGTGTGAGTCTATGGGTCTCTGTGTGAGTCTATGGGTCTCTGTGTGAGTCTATGGGCCTCGGTGTGAGTCTTTGGTCTCTATGTGAGTCTATGGGCCTCTGTGTGAGTCTATGGGTCTCTGTGTGAGTTTATGGGTCTCTGTGTGAGTTTATGGGTCTCCGTGAGAGTATATGGGTCTCTGTGTGAGTCTGTGCGTCTCTGTGTGAGTCTATGGGTCTTTTTGTGAGTCTATGGGTCTCTGTGTGAGTCTATGCGTCTATGTGTGAGTCAATTATTTTCTGTCTGAGTCTATGGGTCTCTGTGTGAGTCTATGGGTCTCTGTGTGAGTCTATGGGCCTCTGTGTGAGTCTATTGGTCTCTGTGTGAGTCTATGGGACTCTGTGTGAGTATATGGGTCTTTGTGTGAGTCTATGGGTCTCTGTGTGAGTTTATGGGTTTCCGTGAGAGTATATGGGTCTCTGTGTGAGTTTGTGCGTCTCTGTGTGAGTCTATGGGTCTCTGTGTGAGTCTATGGGTCTCTGTGTGAGTATATGGGCCTCTGTGTGAGTCTATTGGTCTCTGTGTGAGTCTATGGGACTCTGTGTGAGTATATGGGTCTTTGTGTGAGTCTATGGGTCTCTGTGTGAGTTTATGGGTCTCCGTGAGAGTATATGGGTCTCTGTGTGAGTCTGTGCGTCTCTGTGTGAGTCTATGGGTCGCTGTGTGAGTCTATGGGTCTCTGTGTGAGTCTATGCGTCTATGTGTGAGTCTATGCATCTCTGTGTGAGTCTATGGGTCTCTGGGTGAGTATATGCATCTGTGTGAGTCTATGGGTCTCTGTGCGACTCTATTGGTCTCTGAGTCTATGCGTCTCTGTGTGAGTCTTTGAGGCTCTGTTTGAGTCTATGGGACTCTGAGTCTATGGGTCTCTGTGTGAGTCTATGGGACTCTGAGTCTATGGGTCTCTGTGTGAGTATATGAGGCTCTGTGTGAGTCTATGGGACTCTGAGTCTCTGGGTCTATGTGTGAGTCTATGAGGCTCTGTGTGAGTCTTTGAGGCTCTGTGTGAGTCTATGGGTCTCTGTGTGAGTCTGTGAGTCTCTGTGTGAGTCTGTGAGTCTCTGTGTGAGTCTGTGAGTCTCTGTATGAGTCTGTGAGTCTCTGTGTGAGTCTATGGGTCTCTGTGTGAGTCTGTGAGTCTCTGTGTGAGTCTGTGAGTCTCTGTGTGAGTCTGTGAGTCTCTGTGTGAGTCTGTGAGTCTGTGAGTCTCTGTGTGAGTCTGTGAGTCTCTGTGTGAGTCTGTGAGTCTCTGTGAGAGTCTGTGGGTCTCTGTGTGAGTCTGTGAGTCGCTGTGTGAGTCTGTGAGTCTCTGTGTGAGTCTATGCGTCTCTGTGTGAGTTTATGGGTCTATGTGTGAGTCTATGGGTCTCTGTGTGAGTCTATGGCACTCTGAGTCTATGGGTCTCTCTGTGAGTCTATGGGTCGCTATGTGAGTCTATGGGCCTCTGTGTGAGTCTATGGGTCTCTGTGTGAGTCTATGGGTCTCTGTGTGAGTCTATGGGCCTCGGTGTGAGTCTTTGGTCTCTATGTGAGTCTATGGGCCTCTGTGTGAGTCTATGGGTCTCTGTGTGAGTTTATGGGTCTCTGTGTGAGTTTATGGGTCTCCGTGAGAGTATATGGGTCTCTGTGTGAGTCTGTGCGTCTCTGTGTGAGTCTATGGGTCTTTTTGTGAGTCTATGGGTCTCTGTGTGAGTCTATGCGTCTATGTGTGAGTCAATTATTTTCTGTCTGAGTCTATGGGTCTCTGTGTGAGTCTATGGGTCTCTGTGTGAGTCTATGGGCCTCTGTGTGAGTCTATTGGTCTCTGTGTGAGTCTATGGGATTCTGTGTGAGTATATGGGTCTTTGTGTGAGTCTATGGGTCTCTGTGTGAGTTTATGGGTTTCCGTGAGAGTATATGGGTCTCTGTGTGAGTTTGTGCGTCTCTGTGTGAGTCTATGGGTCTCTGTGTGAGTCTATGGGTCTCTGTGTGAGTATATGGGCCTCTGTGTGAGTCTATTGGTCTCTGTGTGAGTCTATGGGACTCTGTGTGAGTATATGGGTCTTTGTGTGAGTCTATGGGTCTCTGTGTGAGTTTATGGGTCTCCGTGAGAGTATATGGGTCTCTGTGTGAGTCTGTGCGTCTCTGTGTGAGTCTATGGGTCGCTGTGTGAGTCTATGGGTCTCTGTGTGAGTCTATGCGTCTATGTGTGAGTCTATGCATCTCTGTGTGAGTCTATGGGTCTCTGGGTGAGTATATGCATCTGTGTGAGTCTATGGGTCTCTGTGCGACTCTATTGGTCTCTGAGTCTATGCGTCTCTGTGTGAGTCTTTGAGGCTCTGTGTGAGTCTATGGGACTCTGAGTCTATGGGTCTCTGTGTGAGTCTATGGGACTCTGAGTCTATGGGTCTCTGTGTGAGTATATGAGGCTCTGTGTGAGTCTATGGGACTCTGAGTCTCTGGGTCTATGTGTGAGTCTATGAGGCTCTGTGTGAGTCTTTGGGACTGTGAGTCTATGGGTCTCTGTGTGAGTCTATGAGGCTCTGTGTGAGTCTATGGGACTCTCTATGAGTCTATGGGACTTTGAGTCTATGCGTCTCTGTGTGAGTCTAAGGGACTCTGAGTCTATGGGTCTCTATATGAGTATATGGGTCTCTGTGAGTCTATGGGTGTGCGTTGTGTAGTTTGTTTGTAGTTAGTGTGTGGTTAGTGTGTAGTTAGAGTGTAGTTAGTGTGCGGTTAGTGTGTAGTTAGTGTGTGGTCAGTGTGTTGTTAGGGTGTAGTTAGTATGTAGTTATTGTGTGGTTAGTTTGTAGTCAGTGTGTAGTTAGTGTGTGGTTAGTGTGTGGTTAGTGTGTAGTTAGTGTGTGGTTAGTGTGTAGTTAGTGTGTGGTTAGTGTGTAGTTAGCGTGTGGTTAGCGTGTGGTTAGTGTGTAGTTAGTGTGTAGTTAGGGTGTAGTTAGTGTGTAGTTAGGGTGTAGTTAGTGTTTAGTTAGAGTGTAGTTAGTGTAGCTAGAGTGTAGTTAGTGTGTAGTTGGTGTGTGGTTAGGGTGTACTTAGGGTGTGGTTAGCGTGTAGTTAGTGTGTGTTAGGGTGTAGTCAGGGTGTGGTTAGGGTGTAGTGTGTAGGTAGTGTGTAGTTAGTGTGTAGTTCGTGTGTGGTTAGGGTGTAGTTAGTGTGTAGTTATGGTATAGTTAGGGTGTGGTTATGGTGTAGTTAGTGTTCAGTTAGTGTGTAGTTAGGGTGTGGTTAGGGTGTAGTTAGTGTGTAGTTAGTGTGTAGTGTGTAGTTAGTGTGTCGTTAGTGTGTAGTTAATGTGTAGTTGGAATGTAGTTAGTGTGTAGTTAGTGTGTGGGTAGGGTCTAGTTGGAGTGTAGTTAGTGTGTAGTTAGTTTGTAGTTAGGGTGTAGTTAGTGTGTAGTGTGTAGTTAGAGTGTAGTTAGTGTGTTGTTAGTGTGTGGTTATCGTGTAGTTAGGGTGTAGTTAGCGTGTAGTTAGCGTGTAGTTAGTGTGTAGTTAGTGTGTAGTTGGAGTGTAGTTAGTGTGTTGTTAGTGTGCAGTTAGGGTGTAGTTAGTGTGTAGTTAGTGTGTAGTTAGTGTGTAGTTAGAGTGTAGTTAGGGTGTTGTTAGCGTGTAGTTAGTGTGTAGTTAGTGTATAGTTGGAGTATAGTTAGTGTGTTGTTAGAGTGTAGTTAGGGTGTAGTTAGTGTGTAGTTAGTGTTGTTAGAGTGTAGTTAGGGTGTAGTTAGTGTGTAGTTGGAGTGTATTTAGTGTGTAATTAGCGTGTAGTTAGTGTGTAGTTACTGTATAGTTACAGTGTAGTTAGTGTGTAGTTAGTGTGTGATTAGTGTGTAGTTAGTGTGTAGTTACTGTATAGTTACAGTGTAGTTAGTGTGTAGTTAGTGTGTAGTTAGGGTGTAGTTAGAGTGTAGCTAGGGTGTGGTTAGAGTGTAGTCAGGGTGTAGTTAGTGTGTAGTTGGAGTGTAGTCAGTGTGTAGTTTGTGTGTGGTTAGTGTGTACTTAGTGTGTTGTTAGAGTGTAATTAGTGTGTAGTTAGTGTGTAGTTGGAGTGTGTAGTTAGTGTGTAGTTAGTGTGTAGTTGGAGTGTAGTTAGTGTGTAGTGTGTAGTTAGAGTGTAGTTAGTGTGTTGTTAGTGTGTAGTTAGTGTGTAGTTAGTGTGTAGTTGGAGTGCAGTTAGTGTGTTGTTAGAGTGTAGTTAGGGTGTAGTTAGTGTGTATTTAGTGTTGTTAGAGTGTAGTTAGGGTGTAGTTAGTGTGTAGTTGGAGTGTAGTTAGTGTGTAGTGTGTAGTTAGGGTTTAGTTAGTGTGTAATTAGCGTGTAGTTAGTGTGTAGTTACTGTATAGTTACAGTGTAGTTAGTGTGTAGTTAGTGTGTAATTAGTGTGTAGTTAGTGCGTAGTTACTGTATAGTTAGTGTGTAGTTAGTGTGTAGTTAGTGTGTAGTTAGGGTATAGTTAGAGTGTAGCTAGGGTGTAGTTAGAGTGTAGTCAGGGTGTAGTTAGTGTGTAGTTGGAGTGTAGTTAGTATGTAGTTTGTGTGTAGTTAGTGTGTAGTTAGTGTGTGGTTAGTGTGTTGTTAGAGTGTAATTAGTGTGTAGTTAGTGTGTAGTTGGAGTGTGTAGTTAGTGTGTAGTTGGAGTGTAGTTAGTGTGTAGTGTGTTGTTAGAGTGTAGTTAGTGTGTAGTTAGGGTGTAGTTAGTGTGTAGTTAGAGTGTAGTTAGTGTATAGTTAGTGTGTAGTTAGTGTGTAGTTAGTGTGTAGTTGGAGTGTAGTTAGTGTGTAGTTAGTGTGTAGTTAGTGTGTAGTTGGTGTGTAGTTAGAGTGTAGTTAGTGTATAGTTATGGTGTAGTTAGTGTGTAGTTGGAGTGTAGTTAGTGTGTAGTTTGTGTGTAGTTAGTGTGTAGTTAGTGTGTAGTTGGAGTGTGGTTAGTGTGTTGTTAGTGTGTAGTTAGGGTGTAGTTAGTGTGTAGTTGGAGTGTAGTTAATGTGTAGTTAGTGTGTAGTTAGTGTGTAGTTGGAGTGTAGTTAATGTGTAGTTAGTGTGTAGTTAGTGTGTAGTTGGAGTGTAGTTAATGTGTAGTTAGTGTGTAGTTAGTGTGTAGTTGGAGTGTGGTTGACTCGCCGTGACACGTCCTCTGGTCGGGCAGCAGTGAGAAGCCAGCTGGACACGTGCACTGGAAGGACCCTGGGAGGTTCTCACAGCCCAGGGTGCAGCCGTGGTTCCACATCGCGCACTCATTCACATCTAGGGGGGGGGGGGTAGGGGGGGGGTATAGAACATTGGGGGGCTGCCATTGGTCCAATTTCGGCTTCCACACTATCATCATCAGCAGTATCGTTTGCTGCAACAGTAGCGTCGTCATCACTGTCATCATCATTGTCGTCATCATTGTCGTCATCATTGTCATCATCATCATTGTCATCATCATCATCATCATTGTCATCATCACTGTCATCATCACTGTCATCATCATTGTCACCATCATTGTCATCACTGTCATCATCATTGTCATCATCATCATTGTCATCATCACTGTCATCATCACTGTCATCATCATTGTCATCATCATCATTGTCATCATCACTGTCATCATCACTGTCATCATTATCATCATTGTCATCATTGTCATCACCATTGTCATCATCATCATTGTCATCATCATCGTCATCACTGTCATCATCATTGTCATCATCATTGTCATCATCATTGTCATCATCATCATTGTCATCATCATTGTCATCATCACTGTCATCATCATTGTCATCATCATCATCATTGTCATCATCACTGTCATCATCATTGTCATCATCATTGTCATCATCATTGTCATCATCATCATCATTGTCATCATCATTGTCATCATCACTGTCATCATCATTGTCATCATTATTGTCATCATTGTCATCATCATCACTGTCATCATCATTGTCATCATTGTCATCATCATTGTCATCATCATTGTCATAATCATTGTCATAATCATTGTCATCATCATCATCATCCTCAACAGTGGCAGCAGCAGCATTGCTGTGATGATGATGATCATCATCATCATCATCAGTATTGTCACCATGAGTCGTAGCAGCATTTTGTTTCAAATTGTTTATCCAGGAATGCCTCGCTTGAGTCTCAAGACTCTTCATCAGGAGGGTCCTGCCAAGTCTTCGTAAAGCAATGGTGCGATGCCGCTGCCGCTGCGGCTGCGGCTGCTCCGTGTGATTCCAATCGCGTCATTTGCGGGTACATTTTCATCATTGTGTGTGTGTGGGTGCGCGAGTGTGTTTTGTTTTAGATATGGGACAGTGTGGGGGAGAATGCAAGCAGATCATGGGGAGAACAATCTCCACGCAGAGAGGCAACCCGAGGCTGGAGTCGAACCCGGTGACTTGTTGATCTCAGGCACGAGTGCTACCGCTGACTCCACCCGCTGCCTTTGGCCAGGCAGTGTGACCTTCGGCTCGATGCATTTGAGAACGCGGTTTAATCAGAGTTCAGTCTACGCGAGTCAATGGGTCTCTGTGTGAATTTATGTGATTCTATAGGTCTCTGTGTGAGTCTATGAGACTATATGAGAGTCTATGGGTCTCTGTGTGACGAGTCTATGGGTCTCTATGTGAGTCTATGGGTCTCTATGTGAGTCTATGAGACTATATGAGAGTCTATGGGTCTCTGTGTGACGAGTCTGTGCGTCTTTATGTGAGTCTACGGGTTTCTATCGCGAGTCTGTGGGTCTCTATGTGAGTCTCTGGGCCTCTCTGTGATGAGTTTATAGGTCATTGTGTGAGTCTATATGTCTCTGTGTTTGTCTATGGGTTTCTATGTGATGAGTCTGGATTTCTGTGTGATTACTCTATGGGTCTGTGTGACGAGTCTATTGGTCTCTGTGTGATGAGACTATGGCTCTCTACGTGAGTCTATGGGTCTCTGTGTGACGAGTCTATGGCTCTCTATGTGAGTCTATGGGTCTCTGTGTGACGAGTCTATGGGTCTCTGTGTGAGTCTATGGGTCTCTGTGTGACGAGTCTATGGCTCTCTATGTGAGCATATGGGTCTCTGTGTGAGTCTATGGGTCTCTGTGTGAGTCTATGGGTCTCTGTGTGATGAGTCTATGGGTCTCTGTGCGAGTCTATGGGTCTCTGTGTGACGAGTCTGTGGGTCTCTGTGTGATGAGTCTATGGGTCTCTGTGCGAGTCTATGGGTCTCTGTGCGAGTCTATGGGTCTCTGTGTGAGTCTATGGGTCTCTGTGTGACGAGTCTATGGGTCTCTGTGTGATGAGTCTATGGGTCTCTGTGCGAGTCTATGGGTCTCTGTGTGACGAGTGTATGGCTCTCTACGTGAGTCTATGGGTCTCTGTGTGACGAGTCTATGGGTCTCTGTGTGACGAGTCTACGGTGACCGGGCTGAGACCATCATCTCGCTGCACGTGAGAACCCGGATCAACCTCAGGCTGTGTCTGAAACTCGGGCTGGAACCCAGCCTCCTGCCCAGCGGTGGCCGCTCAAGCGCTCTGACATCCTGGGCCACCTGGCCACCCCTGTTAGGGTTAGTGGTTAGTGCTGGGTTAGGGTTAGTGGTTAGTGCTGGGTTAGGGTTAGTGGTTAGTGCTGGGTTAGGGTTAGTGGTTAGTGCTGGGTTAGGGTTAGTGGTTAGTGCTGGGTTAGGGTTAGTGGTTAGTGCTGGGTTAGGGTTAGTGGTTAGTGCTGGGTTAGGGTTAGTGGTTAGTGCTGGGTTAGGGTTAGTGGTTAGTGCTGGGTTAGGGTTAGTGGTTAGTGCTGGGTTAGGGTTAGTGGTTAGTGCTGGGTTAGGGTTAGTGGTTAGTGCTGGGTTAGGGTTAGTGGTTAGTGCTGGGTTAGGGTTAGTGGTTAGTGCTGGGTTAGGGTTAGTGGTTAGTGCTGGGTTAGGGTTAGTGGTTAGTGCTGGGTTAGGGTTAGTGGTTAGTGCTGGGTTAGGGTTAGTGGTTAGTGCTGGGTTAGGGTTAGTGGTTAGTGCTGGGTTAGGGTTAGTGGTTAGTGCTGGGTTAGGGTTAGTGGTTAGTGCTGGGTTAGGGTTAGTGGTTAGTGCTGGGTTAGGGTTAATGGTAAGAGTGGGGCTTACGGTTAGGGTTAATGGTTAGGGCTAATGGTAAGGGTGGGGTTTATGGTTAGGGTTAATGGTTAGGGTTAATGTCAAGGGTGGGGTTTACGGTTAGGGTTAATGGTTAGGGTTAATGGTAAGGGTGGGGTTTACGGTTAGGGTTAATGGTTAGGGTTAATGGTAAGGGTGGGGTTCACGGTTAGGGTTAATAGTTAGAGTGGAGTAAATGGTTAGTACCGGGTTAGGGTTAGTGGTTAGTGCTGGGTTAGGGTTAATGTCAAGGGTGGGGTTTACGGTTAGGGTTAATGGTTAGGGTTAATGGTTAGGGTTAATGGTTAGGGTTAATGTCAAGGGTGGGGTTTAGGGTTAATGGTTAGGGTTAATGGTTAGGGTTGATGGTAAGGGTGGGGTTCACGGTTAGGATTAATAGTTAGAGCGGAGTACATGGTTAGTGCCGGTTAGGGTTAGTGGTTAGTGCTGGGTTAGGGTTAATGTCAAGGGTGGGGTTTACGGTTAGGGTTAACGGTTAGGGTTAATGGTTAGGGTTAATGGTTAGGGTTAATGGTTAGAGTTGATGGTTAGGGTTAATGGTTAGGGTTAATGGTTAGGGTTAATGGTTAGGGTTAATGGTTAGGGTTAATGGTTAGAGTTGATGGTTAGGGTTAATGGTTAGGGTTAATGGTTAGGGTTGATGGCAAGGGTGGGGTTTACGGTTAGGGTTAATGGTTAGGGTTAATGGTTAGGGTTAATGGTTAGGGTTAATGGTTAGGGTTAATGGTTAGGGTTAATGGTTAGAGTTGATGGTTAGGGTTAATGGTTAGGGTTAATGGTTAGGGTTGATGGCAAGGGTGGGGTTTACGGTTAGGGTTAATGGTTAGGGTTAATGGTTAGGGTTAATGGTTAGGGTTAATGGTAAGGGTGGGGTTCACGGTTAGGGTTAATAGTTAGAGCGGAGTATATGGTTAGGGCCGGGTTAGGGTTATTGGTTAGGGCTGGGTTAGGGTTAATGGTTAGGGCGGGGTTTTACGGTTAGGGTTAACGGTTAGGCTTAACGGTTAGGGTTAACGGCTACGTCTCTGTAGCTCGGGGCCCCACCGAGCGCTATGTTTGCGGAGCGGGGACAGCGCCCCGCCGGCTGGCCGCGCTTACCTTGGCACCGCGTCCCCCCGGCCTCCGCCTCGAAGCCCTCCGGACAGGGGGAGCAGGAGGCGGCTTCCTCGCTGCACGTGCGGCCTTCACGCCACACGGCACACGGCACACCGCACGAGACACAAAGACAAAGATACCCTCCCCCCCCCCATCCCCGTATAGCCTTTAACAGACTGTTGGGGCAAGTGCCGTCAGCGAGTAGCAGCACCGAAGAAGGCCGGCGCGGCGCACGAGGGGGTGGGTTGCCAGCGACGCGCACGACCGCCTTTGTCTCCCCAGCGCTGATGTGTTTTTACAGCGCACAAGGTACTCGTTAGAGGCCGATTTGACCCAGGCCCGGTTCAGATAAGCGTCACTGTTATTCGTCGTGAACGGGAATCGAACTCGGGTTTGCCCGGTTCGTAGCGCAGAGCGCTAACCACTCCACTGCCGCTCCATATTCAACGCATATGCATTGTCCTGTCTACACGCACGGGCGTACACTGAATGCAGCGATATACACTCACATTGACCCTCTCACACACACGTGTGTGAGAGTACGTCTCGTTATAAGAAGATAGATGCGCGGAGCGACATGATGATGATGGTGATTGTGTTGAGATGATCTCATGATGACGATGGTGATTGTGTTGAGATTATCTCATGATGATGGTGATTGTGTTGAGATGATCTCATGATGACGATGGTGATTGTGTTGAGATGATCTCATGATGACGATGGTGATTGTGTTGAGATGATCTCATGATGATGATGATTATGTTGAGATTATCTCATGATGATGGTGAATGTGTTGAGATGATCTCATGATGACGATGGTGATTGTGTTGAGATGATCTCATGATGATGATGATTGTGTTGAGATTATCTCACGATGATGGTGAATGTGTTGAGATGATCTCATGATGATGATGATGATTGTGTTGAGATGATCTCACGTTGATAATGGTGATTGTGTTGAGATGATCTCATGATGATGATGATTGTATTTTTTTTTATTTAAAGCTTTCGTGACTGCAGTAATTCATATTCTTAGCTCTTTCGGTAAAGTCACGTTGAAGGGAAACAACAAAATAATAAAATATATATAAAACAATAAAAATTATCACGACGTTTCGACCACAACATGACGACCGTTTGTGTTATGGTCGAAACGTCGTGAGAATTTTTATTGTTTTATATATATTTTATTATTTTATTGTTTCCCTTCAACGTGACTTTACCGAAAGAGCTAAGAATATAACGATGATGATTGTGTTGAGATGATCTCATGATGATGATGATTGTGTTGAGATGATCTCATGATGATGATGATTGTGTTGAGATGATCTCACGATGATGGTTGTAATATGATCTCATGATGATGATTATGTTGAGATGATCTCCAGATTATGATGGCGATTGTGTTGAGATGATATCATGATGATGATTGTGTTGAGATGATATCATGATGATGATTGTGTTGAGATGATCTCATGATGACGATTGTGTTCAGATGATCTCACGATGATAGTAATGATGATGACGGTCATGTTGATCATGTTTAGCTGCTGCTGCTGCTATCTACTGATTCTGTTTTGCTCCACGTCCATTAAAATCGCGATGTTCATGACCTAGCAGCGCGCTGGACTTACGATCCAGAAAGCGACGGTTCGATTCGATGTGGTCGAGTTTTATGGTTAAACGTCCCCACCCTCTCTCCATTCAGCAATCTCATTATGGTTGTTGTTATTATTATTATTGTTGTATATACGGGTAAGAGTAAAAAAAACTCGGTTTTCTTTGAGTACGAGACTCGTACAAGGCGTCAGCGTGCTTCGCATTAATTTCAAGTTAAGTACTGTATGCTGAACTTTTGTCGCACCGTACGTAGCCAACCGTGCCTGCCTTAAGAAGACAAAGAGCAGGTGAGTTTTAAGACGCGATTTAAAAAATATATATGTAAGCGTAACGGACTCGGATTTCTCGAACGGACCGAGGAAAAAAAGGGGAGCTCCACAATCACGGAGCCTGCCTGCAAACACAAACCCACAGCTCCGTCCTCCCAGAGGGCCTTACGCCAGCAGTGGCGTGGGCAAGGGAATTGCAGGGCTGCGCCTTTACTTCTGCCCGTGTCTGTCTGCACGCCGAGATTAATCGCCCGCTGTGACTCCCCCCCCACCACACCCCCTGGCGCTTGGTTTAAATCATTCACGCTGCGCGCTCCGAGTCTCTGTAACTTATCACCCTACACTCTGTCTTACTTTTATATAACAATAATCATTAACTTCATCGACAACATCGTCGTCATCAGCAGCAGCAGCCGCGGCGGCGGCGGCATCATCAGCGGTGCACAATCCGCGTGGTGGTGGCTGTCCACGTGAGCTGTCGTGACCCAGCGCCCTACCCGTGGGCATCGGGGAGGAGGAGGAGGAGCCGTAACCCCTGGCTCGACAGCAGAAGGCGGTACATCAAAAAAAGTGGACATCATCACCTGCTCTGTCTGTACGGGATAGAGTGTTTCCCCCTCGCACGCGTGGTGTTTGTTCGGGTGCTCCGGTGTTGGCCCCCGGCACGCAAACACTCTCCAATTAGCCGATAACACCTTGATATATAGAGGATCACAGAGATGATAACACCTTGATATATAGATGATCACAGAGACGATAACACCTTGATATATATAGAGGATCACAGAGACGATAACACCTTGATATATAGAGGATCGCAGAGACGATAACACCTTGATATATAGAGGATCACAGAGACGATAACACCTTGATATATAGAGGATCACAGAGACGATAACACCTTGATATATAGAGGATCACAGAGACGATAACACCTTGATATATAGAGGATCACAGAGACGATAACACCTTGATATATAGAGGATCACAGAGACGATAACACCTTGATATATAGATGATCACAGAGACGATAACACCTTGATATATAGAGGATCACAGAGACGATAACACCTTGATATATAGAGGATCACAGAGACGATAACACCTTGATCTATAGAGGATCACAGAGACGATAACACCTTGATATATAGAGGATCACAGAGACGATAACACCGTGATATATAGAGGATCGCAGAGACGATAACACCTTGATATATAGAGGATCACAGAGACGATAACACCTTGATATACAGAGGATCACAGAGACGATAACACCGTGATATATAGAGGATCGCAGAGACGATAACACCTTGATATATAGAGGATCACAGAGACGATAACACCGTGATATATAGAGGATCGCAGAGACGATGACACCTTGATATATAGAGGATCACAGAGACGATGACACCTTGATATATAGAGGATCGCAGAGACGATGACACCTTGATATATAGAGGATCGCAGAGACGATGACACCTTGATATATAGAGGATCACAGAGACGATAACACCTTGATATATAGAGGATCACAGAGACGATAACACCTTGATATATAGAGGATCACAGAGACGATAACACCTTGATATATAGAGGATCACAGAGACGATAACACCGTGATATATAGAGGATCACAGAGACGATGACACCTTGATATATAGAGGATCACAGAGACGATGACACCTTGATATATAGATGATCACAGAGACGATGACACCGTGTTATATAGAGGATCGCAGAGACGATGACACCTTGATATATAGAGGATCACAGAGACGATGACACCTTGATATATAGAGGATCACAGAGACGATGACACCTTGATATATAGAGGATCACAGAGACGATGACACCTTGATATATAGAGGATCGCAGAGACGATAACACCTTGATATATAGAGGATCACAGAGACGATAACACCTTGATATATAGAGGATCACAGAGACGATGACACCTTGATATATAGATGATCACAGAGACGATGACACCGTGTTATATAGAGGATCGCAGAGACGATGACACCTTGATATATAGAGGCTCACAGAGACGATGACACCTTGATATATAGAGGATCACAGAGACGATGACACCTTGATATATAGAGGATCGCAGAGACGATAACACCTTGATATATAGAGGATCACAGAGACGATAACACCTTGATATATAGATGATCACAGAGACGATAACACCTTGATATATAGAGGATCACAGAGACGATAACACCTTGATATATAGAGGATCGCAGAGACGATAACACCTTGATATATAGAGGATCACAGAGACGATAACACCTTGATATATAGAGGATCACAGAGACGATAACACCTTGATATATAGAGGATCACAGAGACGATAACACCTTGATATATAGAGGATCACAGAGACGATAACACCTTGATATATAGATGATCACAGAGACGATAACATCTTGATATATAGAGGATCACAGAGACGATAACACCTTGATATATAGAGGATCACAGAGACGATAACACCTTGATCTATAGAGGATCACAGAGACGATAACACCTTGATATATAGAGGATCACAGAGACGATGACACCTTGATATATAGAGGATCACAGAGACGATAATACCTTGATATATAGAGGATCACAGAGACGATAACACCTTGATATATAGAGGATCACAGAGACGATGACACCTTGATATATAGAGGATCGCAGAGACGATAACACCTTGATATATAGAGGATCACAGAGACGATGACACCTTGATATTTAGAGGATAACAGAGACGATAACACCTTGATATATAGAGGATCACAGAGACGATAACACCTTGATATATAGAGGATCGCACAGACGATGACACCTTGATATATAGAGGATCAGAGAGACGATGACACCTTGATATATAGAGCATCACAGAGACGATGACACCTTGATATATAGAGGGTCACAGAGACGATGACACCTTGATATATAGAGGATAGCAGAGACGATGACACCTTGAAATACAAAGGATCACAGAGACGATAACACCTTGACATATAGAGGATCACAGAGACGATAACACCTTGATATATAGAGGATCACAGAGACGATGACACCTTGATCTATAGAGGATCACAGAGACGATAACACCTTGATATATAGAGGATCACAGAGACGATAACACCTTGATATATAGAGGTTCACAGAGACGATGACACCTTGATATATAGAGGATCGCAGAGACGATGACACCTTGATCTATAGAGGATCACAGAGACGATGACACCTTGATATATAGAGGATCGCAGAGACGATGACACCTTGATATATAGAGGATCACAGAGACGATGACACCTTGATATATAGAGGATCGCAGAGACGATGACACCTTGATCTATAGAGGATCACAGAGACGATAACACCTTGATATATAGAGGATCACAGAGACGATAACACCTTGATATATAGAGGTTCACAGAGACGATGACACCTTGATATATAGAGGATCCCAGCGACGTTGACACCTTGATATATAGAAGATCGCAGAGACGATGACACCTTGATATATAGAGGATCGCAGAGTCGATGACACCTTGATATGTAGAGGATCGCCGAGTCGATGACACCTTGATATACAGTCGGCTGCGTGCGGTGCGAAAGAAGTTCAGCATACACTTGGACGATGCCTTTGAACCTGCGTGTTCTCGACTCCACGTGCCCCCCTCCCTCTCTCTCTCTGTCTCTCGGTGTTCATTCCAACATTGATTCCCTATGCTTCTGTGTCTACTTTTCAGTCTTCTGTTCGGTATTTGTCCCGTTAATGATCCCACGGAGCGTCTGATCCACGTGTCACAAGTAGGGCATGCACCGATTGAACCATTCCTTGAGGCCACTGCGTGGACTTAAAATAAAAAATATATTATCGGCGACGTTTCGGGCAATGTCCCTTCTTTATAGCACATAGAAAAGCAAGTGATCTACCTCTCTGGTCTTTCTACATGCCCTGAATAAGGGCCACTGCCTAAAACGTCGCCTATTATTTTACCAGGTAAGGCTCACTTAGCCATGTAGTTATTTTTGAGTAGCCAACCTGGCCACAAATGATAGCTCAACGAAGTGCCTTATCAAGTGGAAATGTATAGCAGCCAAACGCGTGATGTGGATTCTAAATGTGGAGGGAAAAACCGAAGGACCCAGAGTAGAAATCTACGCGACCACGGGGAGAGAGACACCACAAAACTCTAAATATACAGCAACAGCAGGCGTCAGGGTTGGGATCGAACCCACAAACCGCCTGTATACCAGGCGAGGTAGTTAGCATCTCATAGCCACCGTGATGATGAGAGAGAGACACCGCAAAACTCTAAATATACAGCAATAGCAGGCGTCAGGGTTGGGATCGAACCCACAAACCTCCTGCATACCAGGCGAGGTAGTTAACATCTCATAGCCACAGTGATGATGATGAGAGAGAGACACCGCAAAACTCTAAATATACAGCAGCAGGCGTCAGGGTCGGGATCTAACCCACAAACCTCCTGTACACCAGGCGAGGTAGTTAACATCTCATAGCCACCGTGATGATGATTAGAGAGAGACACCGCAAAACTCTAAATATACAGCAGCAGGTGTCAGGGTTGGGTCGAACGCACGACCTCCTGTATACCAGGCGATGTAGTCAACATCCCGCCACCGTGGCACGCCACGATTATTCATTAGCACAGCCTATAGCGAGTGTACAGGCGGTGCAACTGCACCGGAATCCCACAGGCTGGAGAGGCCCAGAAGCCGGGCTACGGGACGGGAATTTTAACGTCCGCTTGTGATCGGCCCTTTTCCATTGTGCAACTCCCAAGCTTTGGAACGGTTTGCCGTTGAGTGGGTGAGTGAATGGGTGAGTGGGTGAATGAGTGGGTGAGTGGGTTAGTAAGGGGGTGAGTGTGTAAGTGAGTGAGTGAATGGGTGAGTGGGTGAATGAGTAGGTGAGTGGGTTAGTAAGGGGGTGAGTGTGTAAGTGAGTGAGTGATCGGGCCTTTGCCACTGTGTAACTCCTAGGCTTTGGAACGCTTTTCCATTGAGTGGGTGAGTGAGTGGGTGAGTGGGTGAGTGAGATAATGAGTAAGTGAGTGAGTGGGTGGATGAGTGAGTGAGTGGCTGAGTGAGTGGGTGAGTGGGTGAGTGAGTGGCTGAGTGAGTGGGTGAGTGAGTGAGTGGGTGGGTGAGTGAGTGGCTGAGTGAGTGGGTGAGTGGGTGAGTGAGTGAGTGGCTGAGTGAGTGGGTGGGTGAGTGAGTGGCTGAGTGAGTGGGTGAGTGAGTGGCTGAGTGAGTGGGTGAGTGAGTGAGTGGCTGAGTGAGTGGGTGAGTGGGTGAGTGAGTGAGTGGCTGAGTGAGTGGGTGGGTGAGTGAGTGGCTGAGTGAGTGGGTGAGTGGGTGAGTGAGTGAGTGACTGAGTGAGTGGGTGAGTGAGTGAGTGGCTGGGTGGGTGGGTGAGTGAGTGAGTGGCTGAGTGAGTGAGTGAGTGGCTGAGTGAGTGGGTGAGTGAGTGAGTGGCTGAGTGGGTGAGTGGGTGAGTGAGTGAGTGGCTGAGTGAGTGGGTGGGTGAGTGAGTGGCTGAGTGAGTGGGTGAGTGAGTGAGTGAGTGGCTGAGTGAGTGGGTGGGTGAGTGAGTGGCTGAGTGGGTGAGTGAGTGAGTGGCTGAGTGAGTGGGTGAGTGATTGAGTGAGTGGGTGAGTGAGTGGGTGAGTGAGTGAGTGGCTGAGTGAGTGGGTGATTGAGTGGCTGAGTGAGTGGGTGAGTGAGTGGCTGAGTGATCAGGACTGTTGCCACCGTGCAGCCCCAGACTGTGGAACAACGCTCTTGATTTGCTAAAAAGACAATCGGAGTCGTTAGAGCCGTTATTTAAGTCTGTCTTGAAAACTCACCTCTCTAAACCGGCCTATACCCCTCTGCCGAGTCCTGGCTATTGTACCCCTACAGGTTCTGTTTATTTCCCGAATTTCCACACGCGGTGGTGGCGCATTGGTGGGATCTGTGAACGAAATGCGCCACTCTACAAATGTAAATTAATATGATTATTGTGAGTGAAGCAGACGGCACGTCGTAGTGTTTTAATGGATTTTTTTTTTGTTTTACACTCCGCAGTAATAACGAGGACGGCCTCCTAGATTCGAACCGTGAACCTCTGCAACGCGCTATAGCTAGGCCGCGTTACCGCCCTGATCACCGCCCAACTTTATTACAACAACGAAATACAATAATATAATAATAATAACAATCGAGTAACCCTGGGTACATCTCGGGTGTTCAGTGGCCCTCAGTGTGGCTCGCGCTCGGCCGCACGTGGTTGCGATTAGAGAGGCCGCGTGGATAGAGAGACGCGGAGTGAAGACGTCGTGATTGATGTCTCAAGTAAAAGGGGTCGCCAGGGGTTTAAGGCGAGGTGGGGAGGGGTAGACGGGAGGGGTGGGTGGGGGGGGTCTGTGGGAGCAGTGGGCTTCAACCACCCCCCCCCTCCACCAACGTTTCTCACTTACTCACTGCACCACTCTCTCTCACTCACTGTCTCGTCTCACGCTATCACCAGAGGTGTGAGAACTCGTGGGCAGATTCGCGTGCTGGCTGACCAAAGCAACTGGAACATCGTCGCACGAGTGACGTTTGTGGTTTGGTGGTGGTGCTCGTGGTGGTGCTGCTGGTGCTCGTGGTGGTGGTGGTGATGGTGGTGGTGGCGTGCGGAGTGATTGGTGTAGTGGTTGGCACGCCTCGGCTACACGGGTTCGATATCCCGCTCACGGCCACCAACATCAGTGACGATTATCTGAACCGGTCAGGGCCCTCCCCTAGGTCGACTCTGCTTCAAATGAGCACCTGGTTCCGTGTTGCTAACATCGCCGCTAGGGAGATAAAGGCGGCCAATATTAAAATGGGACACATACGTTCGCCAAAATTAGATACGCATGCAAAAACTTCAAATATGGACCGAATAACGCATGGAGGAGAAGGGAACATTCGGCTTGTCCTGGCTTCACGAAGGACGGTGCCGTACCCCCACCACGCTCGGCCGCCTTTGTATCTCCAGTGTTGATGTTTACATTTCAAAAGTTTTTGTTACGGACACGGTGGGGGCAAGTGCTGCTCGCGAGTAGCACCTATGAAGGCCGGTGCGGCACACGAGGGGGTGGGTGGCCAGCACCACGCCCGGCCGCCTTTGTCTCCCCAGTGGCGATGTTTACACACCGCACCAGGTACTCATTTGTGGCAAAGTCGACCTAGGGGAGGCCCAGGACCGGTTCAGATAATCGTCGCCGGTGTTGGCCGTGAGCGGGATATCGAACCTGGGTCGCCAGGTTTGCAGCGCAGCGCGCCAACCACTGCACCACCGCTCCCCCCGCATTCTCTACATCCAAATCGGCTCAAGCCTCCCGTAAGCCACGTGACTGCCGTGCGGCCACTCCCACTCTGAACCACGCCCACCGTGGAAACAGACGCCGCCTCCCCCTCCGTGCAGCAGCAGATCCTCACCGCTCCTCGCCCCATGTGCTCCCGCTTCTCCGCTCCGTCTCCAGCCTCTTCCTCTCATCTCCCATCCTCTGTCCTGCTCCCTCTCCCCCTCTCCCCCTCTCTTTGTCGCACGAAACGATTCCCTGCTTGAATCGACGGTTGCCCTACCCGCGGTGTTTGTGTCTGCCCCCTCCCACCCCCCCCCTCCCCAGGTGCCCCCCCCCCCCCCGCACAGGGCGAACGTCATTCCCAGCTCATTAAGCTGATCGCCGTTAGCCGATACGCGTTGTGCAAGTGCCGGGAGGAAATTGGGTGACGCGGGGAATCGCGCCCGGGGCGAGACGAGGTCTGGAGGAGGAGGGGGAGGAGGAGGGCGAGGAGGAGGAGGGGGAGGAGGGCGAGGAGGAGGAGGAGGGCGAGGAGGAGGGGGAGGAGGGCGAGGAGGAGGAGGGGGGTGGGGGAAGCGAGGAGGGGGGGCTGGACCCAGTGCCGGATTATCCTAGGAGCAAAAGTAGCTACTAGTAGCTACTACATATGTAGCTACTAGTAGCTACAGATGTACTACTATGCAGTAGCTACTACATAAGCAGCTACTAGTAGCTACTACATATGTAGTAGCTACTAGTAGCTACAGATGTACTACTATGCAGTAGCTACTACATAAGTAGCTACTAATAGCTACTACATATGTAGTAGCTACTAGTAGCTACAGATGTACTACTATGCAGTAACTACATCTGTAGCTACGGGGCCCAGCATTTTCAAGGTGCCCCACGCTAAATGCTTTCAAGCTATCAATTCCGGTTCAGTGATTCTGCACTTGCTCTATTACTATAGTACTATACCGCCTTCAACTCTTATGAACGACTGGGTGTTGAAGGTTAGCGATTTATCGTATTATCTGTTTGTATAGCAGATGAAAAAATACAATTACTTTACTTACTATGCAAGTAAAACAATGTTGTGTTTTAATATTAACGTTTTTTTATATATATATTTAGGGCCCCTTTTATAACATCACATGCTACAGGCCCCGCACGAGCTTCATCCGGCACTGGCTGGGCCACCCCCACCCCTGGCGGGTGGTAGACGCGTGGGTTGTGGGGATGGGGGGGTGATTGCGTCTTTGAGCCGGGGTCGCGACACCAGGGGGTTAATTGGCGCCAGAGTCGAGCGTCATCACGCGTGCTGCACCCGTGAATCGCTACCCGCAGACAGCCACCACCATCATCATCATCGTTGCTGTTGCCGAATTCTGCGCGATGGAAGATGATCCCCGAAAGTAAGACGCACCCACAAGCGTTTATCCGGTCTTCAGTAAGGTTATTTACTCATCTGTTGAACAACACAAGTGGATGATCCACCACCCTCTCCGTATAGCCTCGAACATGCTGTCGGGAACCCGTGCTGTGAGCGAGCCGCAATGCAGCACGACACGTGGCACGAAAGGAGTGGGTGACCAGCACCACGCCCGGCCGCCTTTGTCTTCCCCAGGACTTACACATCGCACCAGGTGCCCGCTGAAGGCCGAGTCGACTCAGTTGGTCGCACACAAAGACAAAGATCCCCCGTTTAGCCTTAACCGACTGTAGGGGCAAGTGCTGTTAGCGAGCACCTATGAAGGCCGGCACGGAGCACACGAGGGGATGGGTGGCCAACACCACGCCCGGCCGCCTTTGTCTCCCCAGTGGCGATGTTTCCCAATCGCACCAGGTACTCGTTTGAGACTGAGTCGACCTAGGGGAGGCCCAGGACCGGTTTAGACAATCGTCACCGGTGTTGGCCGTGAACGGGAATCGAACTCGGGTGGCCAGGTTCGTAGTGCACCACGCTAACAGTCTCACACACAGATGCAGCTGTCGGATGGTACACAGCTGTGGTACTGTATTGGCAGTGGTATAATAAAATCCCAACACATTCGTCAATAGACCTGTGGCCTTAAAATTAACTATAAACTACAGGAAAAAAGAAGGGGCATTGCCCGAAACGTCGCCTATGATATATATTCCTTAAGAGCAGTGTTAGTGCTGAAAGATTTTAGATTTTTTGTTTTCGGAAATATTTCGTCTTGTAATGCCGAGAATATGTTGCTATAATAATATCATTCAGTATATATACACATTATAGTCCGATGATCCTATCGGCGTCATGTCGATTATTTCATGCGACGTGGATCGGCAAACGTCTCAGCAGCCCTTCACCCCGTGTGTTAGAGCACGACCCGCGGAAGAAGATGTCACAAAACTACTTATGGACATCGAATCAAGTGATGATGATGACGACGACGACGATGTTGAAGAGGCATCTGTAGCCATACGAGTCAAACCCTGTATATGCCTTGCAAATAGTGCCCCGCAGTAAAATTAAATGTTATAAATTTTAGAGCTGCAATTTAGGCAAATGAGGTGACATCTCGAACTTAACGTAACTTAGAATGTTTCATGTGCAGTCGTTGGTGACCGGGCTGAGACCATGAACCCGCTACATTTCAGTCCATATCAGTATATAGGTTTCTGTGTGAGTCTATGGGTCTCTGTGTGAGTCTATGGGCCTCTGTGTGAGTCTATTGGTCTCTGTGTGAGTCTATGGGTCTTTGCGTGAGTCAATGGGTCTCTGTGTGAGTCTATGGGTTTCTGAGTGAGTCTATGGGTCTCTGTGCGAGTCAATGGGTCTCTGTGTGAGTTTGTGGGTCTCTGTGTGAGTCTATGGGTCTCTGTGTGAGTCTATGGGTCTATGTGTGAGTTTATGGCTCTCTGTGTGAGTCAATGGCTCTCTGTGTGAGTCTATGGCTCTCTGTGTGAGTCTATGGCTCTCTGTGCGGGTCTATGGCTTTCTGTGAGGGTCTATGGCTCTCTGTTTGAGTCTATGGGTCTGTGTGTGAGTCTATGGCTCTCTGTGAGGGTCTATGGCTGTCTGTGTGAGTCTATGGCTCTCTGTGTGAGTCTATGGGTCTCTGTGTGTGTCTATGGGTCTCTGTGTGAGTCTATGGCTCTCTGTGTGAGTCTATGCGTCTCTGTGTGAGTCTATGGGTCTCTGTGTGAGTCTATGGCTCTCTGTGTGAGTCTATGGCTCTCTGTGTGAGTCTATGGGTCTGTGTGTGAGTCTATGGCTCTTTGTGAGGGTCTATGGCTGTCTGTGTGAGTCTATGGCTCTCTGTGTGAGTCTATGGCTCTCTGTGTGAGTCTATGGGTCTCTGTGTGAGTCTATGGCTCTCTATGTAAGTCTATGGGTCTCTGTGTGAGTCTATGGCTCTCTGTGTGAGTCCATGGCTCTCTATGTAAGTCTATGGATCTCTGTGTGAGTCTATGGCTCTCTGTGTGAGTCTGTGGGTCTCTGTGTGAGTCTATGGCTCTCTGTGTGAGTCTATGGCTCTCTGTGTGAGTCTATGGGTCTCTGTGTGAGTCTGTGGGTCTATGTGTGAGTCTATGGGTCTCTGTGTGAGTCTATGGTGACTGGGCTGGGGCCATCACCGCGCTGCACTCGAGAACCCGGTTGAACCAAAGGCTGCGTGACTGAACCCCGATTGGAGCCCAGGCTCCCAGCGGTGCCGCCTCGGAGCCCGTGGAACCCGCGGGCCCCCCCCAACCCCTCTACCTCCCCACGTGGGGGCCGGGGGTGGGGGGGGGGCAGTTGACGCAAATCCACGGGCGCGGAACCCACGGGGCGCACGCACTCGGCGTGACGCATGGCGGATGGTGGTTCTGGTGGTGGTGATGGTGGTGGTGATGGTGGTGGTGGTGATGGTTCTGGTGGTGGTGATGATGGTTCTGGTGGTGGTGATGATGGTTCTGGTGGTGGTTCTGGTGGTGGTGATGGTGGTTCTGGTGGTTCTGGTGATGGTGGTTCTGGTGGTGGTGATGGTGGTTCTGGTGGTGGTTCTGGTGGTGGTGATGGTGGTTCTGGTGGTTCTGGTTCTGGTGGTTCTGGTGGTGGTGATGGTGGTTCTGGTGGTGGTTCTGGTGGTGGTGATGGTGGTTCTGGTGGTTCTGGTGATGGTGGTTCTGGTGGTGGTGATGGTGGTTCTGGTGGTGGTGATGGTGGTTCTGGTGGTGGTGATGGTGGTTCTGGTGGTGGTGATGGTGGTTCTGGTGGTGGTTCTAGTGGTGGTGATGGTGGTTCTGGTGGTTCTGGTTCTGGTGGTTCTGGTGGTGGTGATGGTGGTTCTGGTGGTGGTGATGGTGGTTCTGGTGGTGGTGATGGTGGTTCTGGTGGTGGTGATGGTGGTGGTGATGATGGTTCTGGTGGTGGTGATGGTGGTTCTGGTGTTGGTGGTTCTGGTGGTGGTGATGGTGGTTCTGGTGGTGGTGATGGTGGTGGTGATGGTGGTTCTGGTGGTGGTGATGACGGTTTTGGTGGTGGTGATGATGGTTCTGGTGGTGGTGATGATGGTTCTGGTGGTGGTGGTGATGGTGGTGGTGATGATGGTTCTGGTGTGGTTGTGGTGGTGATGGTGGTGGTGATGATGGTTCTGGTAGTGGTGATGATGGTTCTGGTGGTGATTGTGGTGGTGATGGTGGTGGTGATGATGGTTCTGGTGGTGGTTGTGGTGGTGATGGTGGTGGTGGTGATGATGGTTCTGGTGGTGGTTGTGGTGGTGATGGTGGTGGTGATGATGGTTCTGGTGGTGGTTGTGGTGGTGATGGTGGTGGTCATGATGGTTCTGGTGGTGGTTGTGGTGGTGGTGGTGGTGGTGGTGGTGATGATGGTTCTGGTGGTGGTTGTGGTGGTGATGGTGGTGTTGATGATGGTTCTGTTGGTGGTTGTGGTGGTGATGGGGCCATTGCCGCGCTTTGTCCAACATTTTCGGCGAAAAATAAATACTTTACCTGGAAGCACGAACGCAGTTAAATATCCCTAACCCAGCTTTACCCCGACCCCTAACCCAGCTTTACCCCGACCCCTAACCCAGCTCTACCCCTAACCCAGCTCTACCCCTAACCCAGCTCTACCCCTAACCCAGCTCTACCCCTAACCCAGCTCTACCCCAATCCCTCACCCAGCTCTACCCCTACCCCTAACCCAGCTCTACCCCTCACCCAGCTCTACCCCTACCCCTAACCCAGCTTTACCCCGATCCCTAACCCAGCTCTACCCCTACCCCTAACCCAGCTCTACCCCTAACCCAGCTCTACCCCTAACCCAGCTCTACCCCTACCCCTACCCCAGCTCTACCCCTACCCCTAACCCAGCTCTACCCCTAACCCAGCTCTACCCCTACCCCTAACCCAGCTCTACCCCCACCCCTAACCCAGCTCTACCCCTACCCCAGCTCTACCCCTAACCCAGCTCTACCCCTCACCCAGCTCTACCCCTACCCCTAACCCAGCCCTACCCCTACCCCTCACCCAGCTCTACCCCTACCCCTACCCCAGCTCTACCCCTACCCCTAACCCAGCTCTACCCGTACCCCTAACCCAGCCCTACCCCTACCCCTCACCCAGCTCTACCCCTACCCCTAACTCAGCTCTACCCCTACCTCTAACTCCGCTCTACCCCTACCCCTAACTCAGCTCTACCCCAACCGGTTGGAATTAACCCCTGACCCCTCTCCGACCTGAACCCTAACCCCGTGACCCCACCACTGACCCTACCCCATTCACTTCACCGGGTGCCCTTTCCGCTGTTGCTATCACATTTTACCCCTGAACTCCGATCCACTCATCGCCGTGTGAAGGTACAGACGCAGCCCTGCAATAGCCCACCGCACGCCACTGCTGGCAAAAGAGACCTCGGCTAGACGGAGCCATAGAAAACTCCCTCTCGACCGGCATGCGTTGGACCACGCTTGAGATGCAAGATATGGGGCAGTACCCACACTTTACCCCACCGAAGGCGACCGGCCGATCAACTTCACTGTGATGTCGTGAATTCAAATGGTCTAGTAGTGAGCCCACGTGGTGTGTAGCGAACACACGTGGTGTGTAGTGAACTCACGTGGTGTGGAGGGAACCCACGTGGTGTAGTAGTGAACCCACGTGGTGTAATAGTGGGTCCACGTGGTATGTAGTGAACCCACGTGGTGTGTAGTGAACCCACGTGGTGTGTAGTGAACTAACGTGGTATCGTAGTGAACCCAAGCGGTGTGTAGTGAACGCACGTGGTCTAGTGGTGAGCCCACGTGGTGGGTAGTGAACGCACGTGGTGTAGTAGTGACCAATGCCCCGCGCCCGCTGTCCATCATCAGCAGATGATGATGGAACTCACCCCCAGGCGAGGGGATGTGATCAAGGCCGATTCGTCAAGACGATGACCCCTGGTATCTCCAGCAATACAGGAGACTGACCTCCACCCCCCTCCCCGGTCCTGAGCGAGGGGGGCCCCAGACCCGCTCCCGGTACCTGGGGTGGGCACGGCGCGCCGCTCCCTGGCCCCCGCGTCTCGGACACCGAGAGTCGCCCCCACGCCTCGCGGCCCGTCGGCGACCTGGAAAACAGGGGCCCAGAGACACCCATCTCATACCGTGACCGCCACACCGACTCCCTCTCCCACCCTACCCCCTGCCCACACCGTGACAACGCGACGCCGTCGGCTGGCCCGTTCGTGCGGTAGCGGTGAACGTGGATAGACAAGGCGCAGCCCCTGCAATTGCCCGCCCGGAAGCGCCCTTCGCTCGTGGGAGCTCTAGGTATGGTCGGGAGTAAGCGCGGAGTGGCAGGCCCTGCCTGGCCAGTCCCTGGATCCCGTGGAACGCGTCCGAGAGGGTGTCAACCGAGGGGAGATGGAGCGATGGAATACCCTCCCCGTGCATTCGTAGAGCGGGCGCTGGGTGGATCACTGGATCGTGATAGGTGGCGGCGGATTGGGGAGGCCTTCATCCAGCAGTGGATTGACCATGGCTGATAATGATGATGATGATTGCGAGTCTTTGAGTCTCTATGTGAGTGTCTGGGTCTCTGTGCAAGTACACAAGTGTCCATTTGGGTATGTGGGTCTCTGTGCAAGTGCATGAGTCTCTACGTGAGTCTACGGGTCTCTGTGCGAGTCTATGGATCTGTGTGCGAGTCTCTGGGTTTCTCTGTAAGCTCGTGAGTCTCTACGTGAGTCTCTGGGTCTCTCTGCCAGTGCATGAGGTTCGTGAGTCTTCGGCGGTCTGTGTGCGTCGGCGTGAGCCTCGTGTTCCTCCCTCCGTCGGTGTGAGCTCCGCCTCTCCGTCTCCGTGACCCCAGGGGACACCCCCGCCGCCTCTCGCTCTGAGGCCGCCTAACGAATGACTTCCACGTCTGCCTCTCATCTCTCGGGGTCAGCTCGAAGCGGCACGGATCAGCGCGGTTACAGCGGAGATCTCATCTCACTCGCCAGTACCACCTGCGGTGGCACAACCACCCTCATCAGCATCATCGTCAGCAGCGGTGGCAGCAGTAGCAGCAGCAGCCATGGGATATCAACTGCTGGATGAAGCCCTTTCGCGAGCTGTCGTTATCTCTCCACGTGCTTGCGTTGCAATGAATCATGTTGCAATTAATCATGCTGCAGCCACGGAGTTGAACGATGGTCGGAGATATGCCCCCCCCCCCTCGCCCGCCCCCGGAGTAGATGGGGCGGTGTGATGTGTGTGCGGTGAACTTCTTTCGCACCGCACGTAGCCATGTGGGCCAATCGGAGATCGGTGCGCAGGCTGCTGAGTGATTCGTCGCATCGCGGGCGCGTGAAGAGGTGGAGAGGGCTCGGGGAATGAGGTCTTCGTCCAGCAGTGGACTGATCGTGGCTAATGATGGTGGTGATGATGATGATGATTAATCTATCTCGCCGATTCACTCGCTCGCTCACCGGCTGCCAGTCGCCTCCTTATCACTCTTCTATCGCTACCACTATATCATGGTTCATAGTTCCCGTGAACTTTACGCTTTGATTTCTCAACCCGTGTCGACGAATGGGTTATATTAGACACTCACCCAGTCACTCACCACACTACAGATCACAACCACACACTGACTCACCCTGTCACTCACAACACTACAGATCACAACCACACACTCACCCAGTCACTCACCACACTACAGATCACAACCACACACTCACCCTGTCACTCACCACACTACAGATCACAAACACTCACTCACCCAGTCACTCACCACACTACAGATCACAACCACACACTCACTCACCCTGTCACTCACCACACTATAGATCACAAACACACACTCACCCTGTCACTCACCACACTACAGATCACAACCACACACTCACTCACCCAGTCACTCACCACACTACAGATCACAACCACACACTCACTCACCCAGTCACTCACCACACTACAGATCACAACCACACACTCACCCTGTCACTCACCACACTACAGATCACAACCACACACTCACCCAGTCACTCACTACACTACAGATCACAACCACACACTCACTCACCCTGTCACTCACCACACTACAGATCACAACCACACACTCACCCTGTCACTCACCACACTACAGATCACAACCACACACTCACTCACCCTGTCACTCACCACACTACAGATCACAAACACACACTCACTCACCCTGTCACTCACCACACTACAGATCACAAACACACACTCACCCTGTCACTCACCACACTACAGATCACAACTACACACTCACTCACCCAGTCACTCACCACACTACAGATCACAACCACACACTCACTCACCCTGTCACTCACCACACTACAGATCACAACCACACACACTCACTCACCCTGTCACTCACCACACTACAGATCACAACCACACACTCACTCACCCAGTCACTCACCACACTACAGATCACAAACACACACTCACTCACCCAGTCACTCACCAGACTACAGATCACAACCACACACTCACTCACCCAGTCACTCACCACACTACAGATCACAAACACACACTCACTCACCCAGTCACTCACCACACTACAGATCACAACCACACACTCACTCACCAAGTCACTCACCACACTACAGATTACAACCACACACTCATCCAGTCACTCACCACACTACAGATCACAAACCCACACTCACCCTGTCACTCACCACGCTACAGATCACAACCACACACTCACTCACCCAGTCACTCACCACACTATAGATCACAACCACACACTCACTCACCCTGTCACTCACCACACTATAGATCACAACCACACACTCACTCACCCTGTCACTCACCACACTACAGATCACAACCACACACTCACTCACCCAGTCACTCACCACAATACAGATCACAACCACACACTCACTCACCCAGTCACTCACCACACTATAGATCACAACCACACACTCACTCACCCTGTCACTCACCACACTACAGATCACAACCACACACTCTCTCACCCAGTCACTCACCACAATACAGATCACAAACACACACTCACCCTGTCACTCACCACACTACAGATCACAACCACACACTCACTCACCCTGTCACTCACCACACTACAGATCACCAACACACACTCACTCACCCTGTCACCACACTACAGATCACAAACACACACTCACTCACCCTGTCACTCACCACACTACAGATCACAAACACACTCACTCACCCAGTCACTCACCACACTACAGATCACAAACACACACTCACTCACCCTGTCACTCACCACACTACAAATCACAACCACACACTCACTCATCCTGTCACTCACCACACTACAGATTATAACCACACACTCGCTCACCCTGTCACTCACCACTCTACAGATCACAACCACACACTCACTCACCCTGACACTCACCACGCTACAGATCACAACCACACACTCACCCTGTCACTCACCACACTACAGATCATAACATCACTTCTCTCTCGCTCGCTCTGCTCGTGTTTCTCGCGGTCATTACATGGTTGGTTACGTACGGTGCGAAAGAAGTTCAACATACACACACATACACACGTACACACTTACACACATACACATGTACACACATACACACGTACACACGTACACACATATACACGTACACACGTACACACATACACATACACACGTACACACATATACACGTGCACACGTACACACGTACACACATACACACGTACACAGGTACACACATACACAAGTACACACGTAAACACATACACACGTACACACGTACAAATATACACACGTACACACATACACATGTATACACATACAAACGTACACACGTACACACATACACACATACACACGTATACACGTACACACATACACACGTAAGCACGTACACACATACACATGTGTACACACATACATACGTGTACACACGTTTACACGTACACACGTACACACGTACACACATACACACGTAAACACATACACACGTACACATGTACACACGTACACACATACACACGTACACACGTGAACACATACATACACACGTACACACATACATACACACATACAGACGTACACACGTACACACATACACACGTACACACATACACACGTAAACACATACACACGTACACACGTACACACATACACACATACACACGTACACACATACACACGTATACACGTACACACGTACACACGTACACACATACACACGTAAGCACGTACACACGTATACACGTACACACGTAAACACATACACACGTAAGCACGTACACACATACACACGTGTACACACATACACACGTGTACACACATTCACACGTACACACGTAAACACATACACACGTACACGTACACACGTACACACATACACACATACATACATACACACATACACACGTACACATGTACACACATACACACGTACACACGTACACGTACACACGTACACACATACACACATACATACACACAAACACACGTACACACGTACACACATACACACGTACACACGGACACACATACAAACGTAAACACATACACACATACACACGTACACACATACACACGTATACACGTACACACATTCACACGTATTCACGTACACACGTACACACATACACACGTACACATGTACACACGTACACACGTAAACACATACACACGTACACGTACACACATACACACATACACACGTGCACACATACACACGTAAGCACATACACACGTACACACGTACACACGTACACACACGTGTACACACATTCACACGTATACACGTACACACGTACACACATACACACGTACACATGTACACACGTACACACATACACACGTACACACGTACACACATACACGCATACACACATACATGCACACGTACACACATACACACGTAAACACATACACACATACACACGTACACACATACACACGTATACACGTACACACGTTCACACATACACACGTACACACATACACACGTATACACGTACACACATTCACACATACACACGTACACACGTACACACGTAAACACATACACACATACACACGTACACACATACACACGTATACACGTACACACGTACACACGTACACACATACACACATACATACATACACACATACACACGTACACATGTACACACATACACACGTACACACGTACACACATACACATACATACACACAAACACACGTACACACGTACACACATACACACGTACACACGTACACACATACACACATACATACATACACACATACACACGTACACATGTACACACATACACACGTACACACGTACACACGTACACACATACACATACATACACACAAACACATGTACACACGTACACACATACACACGTACACACGGACACACATACACACGTAAACACATACACACATACACACGTACACACATACACACGTATACACGTACACACATTCACACGTATTCACGTACACACGTACACACATACACACGTACACATGTACACACGTACACACGTAAACACATACACACGTACACGTACACACATACACACATACATACACACATACACACGTGCACACATACACACGTAAGCACATACACACGTACACACGTACACACGTACACACACACACGTGTACACACATTCACACGTATACACGTACACACGTACACACATACACACGTACACATGTACACACGTACACACATACACACGTACACACGTACACACATACACGCATACACACATACATGCACACGTACACACATACACACGTAAACACATACACACATACACACGTACACACATACACACGTATACACGTACACACGTTCACACATACACACGTACACACATACACACGTATACACGTACACACATTCACACGTATACACGTACACACGTACACACATACACACGTACACATGTACACACGTATACACATACACACGTAAACACATACACACGTACACACGTACACGCGTACACACATACACACATACATACACACATACACACGTACACATGTACACACATACACACGTACACACGTACACATATACACACGTACACACATACACACGTACACACGTACACACATACACACGTAAACACATACACACATACACACGTACACATGTACACACGTACACACGTAAACACATACACACGTACACGTACACACGTACACACATACACACATACACACATGCATACACACATACACACGTACACACATACACACGTAAGCACATACACACGTACACACGTACACACATACACACGTGTACACACATTCACACGTATACACGTACACACGTAGACACATACACACGTACACATCTACACACGTACACACATACACACGTACACACGTACACGTACACACGTACACACATACACACATACACACATACATGCACACGTACACACGTACACACATGCACACATACATACACACGTACACACGTACACACGTACACATATACACACGTACACACATACACACGTACACACGTTCACACACATACACGTACACACGTACACACATACACACGTAAACACATACACACATACACACGTACACACATACACACGTATACACGTACACACGTTCACACATACACACGTACACACGTACACACATACACACATACACACGTGTACACACATTCACACGTATACATGTACACACGTAGACACATACACACGTACACATGTACACACGTACACATACACACGTACACGTACACACGTACACACATACACACATACACACATACATGCACACGTACACACGTACACACATGCACACATACATACACACGTACACACGTACACACGTACACATATACACACGTACACACATACACACGTACACATGTTCACACATATACACGTACACACGTACACACATACACACGTAAACACATACACACATACACACGTACACACATACACACGTATACACGTACACACGTTCACACATACACACGTACACACGTACACACATACACACGTATACACGTACACACATTCACACGTATACACGTACACACGTACACACATACACACGTACACATGTACACACGTATACACATACACACGTACACACGTACACGTACACGCGTACACACATACATACACACATACACACGTACACATGTACACACATGCACACATACACACGTACACACGTACACACGTACACACATACACACGTACACATGTACACACGTATACACATACACACGTACACACGTACACGTACACGCGTACACACATACATACACACATACACACGTACACATGTACACACATGCACACATACACACGTACACACGTACACACATACACACATACACACGTGTACACACATTCACACGTATACATGTACACACGTAGACACATACACACGTACACATGTACACACGTACACATACACACGTACACGTACACACGTACACACATACACACATACACACATACATGCACACGTACACACGTACACACATGCACACATACATACACACGTACACACGTACACACGTACACATATACACACGTACACACATACACACGTACACATGTTCACACATATACACGTACACACGTACACACATACACACGTAAACACATACACACATACACACGTACACACATACACACGTATACACGTACACACGTTCACACATACACACGTACACACGTACACACATACACACGTATACACGTACACACATTCACACGTATACACGTACACACGTACACACATACACACGTACACATGTACACACGTATACACATACACACGTACACACGTACACGTACACGCGTACACACATACATACACACATACACACGTACACATGTACACACATGCACACGTACACACGTACACACGTACACACGTACACACATACATACACACATACACACGTACACATGTACACACATGCACACGTACACACGTACACACGTACACACGTACACACATACATACACACATACACACGTACACACGTACACACATACACACGTACACACGTACACACGTACACACATACACACGTACACAGGTACACATATACAAACGTACACACATACACACGTATACACATACAAACGTACACACGTACACACATACACCCGTACACACATACACACGTATACACATACACACGTACACAGGCACACACATACACACGTACACAGGTACACACGTACACACATACATACACACATATACATATACACACATACACACGTACACCCATACACACGTACACACGTCCTCAACGTACGTCTGGAGCTGAGCTGGAGCGTGCCGTCTGCGATGAGGACCCCTGCGAGGGATCCAGGGGGTCCGCTCCTTCCCTCCAGGGCCCCCGCTCCTCGCCTCTCCCCGGCCCCCCTGCACGCAATCACGTGATCAATTATGACCCCCCGACCTAAGAGTTCCGTGACCCCAGTGACCCCTGCAGGGCCCACACAGAGGCCACCACGTGCCCAGTGGGGGTCACCCTTACCGGGATACCCCGCAACTTGAAGCACCCCCCCCCAACTCCTTCTTCATGAGCCTCATCGTCCCCAGCACCCGGGATGAAGGGTCAAGGTTCAAGTCGCATCAGGGTTAGGACTCGAGTCAGAGATTTGTACTGGGGTCAGAGTCATGATCCGCGTTTGGTACTCGGGTCAGGCTTAGACTTGAGTCAGGGTCAGAGATGTGAACTGGGGTCAGGGTCATAGGTTAGGCATGGGTCAGGGTTAGGGGTTAGCGCTGGAGTCAGGGTTAGAGGTTAGGAGTGGAGTTAGGATCTGGTTTAGAGATTTGAACTAGGGTAATGGTTAGGGGTTAGGGCTGGAGTCAGGGTCAAGGTTAGGGGTTAAGGCTGGAGTCAGGGTCAGGGGTTAGGGCTGGAGTCAGGGTCAGGGGTTAAGGCTGGAGTCAAGGTCATACTTAAGAGGTTTTGACTGGAGTCAGGGTCAGGGTTAGGGGTTAGGACTGGGGTCTGGGTCAGGGTTAGGGGTTAGGACTGGAGTCAGGGTCAGGGTTAGGGGTTAAGGCTGGAGTCAAGGTCATACTCAAGAGGTTTTGACTGGAGTCAGGGGTTAGGACTGGGGTCAGGGTCAGGGTTAGGGGTTAGGGCTGGAGTCAGGGTCAGGGTTAGGTGTTAAGGCTGGAGTCAAGGTCATACTTAAGAGGTTTTGGCTGGAGTCAGGGTCAGGGTTAGGGGTTAGGACTGCGGTCAGGGTCAGGGTTAGGAGTTAGGGCTGGAGTCAGGGTCAGGGTCAAGGGTTAAGGCTGGAGTCAGGGTCAAGGGTTAGTGCTGGAGTCAAGGTCATACTTAAGAGGTTTTGGCTGGAGTCAGGGTCAGGGTTAGGGGTTAAGGCTGGAGTCAGGGTCAGGGGTTAAGGCTGGAGTCAAGGTCATACTTAAGAGGTTATGACTGAGTCAGGGTGAGAGTCAGGGTCGTTTGAAAGATGTAAAAGCAGTATCGGTTCCTGTCGCGAACGCCACTGGCTGGGCGGAGTTTACTCTGCAGCGTCTCGCAGTCGGAAGGTCGCGAGTTCAACTCCTGGATGGGGGGTTGACTCAGCCCCATCGTCTCTCTGGGGTCGATACAATAAATACCACTTTGTGTGGAAGTCAACAGCGGTTGTCCTATGGGTAGACTCGCTCCTGCCATAGCAATGTGGAATTTCCACCGCTGGCTCTGCAGGGGTGTAAACAGGAGATGAGCACCAATCCCTCGATGCTCTTTAGAGCTGAATTAGCACTCTGACTAATCTTGATTTGAAGCTTGCGTGACCGCAAGAATACATACTCTCTGGTTCTTTCGGTAAAGTCACGTAGATAGAAAAATCATAATAATAATACCAGAACACGACGTTTCGGTCGCAACACAAGCGTCCGTCATCAGGCGTGAAATGACGGACGCTGGTGTTGCGGCCGAAACATCGTGCAAGCACTCTGACTTTGAATCATGCCGAAGCTCCAATAAATTTTCATCACGATGAATGATCACCCTCGTTGTGGTTAAATTATAATCATGATCATCATCGTCATCATGATCCTTGCAATCATCAACATATCGTATTCACTATTATTACCAGCATCATCTTTGTAATCACGAGATCATCATAATCGTCAGCATATCTTCAGCCATAGGATTACAGGAGTATAAGTCTGCCTTGTTAATCTCGTGGTACATTGCATTCGGCTAATTGCATCCGTTACAGATTTAAAATGTTGTATAGGTGTCGCTACGTGTTACCTTTGTATGCACGTGCGCGCACGTGCGTGTGTGTGTATAGTGCACCTAGCATGGTACAAAGCGCCGCGGTGACGTCACGGCAGTGCAGTGGTTAACGCAGTGCCCGACGAACCCAGCGTTTCCGCGAGTTCGATCCCACCTCGCGGCCAACTCCGCAGACAAACACACTCGAACCGGTCGTGAGCCTCCGCCAAGGTCGACTCAGCCTTAAATAATGCGGCGCGTAAAAAAACATCGCCACGTGGGGTGAGACAAAGGTCGGCCCTGGCTCGGTGCTAGCTAGCCGCACCGCCTCTTCGGTTTTGCTCGCTAAAAACGACTTTCCCCAACAGTCCGCTGAGACTACAGGGCGGACCCTTTGCATGTACGTCGTGTGTGGGTGCGTGTGGTGTGCGCGTGCATGTTTGTATTTGGGGAGCGGCAGTGTAGGGGGTGAGCGCGCTGCGCCACGAACGAACCCGGCGACCCGAGTTCGATTCCCGCTCACGGCCACCGCCGACAGCCGGGGACGATTGTCTGAAACGGTCCTGGGCCTCCCCTAGGTTGACTCAGCCCCGAATGAATACAGTCCCTGGTGCGCTAGGTAAACATCGCCACACACCGCTGTGCGTGCCGTGGCGACCCTCGTTGGGGTCGCAGCACTTACCCCAAAGCTCTGTTCAGGCTATACGGGCGACCTTTGTGTGTATGCAGAGTGCACGCGCGTGCTATGCAAATGCCACCTGCTGCTGCGTGAGCATCAAGGCGCACTGCAGGTGAGATATCAAATGCGTCGTAAAATAAACCCACGAGCTGCTCACCTGTGCGGTTTCCTCCTCCTCCTGCCCCTCCTGCTGCCCCTCCTGCTCCACCTCCTGCTCCACCTCCACCTGGCGCGCTAATCCCAGGTCCCACGTGAGGAGCCCCGCGGGGTTCCGCGTCGCTCCACGACACCGCCAGCGCGACCAGAAGCAGCAGCGGCAGCAGCGGCAGCAGCGGCGGGGGTCCTTGAAGGGTCCCCATAGCTCCCCTTAATCCCCTCGGTCCGGGTCCAGACCCGGTCCCTCGTGCTCCGTCTCCCGCGCCACCATGGCCGACGGCTCGCGGCGAGGGGATCGGGATCGCTTGGGTCCCCGAGAGGGGGTGGTGGGGGGGGGTTAAGTGAAGGGGACACGAGGGACGGGGAGGGGGGGTCAGAAGAGAGGCTGGGGGGCGGTGTGGTGGTCGTGAATCGCAGGGATTAGAAAAAAGTTACAAAAAGGGGTTCGGAAAAAATGGGGGGGGGGGGGGAGGGTGGAGGGGGTGGGGGTCCCCTCGCCCTCGAGTCAGAAGAGGGACACAGGGGGTCTGGGTCACAGAAAGGGGAGACACGGAGCAAGGGACTGGACGAGACGCCACCGGCTCCCTCACTGCGCCGAGTATTTGGAGACAAATTCAGAAATGCCTGCAGCCCAGCCGATGAATTTAGCACCCGGGCGCTCCGGCCAATGAGACCCCGTGCCCCTTGTCCCTACCCCCACCACACTCCTCCTCCCTCGTTGCCCCCCAACCCCTATCCCCCACGTCTTCCCCGTCTCTCACTCCCGGCTCTCTCCCATCATGCCCCCCCGTCCGTCTCCGACTCCGTCGATTCTCTATCCACGTCTCCCACGCAATATCTCCCACCCCACGTCTCCCACCCCCACGTCGCCCACCCCCACGTCTCCCACCCCCACGTCTCCCACCCCACGTCTCCCACCCCCACGTCTCACACCCCCACGTCTCCCACCCCCACGTCTCCCACCCCACGTCTCACACCCCCACGTCTCCCACCCCACGTCTCACACCCCCACGTCTCACACCCCCACGTCTCCCACCCCACGTCCCCCACCCCACGTCTCCCACCCCCACGTCTCCCACCCCCACGTCTCCCACTCACTGACTCCCACCCCCACGTCTCCACCCACCCCCCCCCCCCCCCCCCCCCGCGAAGCCTGGTTCAGTTCGGCACCTGTGTAGCTGCACGGGATGATGATGAGATGATGATGATGTTGTTGATGATCATTCGAATTTTGTATCATCAGCAGCCATGGTCAATCCACGCCACTGCTGGATGAAGACATCGCCAAGCCGGTTCCATAATTCACGATCCTGCGACGGAGCCAACAACAACAACACCACCACCCCTGCCATTCGCCACGAAGCAACGGTGCCAGGCCAGGTGCACTTTGAGGAGCAATCCGCTTGTCACCTGCAACACGACGAGCTGCTCTCGTCGCTGTATCTCCTCCACGGGGGGCGTCCTCTTTGACGCGTTCCACCCCTTTGGCTGCCGCTCCGTTATCGCTCTTGACCATCGTCACCCACCCACCCATCGCCCCCTTCTCGTTAACGACGCCTCCTCTGTCCCAGGCCGCTCACCCCTCTCCACTTTACGTTTCTTGAAGTGCGTACGCTGTCTTAAACCCCGCGCGTGTCTCTCTCTCTCTCTCTATAATCCGCGTGCTCGGGGCCTTCTCTCCAGCCTCTCGAAGGGAATTGCAGTCCTTATCCACGTCACCACCAATGTGTGTCATCACGACGATCATCAACACGTTAACATCATCACCGCCATCATCATTTTCACACCCAAATCGCACAGTGTCACCGTGCCATGTGGCTCGGGTCACGAGTTCCATTGTAAGGTTACGTGGGAGTTGACCCAGCCCGTGCATCATCTTCTCCCACTGGGGGTCGCTTAAACGAGAACCGAAATCGTGGAATTTACACCCACTGCCTCTGCAGATCATCCGTGTAACAACTAAACACCAACCAACACGATTGACGCCACTAAGCTCTTTGGGGTTTGCGTAACCTCGACCCCTCCGCCCCACCCCTCATTCCCCCGCTCCCCCCGCCCCTCGCTTCCCAACACAGCCCCAGGTAGACAATCCAGACACACGTTGATTCGACAGATTAACTCGGGACGCGTGCCACGCAGTTTAACGCGTCAGTAAGTTAAGTGATGACATCGTCACATCGGCCAGAGCGAGGCTCCAACAGTGCGCGTGGATTTAGCATTATCGAGATATTTAATAAATTAGTTAACGGACTTCATCAGCGCTCCCTTTGCACCCTCTATGCATTTGTGGTTGTGTCTGTATTCGTGCGCGTGTGTGTGTATAGTGCTCGCTAACAGCACTTGCCCCTACAGTCTGTTAAGGCTATATGGGGGATCTGTATCTTTGTGTGTGTGTAGGTGTGGGGAGCGGGAGCGCAGTGGTTAGCTCACTGCGCCGCGAACCAGGCAGGATCGAGTTACATTCCGGTTCACGGCTCAATGTCACTGGCGGATATCTCAACAGGTCGTGAACATCCACCTCAAAATGAGTACCTGGTGCGGTGTGTAGTAGACATCGCTACTGGGGAGACAAAGGCGGCCGGGCGTGGTGCTGGCCATTCTTCATTCTGGCCTTCATTAGGGGCTCACGTGAGCTCTTTGTCTTTATTGCGTGTGTGTGTGTGTAATGTATATGACGACCGTTTGTGTTATGGTCGAAACGTCGTGAGAATTTTTTTTATTGTTTTATATATATTTTATTATCTTATTGTTTCCCTTCAACGTGAATTTACCGAAAGAGCTAAGAATATAGGCTGTATATATGTTTATGCTTAGGTATGCATAGCACTGAGTAGAGTATGAGGCATTCATCCAAGCTCATTCATCCAAGCTCTCGCAAGCCAAGTCCTTAATTAAAAATAAATATTTAAAATCACTACACAAAAAAATATTTACCAAAATATAACAGCCACAACACTGAGCTCACGTAATAACAGTGCCAGCGTGCGTGTAGGCAGGGAGGGGGGGGGGTGATTTATAAATTAATTTCCTTTGGGGTAGATCGTGTAGGGGGTATAAAATGTCAATTAAACATTTGTCTTGCATGGGCCTCCCACCACCCACGGGGCAAATAAAAAGGAATTGATTTTTAACTTTCAGCAACTCCCGAGAAGGAGAAAGAGAATAATTTTTAAATTTCGATTTAAAGCTTTCGTGACTGCAGGGATTCATAGTCTTGGTTCTTTCGGTAAAGTCACCACGTAGAAGGGAAATATAATTATTTTATTTTTTCCCTTCCACGTGACTTCACCGAAAGAACCAAGATAGAGAGGAATGTGCAAGAGCTCTCTCACGTGGAGACATGATGATGATGATGCTGCTGGATGTTATATCCAGCGAAACGTCGTTGGGTGGGGGGGGGGAGGGGTGGGAGAGGGAGTCAGACCAGGCCCCACGCTTTCTCCAAAACGTATTCACAGCCAAGCGAGACGATATTTTTCAGCAAATTGTATTCGACACGGACGTCAGCGACAGACAAAGGCATGGATATTCACGCGAGATCCCATCGTGAAAACGTCTCGGATTCTCTGACCGCGCACCGTCACATCGCGTTGCAAGCTGCGAGCTCCTCGGCCGCGCTGATGAGCGCCAATGAGGGCTACGCTAAAGCCCGGCCGCCGCTTTCCGCTGCCAGCGAATCGCCGATCGTCTCATCAGACTCGATGATGGTTCTTTCGGTCAAGTCACGGAGATAGAAAAGCACTTAGCAGGAGAACTGCTGACGTTTGTCTCGCCTGACAACGGTTGCCCGTGTTGCGATCGCAACGTCGTGATCTATTAATTTTCCTATCGACGCGACTTTACCGAGATGACCAAATAGCATTGGATTCCTGGCAGTCACGAGAGCTTTAAATCAAGCTCGACGTTTCTATGACGGGGACCTCAGGCAGAACGAGAGGGGCCTAGAGCGGTGGGTTTCGAGACTGCGCGTGAGTGTGCGACCGTGCCGCGGTTCGTCCACCGAACCATCAACCTGGCGACCCGGGGTTCGATTCCCGCTCACGGCCAACACCAACAGTGACGATTATCTGTAACCGGTCCTGGGACTCCCCCTAGGTCGACTCAAGTCTCGAACGAGTAGCTGGTGCGGCGCGTAAAGAGCGCCACTGGGGGAGACAAAGGCGGCCGGGCGTGGTTGCTGGCCACCCACCGCCCCGTCGCGTACCGTGCCGGCCTTCACAGGTGCTGCTACTCGTTAACAGCACTTGCCCCAACAGTCTGTTCAGGCTATAGGGGGGGATCTTTGTCTTTGTAGTCCCACGCGCATCGCCTGTTGACTATGAGACGCGGCCATCGCTGTGACGTCACAAAGGCAATGAACACGGCAGGGACGAATGTGAGGGCGACACGGAGAGCCGTAGACTCGGGTTACGGCGAATCGGGGCGGCTGCCCCAGACCCCGCGCCTTTGGGGGGTGGTCCTGGGGGGGGGGGGAGGTGACGGGTGGCCCCGGGGAGGGGGGAGTGGTCCTGGGGGGGGAGGTGACGGGTGGCCCCGGGGAGGGGGGAGTGGTCCTGGGGGGAGGGGGGTGACGGGTGGCCCCGGGGAGGGGGGGGGGTGGTCCTGGGGGGGGGGGAGGTGACGGGTGGCCCCGGGGAGGGGGGGTGGTCCTGGGGGGGGGGGAGGTGACGGGTGGCCCCAGGGAGGGGGGGGGGGGTGGTCCCGTGCTTTGGCGTCACGGAGTCAGATGTTAAATATTCCCCCTTTAGTTTGAAGGCGTTGGGGGGCCCCCCACGGTTTGTGAGTTGCCCCGGGCTCCTGCACCCCTCCCCTCCCCCCACCCCACCCCACTTACTATGGACGGGCCTGGCAATACGAAGGTCACGTGACAACGAGTTCGCTTAAGGGATCTCGGAAACATCGGTCAGTAAGAGCGTGGGGAAGAGAGACAGGACTGGGAAACGCAGTGGAATATTTGCACCAAGGAGAGAGAGCAATGTGTAATATATACGTGTGTATGTGTGTGTATATATATACGTGTGTATATATATACGTGTGTATGTGTGTATATATATACGTGTGTGTGTGTGTATATAAGGCTAGCGGCGGTGTAGCGGTTAGCACGCCGTGCAACGAACCCGGCCACCCGAGTTCGATTCCCGCTCACGGCCAACACCGGTGACGATCACTTGAACCGGTCGTGGGCCTCTCTCCCCTAGGTCGACTCAACCTCAAACGAGTACCTGGTGCGATGTGTGAATGTCGCCACTAGGGAGACAAATGTGCCCGGGAGAGGTGCTGGCCACCCACCCCTACGTGTGCCGTTCCAGCCTTCATAGGTGCTACTCGCTAATAGCACTTGCTCCTATCGTCCGTTAAGGCTATACGGGGGTTCTTTGTCTTGTGTATATATGCGTGTACTGTATGCACTGCGTGTATTCTGTCCGTAAGACAAACACTCTGAGACTAACCCGCTATGTTATCCTATCCGATTATAATTATTAGTTGACGCTCTATGTGATTTTTCCGTCATAACCACGCGGTCACGATATAAAAAAATAGCCTTGGCCAAAAATATAATCGATTCACGGATCGATTATCGGGCGCGACGCGTGACAATTAATCTAATCGTTAGCGGGTGACTCGATCTCACGCCGAACTGACACACGACGTCGCTTTACAAATGCTAAGTAATAACAATAATGCAACGTAGCCCATGAACGATATCATAACAGAGATAACGGCGTTAATAACAAACAAAATATAATAGTAACAACAATATTCATAATCATAATTATTTTCTATCATTAATAATTAGCGTCGACGCCACGTGCGCGCGTGCGACATAGCACGCGGTTTGTTGTCGACGTCACTGACCCCCCCCCACCTACTATCGCAGGGACGAATCAGCGCGCGCCGTGTGACGTCACCCTCCAGCTGGCAGGACGTGGTTCCTTTAATGATCCGTCCTTAATTATCTGAGCGGAGGATGCAGTTACGCGTGACGCTGATGCTGCTGATGAGCCTGCTGATGATGCTGCTGATGAGACTGTAAGAACAGACCCTGAAGGTACGTTCTTTGGGTCGACTGTTCGACGACTGTTGAGACCTGGCAGAAGGAAGGAAGCGATGGCGAGGTCCGTTGATAGTGGTAGATAGATCCACGTGACCCTTGCTGAATAGTTCACCCACGTGGAAGGTTAGGTTGGGAAGGGGGTGGAGGGTGAAGGTGGAGAGGCTGGGCTCGCATCCTCCTCCCCTCTCCACCAACTCTCCATCATCGAGCCCATCACCACTGTCAACCTCCCATCATCGCACGTCGGATAAAGCGAGCGGGGAGTACTCTTAAGTGTCACACACGTCCACGTGGCGGCGCTATTGGTCCGTGAGCTTGAGCGGCCGCGATCCATCGGCGCCCGTGCTGCTGATGATGCTGCTGATGCTGCTGATGATGCTCCTGTCGATGACGATGCTGATCCTCGTGCTGCTGCTGAGTCATCCATCATCATCATCACCACCACGAGTTCTTAATGAGGGTGACGACCACACAGCGTGGAACGATGCTCATCAAGACGTCCTCAAGAGACTCATCATCATCATCAGTTGTAAGAGCCCCCACCCCCCAGCCCCGCCCCCACCCCCCGGGTGGGTGATGAGTAAGCGACTTAATTCGCTGCACGTGTTTATCCCTTGCGGGGGGTCCTGGCGTCTCCCGCTACCCAAGGCCCCCACCCTTGTGGGGGGGGGGGGGTCTCGGGCCTCGGGCCCCAATGAGCGGATCTTGGAGGCGCGGTCTGAGCGGAAGATCTCCCCTTGTCTCTCCCTCCCCTCCCCTTGCCTCTCCCTCCCCTCCCCTTGCCTCTCCCTCCTCTCCCCTTGCCTCTCCCTCCTCTCCCCTTGCCTCTCCCTCCTCTCCCCTTGCCTCTCCCTCCCCTCCCCTTGCCTCTCCCTCCTCTCCCCTCTTCTCTACCTCCCCCTTCCCCCTCCTCTTATCCTCACTTACTCCTTCCCCACCCATCTTGTTTACTCACTCTTCTCGACCCACTCCACTCTCCTTCCCTCTTCCTCCTCTCCCCTCTCATCCCCACACCATCCCCTCTCCCGTCATCCCGTCGACTCCCCGCACCCTTTCCCTCTCTCGCACCTCCCTCCTGAGTGTCCCTCTCGCCGTATCGTTCCACTGACACGCCTCGCCACTACACAAGCTGACGCTGCTGCTGCTGTTTGTCTCGTGAGTTGGGCCCTCTAACACGGGGCGCAGCGCGAGGATCAGATCCGAAGAGATGCAGCAACGCCCCCCGGTGTCCGCGTGGCCTCACCACGTGGACCCCCCCCCACCACCACGCCCCCCTTTACTACCCGTGCCCCCTACTGCTCACCCCCCCTTCTTCCACCTGCTGGCCGTCTCGCGTCTCCCCCTGAGAGGTGCCGATGTGAAGCGCTGTCAGAGAGAGCGAGAGATGTTTGGGAAAGTCCAAGGGTGTGCCCCCCACCACACTTCGTATCCCCTCCCCCCCCGCCACTTCTCTGACCCCCTAGAATATAGACTCCCCCTTCGCTCCCCCCCCCACCCCCCCCCACATCTCCCTCTGTGTTGTCGCCGGGGCGTCGAAGGCCCGGCTATCTGCAGGCGCACGACTCAACGGACATGTTGGGGTAGAGTTTGAGGACCACGCTGTCTGCCTGGTCCACGTAGAGGATGCTGAGCGGGGTCATCTTGTCCGGCACGCAGCACGGCCCCGGCAGACCCGGCACGAGCCCCACGGCACGCATCACGCTCTGGATGGTCGCGTGGTTCGTGGGACGCACGGCCTACGGAGGGGTGGGTGAGTGGAGTGGGGGGGGAGGAGCGGTGGCGCAGTGGTTAGGACGCTGAGTGGGGGTTATCTTGTCCGGCACCAGCCCCCACGGCACGAACCACGATCCGGATGGTCGCGTGCTTCGCGAGACGCACGGCCCGTGGAGGGTGTGGGGTGGGTGAGTCGGGGGAGCGGTGGCGCAGTGGTTGACGCACCGCGCTACCGTAACCAACCGGGCGACCCGAGTTCGATTCGCGCTCACGGTCACACGAAACACGCGTACACATGATTTCGATGATTTTCACATTGACGATAAGCCACTTCGTGGTGCTGTCATTTGTGGCCAGGTCGCTCCTGAAAAAGAAGCTCATGGCTCAGTTGATCTTACCTAGTAAGATGAAAAAAAAAACATAGATTAGTTTTACTTGTGTATATTTTTTAAAGTGATTTGTTTATCTTACTTGTGATTTGTACTCCTACCTTGTTGTTGTGTTATTTGTCGCGCTACATTCTGACAGCTTGCCCCTGCTGGACAGCTGTAGCAAAAACCAGCTTCATAGCTCATCGGATTCCTCCGGTTTTTATTAATATTTAGATTCACCAACACCAGTGACGATTTATCCGAATCTGTCCTGCTGGGCCTTCCCGCTAGGTCGACTCAGACTCAAATTACTACCTGGTGCAATGCGTAAACAGTGGCACGGGGGGAGACAAAGGCGGCCGGGCGTGGTGTTGGCCACTCACACCCTTTAATTTTGAACGTCCAGTAGATAATTGACCCTTGCCGATGACGATGATGATAATTTTAGACTGACGCGTGCTTGAGAATCGATGGGAGTTTTAATTCCGATTCCATCTCACGGAGTATTGCAGTCACCTCTACAGCCACTATAGGCACTACCATCACAACCCAATGTACAGGCTGCTTCAAAAAAATATTAACACTCAAGATCATTTGTATCAACACCACGAGAAAATGTGCAGCAGCCTCCAGGCTCTGGAGATCGCCTGCAGAAGATTCCAGCGTGCGTTGACAAGAATGGCGAACAAGTGGAGACTAAATTTTGATTTAAAGCTTTCGTGACTGCAGTAATTCATATCCTCAGTTTTTTCGGTAAAGTCACGTTGAAGAGAAACAACAAAACAATATAATATATATAAAACAATAAAAATTCTCACGACGTTTCGACCATAACTCAAACGGTCATCTTCAGGTGTGTTGGTTTGCATAAATTTATTTTTAAACGGCGCATTTATTTATTTATAAAAAACGTTTGCGTCACGCGCAGCGATTTGGCAGTTTGCCCAGGACTAGTCCATCTATATTTTGAAAAGAGGAGGGGGGAGACGAAATTTTTTATAATGTATGCTGTCTGAAAGCCACTGTAAGCGTGAACCAAGATTATACGGCTTACCAAAAATACATAAAGTTGATACACCTCTTCGTCCCATAGTCTCTACTATCAGCTCCCCCACCTACAAACTAGCTCGTTTTTTGTCTGAAATCCTGCGTCCCTTCACTGGAAAGACCACCTCTGCGGTACAAAATTCTACTCACCTGGTATCGACAATCAAGGGTATTTCCCTGTCCCCAGACGACACCATTGCAATCATTGAAGACTTGGTTCATCAAGGACTAAACACTGAGGTACCCCCCCTGTTACGCTCAAATATAGACGAAGGTTCCCCGTATAGCCTAAAGAGACGGTCACGGGCAAGTGCTGTTGGCGAGCACCTATGAAGGCCGTGACGGCACACGAGGGGGAGGTGGGGCAGCACCACGCTTGGCCGCTAACATACACATACACACATATACACAAACACACATGTACACATACACACATAAACATACACACATATACACATACACACATATACACATACACACATAAACATACACACATATACACATACACACATATACACATACACACATAAACATACACACATATACACATGCACACATACACACATATACACATACACACATGAACATCCACACATAAACATACACACATAACAACAACAACAACCGCCACTCGCCACTAAGTGGCACCACGACGCTTGTGCCAGGCCATGTGCACCTTGAGGCCACGTGAAGTGTCGAACGCCCGCTGGCAGGAGGTCACGGGGCAGACCCAAGTGCCACGGGTCGACTGACTAAGATGACTGAGATGGCTGGCTGATTTACCACCTGTGCCCCCTACTGTGCCAACCTGCTGTGCCCTAGCCACCCGGCGCTCCGCTCGTTATTGTGAGCGTCGCTCCTCCACCCTCCGTTGTTGTTGGAGGGCGACTGCCTCCAACTGCCCAGTAGCGTCCTTCACGAGCCTCCTCCACAGAGGCCGATCTTGACACCGCTGGTACCAGTCATCGGCAAGTCCACTCAGCTCCACGTCCTCCCGTACCACATCACTCCATGTCTTCTCTAGCCCGTGCCGCGCCCGTTTAGCCCCCTCGATCCGGCCGAACAAAAGCTGTTTCGGCATGCGGTGGCTGGGCCTTCGGGCTGCATGACCCAGCCATCGCAGCCTTGCCTGCCGGAGGAGATCACCGATGGGACCTTACCCAGATCTTTCAAGGATTTGTGAGCTCCTCACACAATCTAGTCTGGTTAAACCCAGGATGGATCGTAGGCAGGCCAGCCTAAATGTTTCTAACTGGTGAAGATGTTCCATTAGGGGGGTGGGGGTCCACGTTTCGCAAGCGTAGAGAAGGGAGGGAATGACCGTGGCCGAGAAGACCTGAAGCTTAGTGCGGAGCGACAGACCAGGTAGCTTCCACACAGCGTTACGCAACCGATGAAAAGATATTGCCGCTCGACTGATTCGGAGTGAGACCTCTGCTGTTAAACTGGAGCCGGTCATAAGCACACTGCCCAGGTATGGGAAACTCTCCACTCTCTCCACAACTGCCCCATCACCGATTGGAGTTGTGGGGGTGGAGTGTCCGATGGTACAAAATACCCAGGCAGGTGCTTAATTTTGGTGGGGCTGATGGTAAGGCCCCACCTCTTAGTGGCACGCTTCAGTCTCAGAAGCAGTCTCCAATTCCTCCTCTGAATGAGCAGCTATTACCAAATCATCGGCATACGTAACGTGGTTGAGCAATAGGGAGCCATCTCTTGACCGCACCCGGGCATCGCATTGTATCTGTACCAGATGGAAATTACCAGATGGAAATTACAGCCATCGAAGGCTTCACGAACTACGTGGTCAAAATAGATGTTAAATAAATAAACATACACACACACACACACGTAAACATACACACATAAACATAATGCACATATAAACATACATACATAAACATACACATAATACATACATATAATACATACAAATACTACGCACATACATACACACAGAAACATACACACATAATGCATACACACATATACATACACGCAGACATATACACAGAAACATACACACATGATACATACATACACACAAAAACATCCGCACATAATACAAGCACACAATACAAACTCACATAATATATACAAAATACACACACCATACATACACACATAATACATACACAATACACACACATAATACACACATAATACATACACACATAATACATACACACATTACAGGCACAATGCTAACAGCGACAGGCAAACGGTGACACAAAAAAACACTACTGCCGCCGTTTGCCACTAAGCGATGGTGACGTGACCACAGCGCGTGTGCCAGGCTCGGTGCACTTTGATGCCATCACGTGAATTATGGAAGGCTTTCACTGCTTGCGGGTTACAAGACACAGACCCAGGTGCCATGGGTTGACTTGCTGAAATGACCGGCAGATGCGCTACCTATGTCCCGCACTATACCAACTTGCTGCGTTTTAAACGCCCGGCGCTCCGTTCGTTGTTGTGAGCGTCGCTCTTCCACCCTTTGTTGTTGCTGAAGGTCGACTGCCTCCAACTGCCCAGTAGCGTCCTTGACGAGTCTCCTCCGCAGAGGCCGATCTTGACATCGCTGGTCAAGTCATCAGCGAGTCCACTCAGCTCCACAACCTCCCGTAGCCGCATCAGCTCCATCTCTTCTCCAGCCCATGCCGCGACCGATTTATGCGGCCAAACAGAAGCTGCGTGGGCATGCAGTGGCTGGGCATGCGGGCTACGTGACCCAGCCAATGCGGCCTCGTCTGCCGGAGGAGCTCACCGATGGGAACTGTGTTCAGATCTTTAAAGGCTTTGTGAGCTCCTCACACAATGCAATGTTGTTAAACCCAGGATGGATCGTAGGCAGACCAGCCGAAATATTCCAAACCGTTTCGTAAATTATCGAGAACGGAGGGCCTAACTGGCCGAGAAGACCCGAAGCTTCTTATGGAGCGACAGGCCAGCTAGCTTCCACACAGCGTTAGGCAGCATGACAAACCGGAATTGGTCATAAACACACTGCCCAGGTAGAGAAACTTCTGCACTCTCTCCACATCTCACCCATTGCTCATGGAGACTTTGAGGGGTAGAGTATTTCATGAAATAAACTACCCGGGCAGGTGCTTTGTTTTTTTGGGGGACTGATGGGTTCAGCAGCAGCAGTTATGACACGGTTGACCAAGAGAGAGACTCCTTGACCGCACCCGGACATCGATCAGCTGTCCATTGTATCTGTATCAGATGGAAATTCCACCGGTACATCCATGGGAAGCTTCTCGAAGGACATGCCTGTCGCACGCCACGGCGAACAGGGAATGGCTCTGACTCGTGGCCTGCCCACCATCACGAAGGTCCTCAATGATCGTGAGCAGAGGGCCAGGGACCACTAAAGATCTCTGGCCTATTGGTGGTATCATGGCCCAGGTCAATAAAGCAGAGCTGTAGGTGCTGTTGGAATTCTATACACCTCTGATGCAGCAGACAGAGAGAGAATATGGCGTCTGTGCCTAAAACCACGTTGGGTTTCGCAAGCCTCTCCTCGGCGTGCTGCCTGGTAAGGCGATGTTGAATAATCCCGATCATGACCTTTCTCAGTATTTTGTTAGTTTGCTACAATCACACAAATAAACTCACACAGTGACACACACATATAAAAAAGATCAAGATCCCCCATATAGCCTGAACAGACTGTTGGGGCAAGTGCTGTTAGCGAGCACCTATGAAGGCCGGCACGTCGCACGAGGGGTGGGTGGCCAGCACCACGCCCGGCCGCCTTTGTCTCCCCAGTGGCGATGTTTACACCGCACCAGGTATTCATTTGAGGCTGAATCGACCTAGGGGAGTCCCAGGACCGGTTCAGATAATCGCCACTGGGTGTTGGCCGTGAGCAAGAATCGAACCCGGGTCGCCAAGTTCGTAGCGCAGCGCGCTAACCGCTACACCACCGCTCCCCACAACATATACACACAATGACACACACATTGACAGACACGTGTGTTACAGTCCCAATGAACTTCACTCGCTGACTCCTCCACCCGTGTTGAGGACTTGGTCCGTTCGACATTCACCGTTTCGTCTCATCCACATTGTGCAACCACCAGCGCACTGGAGGTCACAACAACTCACTCAACCACTCACTCAGCCACTCACTCACCCACTCACCAATTCACTCACTCACTACGCTGCAGATCACTTCACTTCTCTCTCTCTTTGCTTTTTCCCGTCACTTTGCCAAACATTGGAACTCCCTCTCCCATCACCACAGTCTCTTGTTCCCAAGCTCTTAAAATAACAACAACAATAATAATAATAACCTCGCTCAAATCAAGAGACGCGTTGCAGTGCTGTTTGTCGCTGGCCTGCTTGGCGTTTTGGGATTCTGGGCCTTCACTCAGTAACCGTCTTTTTTTTTATTGACTTCCGAGACCACCACGATACGATGTCTGAATTTAAATGATGATGGTGATGATGACTTTCTGATGATGTTAAGATCATCATGCTCTTTGCATTACGATGATGGTTTATAGATGATGATTGTGTTTTTTTTTATGATGGACTGTTAAGAATGAAGACGACGATCTATAAATCAGGATGATTATATTTTGTACGATGATGATCTTGAAATAAGGACGATGACATATTATTGTTAATGAAGGGCGAAGGCTGATGGATTATTCATGAGGATGGTGGACCATTTATGATGATGACGACGATGGATTATTATCGATTATTTCGTGACGATTACGCTACTGCAATGGCAGTAACGAAACTCAACTTATCCAGGAATCACACTGTGCGTGGTCCTCTATATGTCACGGTGTTATTGGGCCAATTGATTGAATGCTCTACACGTGAGACGAATATCCACGGGGTCCAGACGGGACAGGTTGGAGTCTACAATTGATGTTTTGCTGTACGGCTCCTTCTCGACGCCCACCCACGTGTTACAATTTGGCCGCTGCTTTACATTTCTCACGTGATAAGCCACTTTGTGGAGCCATCGCTTGCGGTGGGCAGGTCGCTTCTGGAAAAGAACTATATAGCTCAGTTGGCCTTTCCTGGGTTAAACAAAAAAAAGGTGAATTTAGTTTAGTTTAGGAGAGTTGTGCATTGGGGGGGGGCGGGGTTGCGGGTCCCAGGGCAACTCACAGACCCTGTGGACCCCCCGACGCCTTCACGCCCTCTCCGCCGTAGCCTGGCATCGCAACATCAGTGCGGTGGTCCACCAACCCCTCCCCCTCGCTGCTAGCTACCCCCGCAGCGTTTGAAGCACGCGGAGTTGCCCACGCCACGTGCCGAGTAGCTACGGCAAAGCAACGCGTCTACTACGGCGTTAGCTATAATTGTGCATTTTTTTTTATTTCTCCAGGTAAGGCCTACTGAGCTATATATATACATAGTTCTTTTTCAGAAGCGACCTGGTCACAAATGATGAAGTGACTTATGACGTGGAAATGACCAGGAACCCGGAGGGTCCGGAGAAAATGCACGCGACCACGGGGCGAGAGGCACGCAGACTCCAAATATACAGCAGCAGCAGCAGGCGTCAGGGTCGGGATCGAACCCACAACCTCCTGCATACCAGGCGAGGTAGTTAACATCTCATAGCCACCGTGATGATGATGAGAGAGAGACACGCAAACTCCAAATATACAGCAGCAGCAGGCGTCAGGGTCGAGATCGAAGCCACGACCCCCTGCATACCAGGCGAGGTAGTTAACATCTCCTAGCCACCGCGGCGCTGCCTCGATGCCTCCTCCCGCGCCCCGTACCTTGGACATGGGGAAGTCGCAGGTGCCGGCGCAGTAGTGCGCGAGGTACGCTTTAGGGGAGATGATCCACTTGTCCCAGCCGATGTCGGCAAAGTCCACCGTGAGGTGGCGTCGTGCGCACGGCGAGAGGGAGGGCCCCCCCCCCGCCGCGGGACCCCCGCCCGGGGGACGCCGCTTGTCCGCCCTGCGCCTCCGTTCCGCCTCGGTCTTCCCGCGACCCCGGCCGCCGCCGCCGTGGCTGCTGCTGTTGGCTCCTCCCTGATCTCTCTGCCTCTGCGCGTCTCTGGGACGAGATCTGCGCTGGGATGACGATGAAGCTGGTGAATATGCTGCTGATGCAGCTGATGATGAAGATGGTGAATATGCTGCTGCTGCTACTGCTGCTGATGATGCTGATGACGATGATGCTGCTGACGATGATGCTGCTGCTGATGATCTTCTTTCCTGTGCCATCTCTTCATCGTCATCACCATCACTGCCATCGTCATCGTCATCATGACCATCATCACCGTCCTCGTAGGAGGGGGAGGGAGCCAGGAGACGCGACCCGGGCAGTTCATTTGTCCGCAGGGACGCGTCGCGCCTCTGCCGCACCCCTTCTCCAACGTCCCCTTCGGGTTCGATCCCGACCCCGGCTCCCCTGTCCGACACGCCCTGCTCATCGTCCCCATCGGCGAGGGGCTCGGGTCCCCGCGTCCCGCGAGACTCCCCACGCGCCTGGTGCAGGGCCCGCAGGTGCAGGACGCTCGCGACGCCGCCGTCCCCCGCTAGGGCCGAGTCGAATGCGAAGACGAGGAGGTAAGGGACCTCCTCGGCACCCCTGGGGCCCGTCCGAATGTCCGCGTGGAGCCAGGGCATCCCTCGGGACCGCGCCTCGCCCAGCGGCTCCGTGACGTCCCGCGCGTGCCAGTGCGCGTAGCTCGAGGGGATGAACGAGAACGTGCGGCGAGGGCGCCCCGCGCCGGGGTCGCCGCGGGGGTGCGCCGAGCCCCACAGCGACACGGAGACGCGCTGGGGCCCACGTCCCTGTCGCCTCGGGGCGCCCGGGGGGAAGTGGAGAGACGCGGCGATGAGCGACTCGGACGCTGGGATGAGGGAGAGGTTGAAGGAGAAGTGGGGTCCTGGCGGCGAGTCTCCTGGGGGAGGGGCGGGGGGTGTGAGAGAGAGGGAGACGCGGGTCACGGGGGGATGAGGTCCTATAACTCGGATGTTTGACCAACTCCAAGAATGATACGAGCCTGGGTCAAGCGAGGGGATAGCAGGGGTCTAGAGTGTGAAAGGGGTCGCGTTTGGCCTCCCTGTGTCGGGGTTACCATCCACCCCCCCCCCCCCCGGGGCCCCCCTCTCGCCGCGCCACGCGATTCCCAAACTGCACGCCAGGGGGCGCCACTCGACCACGGTGGCGGAAGAGAGGAGGCGAGGTGCTTGTTCTTGTTTGTTTAGACAGCCACGGTTGCCGAGCACGCAAGTAGGTAGGGCTCGAATCGCCAAGCGGTCAGCAACAAACGGTACTGTTAAAGTTGTCAATGCGCTTGAGCGAGCGCGCCTCTTGAATTGGCATCAAGGTTTTTTTAAAGATCTTTGGAGAAGAGACGATGGTGTCAGAGCGAAGCAACAGGATGAGAAGTGACGTGGGCTGCAGTGTGGTGAGCGGGTGGATGGATGGGTGAGTAAGTGAGTGGGTGAGTAAGTGGGTGAGTGAATGAGTGGGTGAGTGAGTGGGTGATTGTTTGGCGAGTGAGTGGGTGAGTGAGTGGGTGAGTAAGTGGGTGAGTGAGTGGATGATTTAGTGGGTGATTGTTTGTCGAGTGAGTGGGTGAGTGAGTGAGTGGGTGAGTGAGTGGGTGAGTAAGTGGGTGAGTGAGTGGGTGAGTGAGTGGGTGATTGTTTGGCGAGTGAGTGGGCGAGTGAGCGAGTGAGTGAGTGGGTGAGTGAGTGGGTGAGTAAGTGGGTGAGTGAGTGGGTGAGTGAGTGGGTGATTGTTTGGCGAATGAGTGACGAGTGAGCGGGTGAGTGAAGTGAGTCGGTGAGTGAGTGGGTGAGTAAGTGGGTGAGTGAGTGGGTGAGTGAGTGGGTGATTGTTTGGCGAGTGAGTGGGCGAGTGAGCGGGTGAGTGGGTGAGTGGGTGGGTGAGTGGGTGAGTGGGTGAGTGAGTGAGTGGGTGATTTATTGGCGAGTGAGTGTATGAGTGAATGTTGACGGACTGACGAACCTAACTACACTACCCCTTAATGTCAGCGTATAACGCGCACACCGAACATCGTCATCTCGATCTCGTAGAGAGAGAGGACGACTCAGAGGCGCCAGGAGGAGGAGGAACCACAGACAGAATCAGAATATTAATTTTATACTGGAGGACTCCGATGAGCTATAAAGCATATTTTGTTCACAGATGTCCAGACAAGGAGCAGGAAGGCAGTAGCCACGCCGTGAAGAGCCGGCGCTACCAACAATTGTCCAAACTCTGCGGTCCTCTGTATACGAAGACGTTATCGGCTAACTAATGAATGTATGTGGGATGAAACCAGCGCGCGTGGAGATACGCCACGCGTGCGAGGGGACAACACTCTATCCCATACCGATGGAACAGGTGGATTTCCACATTTGTTTGCTGGCGAGCAGGGGTAATCGCTCCACCTCGACGCCCAAGACAGTTTCGCCAACATCTGCGTGCGATCCACCAACCCCTCGCTGCTGCTGCTGCTGCCGCTGCCTCCCCAGCACTGCGTCACAGGCAGCCAGGTGCAGCGTCGCCACGATCAGTACCTGAATGAGATCTGCCCGTATCCATTTTGCCGAACTGCACATGCGCTTCCGTGCAACACACGGAATGGGATCGATCAAATTCCACTACGCAGCTCGATGGAAGGGGGAGGGGGGGAGTGGGGGAGTGGGGGAGTGGGGGAGGGGGTGGGAGCCCCCCCCCCAAGGCCCCCACCTCGCCAGGTGCGCGCTCTACCCAGGTGGAGGAGCCCGAGGGGCACCGCCGCCGCAGCCACGCGGAGCCCACGGGGAGCCCGGGGCGGGAGGGGTCCCAGCGTCCCAGGCACGGCCAATAAAGTCTACAGCTGTGAGGTCTACATCAATACAGTCTACAGCTGTGAGGTCTACATCAATACAGTCTACAGCTGTGAGGTCTACATCAATACAGTCTACAGCTGTGAGGTCTACATCAATACAGTCTACAGCTGTGAGGTCTACATCAATACAGTCTACAGCTGTGAGGTCTACATCAATACAGTCTACAGCTGTGAGGTCTACATCAATACAGTCTACAGCTGTGAGGTCTACATCAATACAGTCTAGAGCTGTGAGGTCTACATCAATAAAGTCTACAGCTGTGAGGTCTACATCAATACAGTCTACAGCTGTGAGGTCTACATCAATACAGTCTACAGCTGTGAGGTCTACATCAATACAGTCTACAGCTGTGAGGTCTACATCAATACAGTCTACAGATGTGAGGTCTACATCAATACAGTCTACAGCTGTGAGGTCTACATCAATACAGTCTACAGCTGTGAGGTCTACATCAATACAGTCTACAGCTGTGAGGTCTACATCAATACAGTCTACAGCTGTGAGGTCTACATCAATACAGTCTAGAGCTGTGAGGTCTACATCAATACAGTCTAGAGCTGTGAGGTCTACATAAATACAGTCTACAGCTGTGAGGTCTACATCAATACAGTCTACAGCTGTGAGGTCTACATCAATACAGTCTACAGCTGTGAGGTCTACATCAATACAGTCTACAGCTGTGAGGTCTACATAAATACAGTCTACAGCTGTGAGGTCTACATCAATACAGTCTACAGCTGTGAGGTCTACATCAATACAGTCTACAGCTGTGAGGTCTACATCAATACAGTCTAGAGCTGTGAGGTCTACATCAATACAGTCTAGAGCTGTGAGGTCTACATCAATACAGTCTACAGCTGTGAGGTCTACATCAATACAGTCTACAGCTGTGAGGTCTACATCAATACAGTCTACAGCTGTGAGGTCTACATCAATACAGCCTAGAGTTTTGCTGTCCCACAGCAATAACGTCTAGAGCAATTTCGTCTCGGGAAATCCGGTCCAGCCAACTCTAGCCCAGTAGAGTCCAGAGGAATACTCTGTGGAGAAATGCATCCTTCAAGAGCACAGTCTAGCTGAACCCATCCAAGTCTCTTTGACTAACCTAGCCCTTGCGCGACAGGGTCTAGACGAGTCTAGATGACACCGGCAAACCCTATGGGTCAGATGCGGCGTGGCAGGTGAGTACAGCAAGCGGGATCGTGAACCCGTGTGTGTTGCCCGCAGCTTGTGAGTGTGACCCCCCACACACACACAGTCGTCTATAGCAGTGAGTCGCTGGGGTTTTATTTTAAACTCAAATCAACTCCTGCGACATCCTCCCACGTGGAGCCAGACTCTCATCCATCACTCATGGAGTTATTCACGGGAATTAATTGATTCTATTTGGTTACGCGCAGATGCGGGGCGCAGCCCCAAACGTCCCAAAAAAACCGTCAAGCGGCCAGCAACACCCAGCACTATCAGTCGAGTCGCAATAGACAGGAGTTCAACGCGTTTTTTTTTTATTGAGCGAGGTTATAACGGAATCGGTCAAACATCTCGAGGGATCAAGACCCTCCTGCACATGTGCCTCGAGACTCGGTGAGGATTTATGCGAATCCGTGGCATATGGGGTTAGGCGAGGGGCGGGGTCAAAAGGGGGGCGGGGGGACGCTGCACCCCTCCCCTCCCCTCAAATCCTTCCCACCTTAGACGCGCGTGTTTGGTGGCGATTGCAGATAATGCCGCTGCTGCTGATGATGATGATAATGAATATGTCATTTGTAACTCATGATGATTGATGATGGTCATCATGACCATCATCACCATCACATCCCTGCAGGAACTACACGCAGGACGGTGGTGATGTCAGGATAGGACAGGGTGGGGGTCACGTGGTGAGCGAGGGGTGGGGGTCACGTGGTGAGGGAGGGGTGGGGGTCACGTCTCGTGGTGAGCGAGGGGGTGGGAGTCACGTGGTAAGCGAGGGGTGGGGGTCACGTGGTGAGTGAGTGAGTGGGGGTCACGTGGTAAGTGAAGGGTGGGGGTTACGTCTCGTGGTGAGAGAGGGGTGGGGGTCACGTGGTGATTGAGGGGTGGGGGTCACGTGGTGAGTGAGTGAGTGGGGATCACGTGGTGAGTGAAGGGTGGGGGTTACGTCTCGTGATGAGCGAGGGGGTGGGGGTCACGTGGTGAGTGAGTGAGTGGGGGTCACGTCTCGTGGTGAGTGAGTGAGTGGGGGTCACGTGGTGAGTGAGTGAGTGGGGGTCACGTGGTGAGTGAGGGGGTGGGGGTCACGTGGTGAGTGAGGGGGTGGGGGTCACGTGGTGAGTGAGTGAGTGGGGATCACGTGGTGAGTGAGGGGTGGGGGTCACGTCTCGTGGTGAGTAAGGGGTGGGGGTCACGTGGTGAGTGAGTGAGTGAGTGGGGGTCACGTGGTGAGTGAGGGGGTGGGGGTCACGTGGTGAGCGAGGGGGTGGGGGTCACGTCTCGTGGTGAGTAAGGGGTGGGGGTCACGTGGTGAGTGAGGGATGGGGGTCACGTGGTAAGCGAGGGGTGGGGGTCACGTGGTGAGTGAGTGAGTGGGGGTCACGTGGTGAGTGAGGGGGTGGGGGTCACGTGGTGAGCGAGGGGGTGGGGGTCACGTCTCGTGGTGAGTGAGTGAGTGGGGGTTACGTGGTGAGTGAGTGAGTGGGGGTCACGTGGTGAGTGAAGGGTGGGCGCCACGTCTCGTGGTGAGTGAGAGGTGGGGGTCACGTGGTGAGTTAGTGGGGGTCACGTGGTGAGGGAGGGGGTGGGGGTCACGTGGTGAGTGAGTGAGTGGGGGTCACGTGGTGAGTGAGTGAGTAGGGGTCACGTGGTGAGTGAGGGGGTGGGGGTCACGTGGTGAGTGAGTGGGGCTCACGTGGTGAGTGAGTGAGTGGGGGTCACGTGGTGAGCGAGGAGGTGGGGGTCACGTGGTGAGTGAGTGAGTGGGGGTCACGTGGTGAGCGAGGAGGTGGGGGTCACGTGGTGAGTGAGTGGGGGTCACGTGGTGAGCGAGGAGGTGGGGGTCACGTCTCGCCTGGGCTCAGTGCCGCGATGCTCCGCACGCTGTTGCCACGGATTCGCGCTCCTCCCTCGCGGCGGCACCGCTCGTAGAGGGCGCGCATGCGGGTAGCCAGCTCGCCGCCCTGATGCTGATGGTGGTGGTGCTGCTGATGGTGGTGGTGCTGCTGATGGTGGTGGTGCTGCTGATGACGATGATGATGCTGCTGCTGCTGGGGGTCGGTTGCCACCCCAGTGAATAGCAGCAGCAGCAGCATCAGCCGCAGCCTCCGCTCGCTGCTCATGGTTGCGCGGAGTCCCCTACACGCACCCCGGTGGGAGGCCCCTTCTGGGACGGGGCGACCCCGCGGGGGTCGGCGCGGCCATCCCCTCTCCCTGATCCCCTCTCCCTGATCTTCCCTCCCTGATCCCCTCTCCCTGATCCCCTCTCCCTGATCCCCTCTCTCTGATCCCCTCTCCCTGATCGCCTCTCCCTGATCCTCCCTCCCTGATCCCCCTTCTCTGATCCCCTCTCCCTGATCCCCCTTCTATGATCCCCTCTCCCTGATCTGCTCTCCCTGATCCCCCCTGTCTGATCCCCTCTCCCTGATCCCTTCTCCCTGATCCCCTCTCCCCGATGCCCCCTGTCTGATCTCCTCTCCCTGATCCCCTCTCCCTTCTCCCTGATCTGCTCTCCCTGATCCCCCCCTGTCTGATCTCCTCTCCCTGATCCCCTCTCCCTGATCCCCTCTCGTCGGCTTGGCTCTATGCCCCCCCTCTCATTTCCCCTCTCGCTAATCCCCACTTTGTGCTCCTCAATCACATCTCCTCCCCTCTCGCCCTACTCCTTGATCCCGCCGGTCCACTCCCTCGCCGCTTCTCACTGCACGACGTTTCCTTTGGGGGTAGAGTCCTGGGTGGAGTTGTGGGCTCTGGGTTCGAGTCTCCCCGGTTCAGAATTCCCGAGTTAGAGTCCTGGGTTCGAGTGCTGGGTTCTGGGGAAAAGTCCTCGATGAGAGAGAGAGTCCCGGCTGGAGTCCCGGGGTTTGGAGATGCTCACACGAACTCCTCGGCTCAGAGATTCGCACGCCAACACGCGTGCATCGCTCCGCGCGTTCAGTCCCTCTCTCCTCTCTCGCTCCTTCCTCGAGGCTCCGCGGGGAACCCGTTGAGAGGGATCGAACCGGGGGTCCCTTTGACGGCGGGAGCCCTCGTGCGCGGTGATGTCTTCCGTCACTCAGGTGTCACTCGAGCGGAGCGTTATCCCAGCGACTCCACGTGCCTCCCAGCGACTCCACTTGTCTCCTTCTCGCTCCGCGTGTCTCCGGCGTCTTGCCGTATCTCCTCGTGGCTTCTTTGGCGACCTCCACTGTGATCCTCGCGTCTCCGTGTTCCTCCCGATGTCTCCAGGTGCCTCCGGTTTCTTCACGATGCCTCCTTACGCCGTCGACTTTGTCTCCGTGTCCCGGTGTCTCCCCGTGTCTCCGCGACGTCGCCTCGTGGTGTCTCTGTGTGTCTCCGCCGTCTCTCCGCGTCTCCTGTCCGCACTCCGCTACACTTTGCGCGCTCGACTCTGCAGTGGGGCGGTTATAAGGTAGAGGGGGGTGGAGGGGGTGGAGGAGGAGGGGGGGGGGGTAGTTTAGGGGAGGTTACACACACAACGACAAAGATCCCCCCCGTAGGCTTGACAGACACGTGGGGCAAGTGCTGTTAGCGAGCACCCGTGAAGGCTCGCACGGTACGCAAGGGGGTGGGGTGGCCAACACTACGCCCGGCCGCCTTTGTCTCCCCAGTGGCGATGTTACCACATCGCACCAGGTACTCATAAGAGGCTGAGTCGACCTAGGGGAGGTGCAGGAGCGGTGCAGATAATGGTCACTGGTGTTGGCCGTGGGCAGTAAGCGACCTCGGGTCGCCGGGTTCGTAGCGCGGCGCGCTAACCGCTGCACCACCGCTCCCCAGAAACCGCAAACACAACACAACAACCGACATTCACCACTAAGTGGCGGTGACGTCACCACGACGCTTGTGCCAGGCCATGTGCACCTTGAGGTCACGTGAAGTGTCGAACGCCCGCTGGCAGGAGGTCACGGGGCAGACCCAGGTGTCACGGTTCACTGACTAAGATGACTGCCTGATGCACCACCTGTGCCCCCTACTGTGCCAACCTGCTGTGCTTTAGCCACCCGGCGCTCCGCTCGTTGTTGTGAGCGTCGCTCCTCCGCCCTCCGTTGTTGTTGGAGGGCGACTGCCTCCAACTGCCCAGCAGCGTCCTTCACGAGCCTCCTCCACAGAGGCCGATCTTGACACCGCTGGTACCAGTCACCGGCAAGTCCACTCCGCTCCACATCCTCCTGTACCACGTCACTCCATCTCTTCTCTAGCCCGTGCCGCGCCCGTTTAGCCCCCTCGATCCGGCCGAACAAAAGCTGTTTCGGCATGCGGTGGCTGGGCATGTGGGCTACATGACCCAGCCAACGCAGCCTTGCCTGCCGGAGGAGCTCACCGATGGGACTTTGCCCAGATCTTTCAAGGATTTGTGAGCTCCTCACACAATCCAGCCTAGTTAAACCCAGGATGGATCGTAGGCAAGCCAGCCTAAATGTTTCTAACCGGCGAAGATGTTCCATTAGGGGGGAGGGGGGGGTCCACGTTTCGCAAGCGTAGAGAAGGGAGGGAATGACCGTGGCCGAGAAGACCCGAAGCTTAGTGCGATGCGAAAGACCAGGTAGCTTCCACACAGCGTTACGCAACCGATGAAAACACACACACGCACACAAACATCCCCCATGTAGACATACAGACGCTTCAGTCACGTGCTGTTTCAGCAAGCACCAATTAAGGCCGCGTGGTCAGTTACCCCGCCCGGCATTTGATTTCGATTCGCTCTAGGGGCGAGTCCCGCTACTGCACAGGCGATCGCGAATATCCCGGGAGATTCAAGGATGCACCTTGAGTCGGTGTGGTAAGAGGGGCGACAGCCAGCAACCAACGACGCCTCGGGCGTGCGTGGTTCGACTGCCGCTCTGGGCGTGAGCGGTTAAGCGGCGACGTCTGGTGACGGGGTACAGGTGGCGCCGTCACGTGGCTCGCGGACTCGGACTCGCACCTGAGCGGTTGGGGCGAGGGGGGGGCAGGGAGCGAGAGGGGGGGGCGAGGGGTGGGGAGACGCAAGTGGAGCCACCTGAACGCCGGCTCAGCGGCGATGCCCTGGTGGAGGGAGAGTGGGTTGGAGCGATTGAGTGAAAGTGAGTGAGTGTGTGTTAGTGTGTTTGAGTACACGCTGTTCGGCATCGGTGCATCCACACAACTACATGGATGCATGCCGGGTCCAAGCAAGAACATCTGCTGGACTACATAGTGACGGACCAGCGGATGCGAGCCCATGTCCTTGACACCAGGACCTACCGTGGAGTTGATCTGCCCTCTGACCATCAACTTGTCATCTATAAGATGCACCTGCCATTCTCCCACTCCAGTGGTGGGTGTACACCCAGGACCCCATTCCAACCTAAAGTGGCCTGGTCTCAGTTATCTGATGAAAGTTGCAAGCGAGAATTTCATCATCGCTTGCCGCTGGGGTTGGCATCGTCCCACACTACTCCTGATGTCGAGGGTAAATGGGCGAGGTTTAGGACTGTGACTCATGCAGCTGCATTGGCTAATTTGGGTACGCGGTCCAGACCTCCCCAGAGACCTTGGCTGACAGAGGAGGTGTTCAGGATAGTTGAGAAAAAGCGACAGGCCCACCGTCATCGGCTACAGAATCCCACGTCAGAGAATGAGGAGGCTTACCGCAGCCTTCGCTCGGAGGTTCGGAGAGCCATGAGGCGCTGCAAGGATGGGTGGTGGTCGCGGGTTGCTGAGGAGATGGAGTCTGCCTCAGTGGCCCGCGATCACAAATCTCTATTTAACTCCATCAAAAAAATAACTTGTAGCGCCACACCTATTACCATCATTAGGGGAAAAAACGGTGATCCAATCTCCGACCCCCAGGAACAGGTTTGCAGATTTGCTGAGCATTTCTGTGAGGTCCTGGGGGAGGGGAAATCCCTCAGCCAGGAAAACATCTTGGCACAAAGTGGGGATGACCCTGCTGAGGCTGCGGTGCCTCAAATATTGGAAGAAGTCACCCCCTGTGAGTGGCTGGTTGAGGTGCCATCTGTTGAGGAAGTACTGAAGGCGATCCGGAGTCTGAGACCAGGAAAGGCACCGGGCAGAGATGATTTCCCAAGTGAAATGCTGGGGGAGGGTGGCGTTTGTGCACAGACTGCCCTATATGACATCATAACAACAATCTGGACCACTGGACGGGTTCCGCAAGATTGGAAGGATGCCCTGGTGGTCCCCCTCTTTAAGAAGAAGGGGGACCGCACAGACTGTAAAAACTACAGGGGCATCTCACTCCTCAGTGTGCCGGGAAAGGTCCTGGCAAGGATTATTCACAATCGCCTTGCCAAGCACGCTGAGGAGAGGCTTGCGGAGCCCCAATGCGGTTTCAGGAAAGGGCGGTCGTGCACAGATGCCATATTTTCTGTCCGTCTGCTACAGCAGAGTTGTAGGGAATTCCAGCAAGACCTACATCTCTGCTTTATTGACCTGGTCAAGGCCTATGATACCATCAGTAGGCCTGGGCTCTGGGTTGTTCTTCGTACTTTTGGAGTCCCTGACCCTCTGCTCACGATCATTAAGGACCTTCATGATGGTGAGCGGGCCCGGGTAAAACTACGTGGCCGGGAGTCAGAGCCATTCTCTGTACACCTTGGGGTGCGACAGGGAAGTCCTCTGGCTCCCACATTATTTAACATCTATTTTGACCACGTAGTTCATGAAGCTTTCAATAGCTGTACTGGGGGAATCTCCATTTGGTACAGATATAATGGGAGGCTGATCGATGCACGGGTGCGTTCAAGGGATGGCTCCCTATTGCTCAACCACGTTATGTATGCCGATGATTTGGTAATAGCTGCTCATTCAGAGGAAAAGTTGGAGACGCTGCTGCTGAGACTGGAGCGTGCCACTAAGAGATGGGGCCTTACCATCAGCCCCACCAAAACTAAGCACCTGCCGTAGTATTTTGTACCATCGGACACTCCACCCCCACAATTCCCAATCGGTGATGGGGCAGTTGTGGAGAGAGTGGAGAGTTTCCCATACCTGGGCAGTGTGCTTATGACCGGCTCCAGTTTAACAGCAGATGTCTCACTCCGAATCAGTCGAGCGGCAATATCTTTTCATCGGTTGCGTAACGCTGAGTGGAAGCTACCTGGTCTGTCGCTCCGCACTAAGCTTCAGGTCTTCTCTGCCACGGTCATTCCCTCCCTTGTCTACGCTTGCGACACGTGGACCCCCCTAATGGAACACCTTCGCCGGTTAGAAACATTTAGGCTAGCCTGCCTATGATCCATCCTGGGTTTAACCAAGCTGGATTGTGTGAGGAGCTCACAAATCCTTGAAAGATCTGGGCAAGGTCCCATCGGTGAGCTCCTCCGGCAGGCAAGGCTGCGTTGGCTGGGTCATGTAGCCCGCATGCCCAGCCACCGCATGCCGAAACAGCTTTTGTTCGGCCGGATCGAGGGGGATAAACGGGCGCGTTACGGGCTAGAGAAGAGATGGAGTGATGTGGTACAGGAGGACGTGGAGCGGAGTGGACTTGCTGATGACTGGTACCAGCGGTGTCAAGATCGGCCTCTGTGGAGGAGGCTCGTGAAGGACGCTACTGGGCAGTTGGAGGTAGTCACCTTCCAACAACAACGGAGGGCGGAGGAGCGACGCTCACAACAACGAGCGGAGCGCCGGGTGGCTAAAGCACAGCAGATTGGCACAGTAGGGAGCACAGGTGGTGCATCAGCCAGCCATCTCAGTCATCTTAGCCAGTCAACCCGTGGCACTTGTGTCTGCCCCGTGACCTCTTGCCAGCGGGCGTTCGACACTTCACGTGGCCTCAAGGTGCACATGGCCTGGCACAAGCGTCGTGGTGACGTCACCGCCACTTAGTGGCGAATGATGTTGAGGCTGAGGTTGACTCAGCCTCAACATCAGTACATGGTGTGGTGTGTAAACATCGCCACTAGGGAGACAAAGGCGGCCGGGCGTGGTGTGGCCACCCACCCCCTCGTGTACCGTGCCAGCCTTCAAAGGTGCTACTCATGAACAGCACTTGCTCCTACAATCTGTTAAAGCTATACCGGGAACCTTTGTCTGTGCTTGCGTAGGGGTCTGTGTGAGTGAGCTGTCAAATCTCCGTGCGCGGGCCTCTCTCCACAGTTGACGTTGGCACAAAGTGACCGCTTGTGCGACCTCTGGAAGAGAAACAACATTGCGAGGTGGGGAATATTGGGGGGGGGGGGCGGGGGGAGCGGGGGGGGGCGGGTGTGGAAGTGGGGGCTGGAGGGGAGGCGGGGAGCGACTCCGCTACTCAGGAAGCCGAGACCGCATCCTCGTCCCCGGCAAAACACGACCCGGGCCTGATGCCCGCTCGGGACCGTTCCATGATGGCCTGTTTTTTGTTTTTACAAATCACTCCTCTGCGCAAACACGCGACTCCAGCTTCTCCCGTGCGGGGTTCCGATGTTTTTTTTTCACGCGCCTCCCCCACGGGACGCGCCGAACTGCGAGTGCGCTGGCTGTAGAAGTGAACTGCCCCCCTCCCCCCGCCCCCCGCATTTCACTCCTTGCACCAGAGCCCATTGCCAACTTCGCTCGTGCCACCACCGGCACCACCAACATCGCCCCCCTTACCAGGCAGCGCGCAGAGGAGAGGTTTGCGGAGCTCCAAATGGGAGTTCGCCCCAGGTGTGTCCTCCACAGATGTCGTAGGGAATTCCAACAGGGCCTACAGCTCTGCTGTATTGACTTGGTCATGGGCTATGATACCAACAATATGCCTGGGCTCTGGGTTATTTTTCGGACTTTCGGAGTCCCTGACCCTCTTTCTCATGATCATTAAGGGCCTTCATGATGGTGGGCATGCTCGGGTAAAGCTGTAGGGCCGGGAGTCAGAGCCAGTCCCTGTTCACCTTGGGGTGCAACATGGATGTCCTCTGGTCACTACATTATTGAACATATTTTTTGAGTACTTTGTTCGAAAGACTTTCCATTTATGTAACCGGGGAATCTCCATCTGGTACAGATACAATGGGAGTCTGATCGATGCTCGGGTGCGGTCAAGAGATAGCTAATAAGGAGAAAGCTCCTTATTCGCCAACCATGCTATGTATGCAGATGATTTGCTAATTGCTGCCCACTGAGAATATGCTACTGAAATCCTGATTTGAAGTTTTCGTGACTGCAGGGATCCATACTCTTTGTTTTTTTCGGTAAAGTCACGTAGTAGGTATAAAATAAAATAAATTAAATCACGACGTTTCGGGCGCAACACAAGCGTTCGTCATATGTTACAGCAGCCCTTCAGCAATTGTTTCTTACTGTGATTGTCCCACCTGATGACGGACGCTTGTGTTGCGCCCGAAACGTCGTGATTAATTTATTTTGTTTTCTTTTATACCTACGTGACTTTACCGAAAGAACCAAAAAGAGATGGGGCCTTACCATCAGACCCACAAAAACAAAGTACCTGCCTGGGTATTTTGTGATCGAATGCTCCGCTCGATCCACTCCGCATGAGTGATGGGGCCGGTTGTGGAGAGAGTGGAGAAGTTTCCGTACCTTGGCAGTCTGCTTATGACCAGCTCTGGTTTGGCAGCTCAGGTCTCACTCGGAATCAGTCGAGCGGCATTATCTTATCATCGGCTGCGTAACGCTGTGTGGAAGCTAGCTGACCTATCGCTCCATTCGAAGCTATGGGTCTTCTTGGCGACAATTATGCCCTCTATTCTCTATGCTTGTGAAACGTAGAGTCCTCTAACGGAGCGTCTGCGCCCAGTTTGAAACATTCAAGCTGGCCTGCCTACCATCTGCCCTGGGTTTAACCAGACATGATTGTGTGAGGAGCTCACAGACCCATGGAAGATCTGGACACAGTTCCCATCAGTGAGCTCCTCCTGGAGGCGAGGCTGCGGTGATCGGGTCATGCAGGACGCATTTCCAGCCACCCACCCCCTCGTGTGCCATTCCGGCCTTCCTAGGTGTTGCTCGTTAACAGCACTTGCCCCAACAGTCTGTTAAGGCTACAGGGGGATCTTTGCTTTGTGTGTGTATATATGTATGAGTATGTGCATATATGCGTGTGTGTGTGTATGAACGCGTGTGTATGTATGCACGTGTGTTATTTGTGCAAACGCGTCCGGCCGTAACCAGAGAAGAGAGGAGAGGGAGGGGCGGGGTGGGTGGGGGGGGCGAGGGGAGGGGTGGAATCCTCCTCGCTCCGCTGCCCGCACCTGGGCCTTTCACAGAAGCCGCCACAGGGTTCGCAGGTGGAGGGAGGAGAGGAGAGGGCCTCGGGGGTGGGGGGGGGTTAGGGGAGGGGCAGCTCGGGAAGGTGGGGGGGGGGCACAATGTCAGGTCCGATGCGTGGGGTCCCAAGTGAAACCTCGGAACCTTACAAATGCTGAGGTGAGTAATCCTCACCACCCTGGTGAGTGTGTGTGTACTATGCAGGTGAGAGTTACTTTAATAGTATACACACACTCACCTGGGTGGTGAGGGTTACTCACCTGGATAACACACTCACCTGGGTGATGAGGGTTATTTACCTGGATAACACACTCACACTCACCTGGGTGGTGAGGGTTACTCACCTGGATGACTCACTCACACTCACCTGGGTGGTGAGGGTTACTCACCTGGATAACACACTCACCTGGGTGGTGAGGGTTACTCACCTGGATAACACACACACTCACACTCATCTGGGTGGTGAGGGTTACTCACCTGGATAACGCACACACACCTGGGTGGTGAGGGTTACTCACCTGGAAAACACACTCACACTCACCTGGGTGGTGAGGGTTACTCACCTGGATAACACACACAGCCTCACCTGGGTGGTGAGGGTTACTCACCTGGATAACCCACTCACACTCACCTGGGTGGTGAGGGTTACTCACCTGGATAACACACTCACACTCACCTGGGTGGTGAGGGTTACTCACCTGGATAACACACACAGACTCACCTGGGTGGTGAGGGTTACTCACCTGGATAACTCACTCACACTCACCTGGGTGGTGAGGGTTACTCACCACTCACCTGGGTGGTGAGGGTTACTCACCTGGATAATACACACACTCACACTCACCTGGGTGGTGAGGGTTACTCACCTGGATAACACACTCACCTGGGTGGTGAGGGTTATTCACCTGGATAACACACTCACACTCACCTGGGTGGTGAGGGTTACTCACCTGGATAGCTCACTCACACTCACCTGGGTGGTGAGGGTTACTGACCTGGATAACACACTCACACTCACCTGGGTGGTGAGGGTTACTCACCTGGATAACACACTCACACTCACCTGGGTAGTGAGGGTTACTCACCTGGATAACGCACACACACCTGGGTGGTGAGGGTTACTGACCTGGATAACCAACTCACACCCACCTGGGTGGTGAGCGTTACTCACCTGGATAACTCACTCAGGCTCACCTGGGTGGTGAGGGTTACTCACCTGGGTAGTGAGGGTTACTCACCTGGATAACACACTCACACTCACCTGGGTGGTGAGGGTTACTCACCTGGATAACTCACTCACACTCACCTGTAGGGTGAGGGTTACTCACCTGGATAACACAATCACACTCACCTGGGTGGTGAGGGTTACTCACCTGGATAACACACACACTCACCTGGGTGCTGAGGGTTACTCACCTGGATAACACACTCACACTCACCTGGGTGATGAGGGTTACTCATCTGGATAACACACTCACACTCACCTGGGTGATGAGGGTTACTCACCTGGATAACACACTCACACTCACCTGGGTGGTGAGGGTTACTCACCTGGATAACTCACTCACACTCACCTGTAGGGTGAGGGTTACTCACCTGGATAACACAATCACACTCACCTGGGTGGTGAGGGTTACTCACCTGGGTGGTGAGGGTTACTCACCTGGATAGCACACTCCCACTCACCTGGGTGGTGAGGGTTACTCACCTGGATAACACACTCACACTCACCTGGGTGGTGAGGGTTACTCACCTGGATAACACACTCACACTCATCTGGGTGATGAGGGTTACTCATCTGGATAACACACTCACACTCACCTGGGTGATGAGGGTTACTCACCTGGATAACACACTCACACTCACCTGGGTGGTGAGGGTTACTCACCTGGATAACTCACTCACACTCACCTGTAGGGTGAGGGTTACTCACCTGGATAACACAATCACACTCACCTGGGTGGTGAGGGTTACTCACCTGGGTGGTGAGGGTTACTCACCTGGATAGCACACTCCCACTCACCTGGGTGGTGAGGGTTACTCACCTGGATAACACACTCACACTCACCTGGGTGGTGAGGGTTACTCACCTGGATAACACACTCACACTCACCTGGGTGGTGAGGGTTACTCACCTGGATAACACACTCACCTGGGTGGTGAGGATCACTCACCTGGATCCTGTACACGCGAGTGAGGGCTGGCAGCGGGGGGGGGGGTGTGGCGGGGGGGGGTTTAGGGGGATTCGGGGGGGTAGGGGCGAGGGGTGTGCACGGAGCCGGATGAACGCGCTTCGAGGCATTCATTCCTCGACTCGCAGTCCCCAGTGATGTTCGCTTCTTTTTTAATAAAATCTCGGCCCCCCCCGCCCCCCCCCCCCATAGCCCGATACCCCAGACGCGCGCGGTGCAACGCGACCCGGGCGCGGGACCTTTTTTTCGTCCGGCGCGAGAACCACAAACCCGACACAAATAATGCGGGGGAGGAGGATGAGGAGGGGGATGAGGAGGGGGATGAGGAGGAGGGAGGAGGGAGATGTCTCGGCTCGCGTTACCGCGCGGAGCAGTCGCCTTTGATTTGGAGGGGATTTTTTATTAAAGTTATGGGGGGGGGGTGTAGCGTTTGTAGGTCATATCCTCGCATAAAAGCGGCCCGCGCACGTGGCTCAAAGGCAGAGAGATGTCTGTGAGCGTGCGTGTGTGGGTGTGGGTGTGTCTGTCTGTGGGGGGGGGAGGAGCGGTGGCGCAGTGGTTAGCGCGCTGCGCTACGAATCCGGCGGCGAACCCGAGTTCGATTCCCGCTCGCGGCCAACACCGGTGACGATTATCTGAAGCGGTCTTGGGCCTCCCCTAGGTTGACTCAGCCTAAAATGAGAACCCGATGCGGTGTGTAAAACATCGCCACTGGGGAGACAAAGGCGGCCGGGCGTGGTGCTGGCCACCCACAAGCCTCCCGTGCCGTGCCGGCCTTCATAGGTGCCGCTCGCTCACGGCACTTGCCCCTACAGTCTGTTGCAGGCTGCACGGGGGGTGGGATGTTGACTGGGATGGAGGGGGTGGGCAGGTGGTTAGCCCTCTGCGCTACGAACCCGGCGACTCGAGTTCGATTCCGCTCACGGCCACCACCAACACCGGTGAACGATGATCTGAACCGGTTCTGGGCCTCCGCTAGGTAGACTCAGCCTTAAATTAGTACCTTATGCCGTGTGTGTGTGTAGAAATCGCCACTAGAGAGACAAAGGCGGCCGGCCATGGTGTTAGGCACAGCACTCCCTAGTGTGCCGTGCCGGCCTTCATAGGTGCTCGCTAACAACTCCCGCACCAAAAGTATGTTAAGGCTATTCGGGGGATCTTTGTATTTTTCTTTGATGTGTCTCTGTGTGTGTGTGTGCACACGTGCAGTCGCGCATATAAACACGCACACGTGGCTCACACACACACGAGCACACATATATACACACACAAGCGCATATATATAAACAAATATATACAAAAGCATTCACACGCTCAGACAAAAAAAGACAAAGATCCCCCGTATAGCCTCAACAGACTGTTGGGGCAAGTGCTGTTAGCGAGCAGGACCTATGAAGGCCGGAACGGTACACGGAGGAGGTGAGTTGCCAGAACCACGCACCGCCGCCTTTGTCTTCCTCGTGGCAATGTTTTTACACACTGCACCAGGTACACATGTGAGACTGAGTCGACCTAGGGAAGGCCCATGACCGGCTCAGATAACTGTCACCGGTGTAGATCGTGAGCAGTCATCGAAATCTGGTCGCCGGGTTCGTAGCGCAGCGCGCAAACCGCTACACTCCCGCTCCCCTTGGCGACACACATACACAACAACACTCACACACAACAACACTCACACACAACAACACTCACACACAACAACACTCACACACAACAACACTCACACACAACACTCACACACAACAACACTCACACACAACAACACTCACACACAACAACACTCACACACAACAACACTCACACACAAAAACACTCACACACAACAACACTCACACACAATCACTCACACACAAAAAACACTCACACACAACAACACTCACACACAACAACACTCACACACAACAACACTCACACACACAACACTCACACACAACAACACTCAAACACAACAACACTCACACACAACAACACTCACACACAACAACACTCACACACAACAACACTCACACACAACAACACTCACACACAACAACACTCACACACAACAACACACACACACCAACACTCACACACAACAACACTCACACCCAACAACACTCACACACAACAACACTCACACACAACAACACTCACACACAACAACACTCACACACAACAACGCTCACACAACAACAACACTCACACTCACTCGCAATCAATAATAATACACGTTTTTGGGTAGACCGCGTTATTTATAAATATGTCGTAACCCTCCACCACCCGACACGGCCAAACAGTAAAAAAAATGTGTCACGTTTACAAAAGACAAATAGTTCACTACCTTAGCCCACCGGTGTGTTATTTAAAACATCATTTACAATTTTTGAGTACGACGTTTCGCTGGTAATTACATCCAGCATCTTTGGGCAACTTACTGTTTCGCCGTGTCGGGTGGTGGAGGGTTACGACACATTCATAAATAACGCGATCTAACCCAAAAACGTCTATTATGAATAATATTGGTCAGCGAAAGCCTACTACGTGTTCAACTCGCAATCACTCACTGGCACAACACGCCCCGTGTCTTCCACATCTCACGCCTCGCTCTGTTGGGTGCCCAAACTTCTGGTGCCACGTGTTCTCCCATGCCCCCACGTGGCCCCCTACGCCGTCACCGCAGACCCGTGAGCTCGTGACGACTCTATGGCCATCCAGACCTCCTCACTTGGCATACCGAGTGAGTGTGCTGGCGGTGCATCTGCACATGTACCAAAGGACCCGGACGGGAGGGGAGTGGGGTAGGTGAGCAGGTAGCGGGTTGACGCGGAGAGCGGAAGGATTGGACAGAGGGCGGAGCGGGATTGGGGAGGCGGGAATGGCTTTTCGTCCCTGCACCACAGAGCCCAAAGTTAGACGTCTCTACCAGACACACTGCTGCAGTCGAACCTCGTGATCCACTACCTGTCAGACCACGTGAGACGACTGTCCCCCCACCCCCCTTGCCTCAATCCCACCTTGTTTCCAAATCCGCTTTTGGTAGAGTCAGCTTCTGAAACGGAACTCGAATTGACAAAGGGACAAATAGTCGACTCAACACATCTCACCGAGTCGATTTTCTCTCGGGTTGCTCGCGACGCCTGGCTCCGCTGATGTCCTCCTGCCCCCGTCTCTCCATCCTCCACTCCTCGTCCTCCCCTTCACCTCCCCGTTGCACTCCCCTTTCTCTCTGCTCCGCGGATGAACCGCGGACGCGTGTCGCGCCGAGTCCGTTGACGGATGCCGACTCGGCACCCGGGCCGCGTGCAATCTCCCATCGCGACTCCGCGTGTCGATAGCAGCAGCAGCAGCCGCCTTCGACGCAGTCTTGACGACTCAATGCACGCGCAGAAATCTGCGGCTCCGAGCGAGAATATAAAGATCTCTTCCCAGTTACGTGTGCCAACGTCGAGCCAACGACGGGTTAACGTGTTTTTTTTTTCTTCCCCCGTGCCGACGCTAGGGTCAACTTTGTGTACATCCCAAAGTGTGGGCCAACGTTGGGTTCACGTTTTTTACGTTCCAACGTCGAGCCAACGTTGGGTTAACGTATTCATTACAACGTTGCGCCAACGTTGGGTCAACGTTGTATACATTCCAACGTTGGGCCAACGTTGGGTCAACGATTCCAACCACATGCGAATGTTGGTCCAACGTTGCCATGTGGGTGGAACCGTTAGACCAACGTTGGTCCAACCTTCCATATTGACTAGTTTGGGACACTTCCCCGTTCCTTGGGGGAGGTTGAAGGAAACGGGGGAAGTGGCGACCCCACTATTTTCGTTACAATTTTTTTAGATATTCTCCAAACTGTTATCGCGTCCCCATTGTTCTATCGGCGTCGCGAGACGAAGAATCCATTCGGAAATCTCGCCGTTGACCAGCGCAGCAAGCCATTCGCGTTCGAGAACGCCCCACGGAAGTGGATACTGCAGAACTGCCTCTGAGATCCCACCCAAGTGACTTCTAGGACAAAAGGTAGAGAGCAGCACTTCTCACTCGCCCTGCACACGAGAGTAATAATGTTCGTCTCGCGACGTTCAAATCGATCGTTTTTATTCGTAGAGCCGAGATTTCGCCACATTAAGTGCGGAACAAACATAAAAGGAATTATTAGAGTTGCCATGTGTCCGGATTTGACCCGATATAAGTTCGGTGGCAGGGATCGAATTGTACGGAACATCTGGTGGCATCTAGATGAACTTTATTAAAGTTACTGCACATGTTTTATGATCGACCTCGTGCTGACTGAGAAATATGTTCGCGTTTTGGCTACAGTCTCTAGACGGTTGGTAATTATTGCAGCCATTGGTGACCGGGCTGAGATTATCAACTCGCTGTACTGGAGAACCCAGTTCAAATCGCAGGCGATAGCTGCCTGGATTCGAACCCAGGTTGTCTGGGGAGCCTGCTCAGCGAATGTGACCTCCACGCCACCGGGCTGCCTAATTCCCCGCCACTCTTTATTGCGTTGCCTGAAAGAAGCCTTTGTAGCCAGGCCGCCCCCCCCACGCCACCGTTGGCAGTCGCCATGGTGACGCGCGCGTGTCCATGGAGACGGCGCGGGGGCCGTTTAACAAATAAAATGGCAGCGGTAGCCATGGCAATGCTGGGGCCGTTTAAAAAAAATGGCAGCGGTCGCCATGGCGACGCGCGCGTTTCCATGGAGATGGCACGGCGGCCGTTTTTTGTTTAAAAATGGCAGCGATCACCATGGCGACGCGAGGCCGTTAAAGAGTGAAATGTAAACGCCATCTTCATTAACACTTGCTTTCTGCGCGTGGCCCTCCCGCCAGGCCAGGCTTCAGCCACGTTGCTTGCACAGCTGTGAGGCCTTAGTGGACGATTATTCACACAGCGGCACAGACAGGGGCCATTGGCAGCCTCGGATTCACGGTGAGGGTCAAGTAGTTGAGAGGATAGCCTCTTGCCACCTCTTCCAGTGTAGAACCAAACCCAGACGTGTGTATGTATGTTTAACTTCTTTCGTTTTGTACGTAGCTAACCGTGCTAATCGAAGGTGCGGGGAAGGACAACAATCTAAAGGCAAAAAGTGGTTCTGAAGAAATGAGCTTTCAATTGATATTTTTAAAGTGCATGGCTCCAGTGGCGTACTAATATCGGAAGGAAGAGCGTTCCAGACGGCCGCAGAAGCGCACCTGAAAGCGCACGATGCGGTGACCACTGTCGTTGTTCGACAGCTGATCCAAAAAGCCGGCTGCGACGATGACCGGAGTTCGCTTGACGGTGTCTGCTCCTTGACGAGATCAGCAAGGTATTGTGGTTCATTTGTGGAAGAACTTTTGTGCGTGTAATGAGCGCGACCCTTATAGTGTATTCGTTCGGGCAACCGAAAGCCAATGCAGCTCGGCCGGCCACTGGGCGGAACATGGTCGGATATTGCAGTGCCCGTCACGGACGTTGAATCTCGATCAACACGAGGTCGATCATGAAACCCTCGCAGTCCGTCTACCGCCGTGAAGTTCAACGCAGCAGCAGCAGCAACAGCAGCAGCGACGACGCTTTTGGGGCAAGCAACGCCGCTGCCAGCCTGGGTATACAATCGATGCCTGCTGCCACCAAAACGCAGACGCCAGTTGCTGGACTCTCCAGATCAAACCCGGACAGGTGGTTACTCTCATTTAGAATCACCACTGATTTATGCTGATGGAGTTTTGGATCACCGTGGATGTACGATCATTGATTTTGGATCATGCATGTGTAGCAGTGTTCTTCATTGCAAAGGCCCAAGGGCTACTAGTGGCTTTTAGTGCGGGCCCCTGACGTACGGCCCCCGACAATCCACAAATAGTGAAGACAACCCCTTGCAGGCGGTGTGGCGGCCCTCACGCTGATGATGTCTTATCGGCGAAAGTGGCCCCCCTCTGAATTGTATGGAATAACACTGATTTATAGGATCGTAGTGGATGTAGGATCATTGATGTGGGGTCATTGATTTCAGATCACTGGGTGGAGTTCCATTGATTAAGACCATTGGTATGGGTTCATGGATTTAGGGTGAGATTGGAGGTAGGATTATAGATTTAGGATCCTGAATTTGAATCGCCATGGATGTAAGATAATTGATGGAGGAATATGCATTTAGAATCATGGATTTGAAAACACTCTGTGTATAGAATCATGAATTTATGACCACGAAGAGATTGTAATTTTAACAGCGCTGATGTAGGATCAATTATAGTTTTTGAATTTGCTGAATTTAATATTAGCGTGGGGCTCAAAAAATGGGGGGACGGTGGGGGATAGCCTCCATTGCCCCCTCCATCCCTCCCGCTTGGACCCTCCACTGATATTACACCACCTCCATGTTACAACACCTCACGAGGAGGCTTTCATCCACAGCTGCGGATTTCGACAGTTATAATTGTGTAATTGTTCTACTGGCAATTGTTAACCAGGCCAAACCCAGACACACCTCAGGCCCCACCCAGTAGACGGAGAGCTTTAGTTCAGCCAGGGTAGCTAGCGGGGCGAGGGGAGGCGGGGGTGGAAAGAGTGGTGGGGGAGCTGTGGAAGGTGGTGGGGGGGGGCTGCCCAAGGGGGCCTCGTGTCTGGCGTGGCTCCACCTCGTGACGCGGCGTGGCCCTCTAAGCGCCGCGCCTGCGCCTGCCAACGAGACTCAGCGCCGCGAGTCTGTGGTCTCCGTGCGGGCTCGGGGCACGCGACCACACACACCTGGGCTGCTCCCCGTGATGCCACACCTGGGGATCAACACGACAGCCCACACACACACACTCGCTCACCTTACTCACCCTCTCTACACACCACACACCATCACTCACCTTCCCTCCGCACCCCACACATCACACACACACACATGATCAACTCAACAACTTCATGGACACTTCGCATGATAAAAACAAAGATCCCCCAATATTGCCTTAACTGACTTTTGGGCAAGTTCTGTTGACGAGCGCCTATGAAGGCCGACGCGGCACAAGGGGTGGGGGGAAACTTCACGCCCGTCCACCTTTGTCTCCCTAGTGGCGATGATTACACCGTACCAGGTACTCATTTGAGGCCGCGTTGACCTACTGGAGGCACAGGACCGATCCAGATAATCGTCACCGTTGTGGCCGTGAGCAGGAATCCAACTGGGGTCTCCGAGTTCGCAACGCGGGGCGCTAACCGCTGCGCCACCGCTCACCACATTGCACCGTGAATAGAGTGCAGCTGTAAAGGTTAGCATGCCGGGAAAAACCGTTGCAAATGTTTTTATTTTTAAATCCCAAATTTGACACAGATGTACTTTTAATAAATACTTTTCATTAGGGAATGGCATATACTCTATCCTAATAACGTAACGGGATCTGTAACGTCTGCTGTGAAGCAGACGGTGCGTAGCACTGACGTTTCATGATACACACGCCGCGGCATTCACTCGGGCGGCCGCTCGGACTCGAACCGCGAGCCTCTGAAACAAGGAGCGGGGAAGAAACGCGCTGGCGCTCGACCGTGACACTGCGCGCCAGAGTCACTCACGGTCATCGGTGCCATGGAAACTTCGCGCGCGTTACAGATCGCATTATTATTATAACAGTTAGATGTGCACTGCATTTATTCGTGAAAAGGCCTCCCAGAGGTACCTACAGAGGCCCTGGGCATAATGCCACGTGGCGGGCCCATTATTTCACGTGGCGGGGCCCCATAATGTCACAAGGTGGGGCCCCATAGTGCCACGTAGTGGGCCCCATTATGCCACGTGGCGGGCCCCGTATTTATTAGCAACAACAACAACACCCCAGGACGGTAGTTGTGGAGTCCTCTTTTGTGCGAGATCCAGAAAATGTTTTCATGTTTCCCTCCCACCCCCCACCCCCATCTACTCCCCCCTCTCCCGCCTACCCCCCTCCCTCCCTCCGCATGGAAGATCCAGCTTGCGATCAGAGGACATCTCTGTCGTGCGCGGGCTCCACGTCTCCGTCTCTCACCACGAGACCGAGCCCTCAAGTCTCAGGCGTCATCGCCGAACTGCAATCGTGCTCGTCCGGTCGTTGTCGGGTCACCGTCCGTGCTGCGTTGCCAGCGTCGAGTTTCCACAAACCCGTCCACGCAACGCGCTGTGCGACCTGGGCCATTCCACACACGGGTGGGTGGGTGGGGGGTCCCTCCGTTAACTCGCCGATCTGACGTTGTCATCATCATCATCATCGCCCCCACCACCCAGCATCATTGTCAAGTCCTTTCTGTTCTCTCCTCTCTCTGTCGTCTCCTGCTCATCTCTCCCTCCACTCATTCCTGACAAAGGGGGGGGGGGGTGGGGGGAAGGCCTGAGTTGGGAATCGAACCCAGGTAGTTTTTTTTAGTTTTGCTGTGAGGCCTACGAGTGTGCCACTGCGTAGTCACCATGCCGCCCTGGCAGTGGTCTGCATGTGCTGGGTGTACGGCGGTGTATCACGAACCGGCAACTTTACAGAACAACGCCGAATATAAACCGGGCACTCAGTGGCGAATCTTGAAACTTCACAAGAGGTGGGGGGGGGGGGGGAGGTGGGGGGGGGGAGGGTGGGGGGGGAGGTGGGGGCGCTGCTATGAAAGTTTAGGGTTTTTGAATCGTACCCCACACTAATCAAACACACATTCGGTGTACATTCTCTGGTAAACATCAATAATATACCGATATCCAGGGTCACAAGGGGGAAGCGGAGGGGGGGTGGGGAGTAGTTGGTGATAGACCCCAATAGCCCCCACGACCTCCCCCCTCCGCCCGGATCCAGCAATGGACTCAACTCGCTGCACCAGAGAGACCCGACTCAGTTGCGACTCGACAAGGCTTGACTCCAATCATCATGATTCATCTCATTACACACGCGTTACATGAACCGGCTCAACCCATATTCGTTGTCATGAAACTCCATTGCCAATAACATCTGGTAATGGCTAACGCCCCATGCCTCTCCCCACCTCCCCCCAGCCGAGTCCCCTTTGGGTGGACCACTGCGGCCCTCTTCCAGAACGGTTCCTGTTCCTCGTCTGCGATGTCTCCGCAGAGGAGAGACTGCAGTGAACTCATGGATGGGCCGAAGCCCATTCTGACTTCTGAAGTCGCATTCCGACACTCCGTGCTGTACAAGGTGCTCTACTCTCATCCCCAGTTGATGGGTCAGTCGATCAGTCAACTGCGTATGCGTCTGACACTAATTCGGTTCTATGCCTTGGAGACTTAGGAATTGGACGTATTCGTCCCGGTGAGCCAGGCTGAGCCGCACGACTCAGCCTGGGTGCTGCTGCCGCTACAATGGGGGTTTTGTTGTTGTCGTTATTTGCAAAATGTTTTCCGCCAATTAATGAGTCGTGTTAATTATTCACGTGGGAGGAAAACGGAGCACCCCGAGAAAACCCACGCAATGCCGCGAGGGGGCAACACCCTATCCCCGTACAGATGTAATGAACAAATGGCGATTAGTCCACACTTTTGTACACTTTTCTGTACCGCCTTCTGCTGGCAGAGCGAGTGCGTGTGATTCACCAACCTCCACGGTTGTGGGTTACAGCGGCTCCAGCATGCACCCTGTATTTATATCCACTGTTGGGGACTTCCTGAATGGCTGTCTACTCTTCAAGCTGTTGTCGCTGTTGGCTGTTGGATTTTCATTTTAAAATTGTTTCGCTGTAATATTCGTTGCCTCTTTTTCGAGGGAAAGTTCACCCGGACCCTACCACGGGTGGCGAGATGTCTGCCGTGGCGCCGTGGTGGCTATGAGATGTTAACTACATCGCCTGGTATGCGGGAGGTCGTGGGTTCGATCCTGACCCTGACGCCTGCTGCTGTATATTTGGAGTTTGCGTGTCTCTCATCATCATCACGGTGGCTATGAGACGTTAACTACCTCGCCTGGTATGCAGAAGGTTCGTGGGTTCGATCCCGACCCTGACGCCTGCTGCTGTATATTTTGAGTTTGCGTGTCTCTCATCATCATCACGGTGGCTATGAAATGTTAACTACCTCGCCCGGTATGCAGGGAGGTCGTGGGTTCGATTCCGACCCTGACGCCAGCTGTACATTTGGGGCTTGCATGCCTCTCAGTCTCCCCGTGGTCGCGTGGATTTTTCTCTGGGTCCTCCGATTTCCCCCTCCACATTAAGAATCAACATCACGCGCGCTGACAATATTTGGCTGCTGTACATCTCCACACGAGAAGCCACTTCGCTGAGCGATCATTCACGATAGACACAGGGCGCTCCTTAAAAAAGAGCTATAGCTCAGTGGGCCTTACCTGGCGAGATAAACTAAAAAGTTTAGTTTAGGGTGAACAAGAGTCGCGAAACTCAGGCAAATTAAAAGCAATAGGCCGATTTCCGAGCCTGATTTAAAAAAAAAAATAAGAAATCCACCAACTACGGACTCGGGAGCCGCCCGAGGAAAGAACGCGACGCGGTTTTGGCCACGGCTTGATCCCGTGCACACCACTAGTGATGTTCCCGAGTCAGAAATCAGAATGGTTAGAATATTGATTTACTGCAGAAGGAATCCGATGAGCTATAAAAGTGATTGTTTCTCTTCACAGATGTGCAGTAGGAGAAGGTCAGAACGTTACAACAACAAATACAAAAAGGCCACGATTGGAGTACAAGGTAAACGAATCGCTCAAAAAATATCTACAATAAAACTAAACTGCTTTTTTTTCCATGTTAGTCACCGGTGCCCTCCCATGCAAAACGTCCGGCCAGTGTGGAACAAAAGACCAATTACACCCTAGAGGTGTGGGGGGGGGGTGGTTCTAAGGAGTTCCCTTTATTTGAAAACCACAAACACACTCGCCAATAACCATTGTGGCCTTGAAATAAAAATATATATTTAAAAATCGGCGACGTTTGGGTAATGGCACCTGCTCAGCGGGCTCTGCACAACTTCAGCACCATCACTCGCGGACCCAGGGTGGAGCGGGCAGGGTGCCGAGGGGCGGGTGGAGCGGCCGCCCAGGGATTGTTGGGTGGGTAGGGAGGGGGCGTGTGAACGTATGTATGTTGAACTTATTTCGCACCGTACGTAGTGAACCGCGCTAATCGGAGGTGCGAGTGCCAAGGATGGAAAGTTGATGTCGAAAATGTCGAGCAATGCGAAGAAAGAAGCAGATTGTTTGTGACGTACAGTGTGGTGAGTGACTGGGTGAGTGAGTGGGTTGAGTGGGTGGGTGAGTTGGTGAGTAAAATGCACACCTGTTCACCTATACAATTTACCCCGCATTCTTGTACAGGGAATTTTGTTTTCAAGTACATACGGCGTACAGCCGTTTCAATTCGGGCAATTTTTTTTTCGTCTATTTGTGTTTTTCTCCATTGTGATTGGACTTTGTAGGATGGACGTTGAAATTTCTAAGGGCACGCGGTGACCAATAAGGTCTGAATTGGTCTGTAATAAGGTAGGGCACCGATAAGGGGTTGACAGGTTTGTGAATGGGTGAGTGAATGGGTGAGTGATTGGGTGGGTGAGCAGGTGAGTGTGTTACGAACTGCAGCATGGTGGTTGAACGTGTGAGCGAGTGGGTGAATGGGTGAGTGAGTAGGTTAGTGAGTGAGTGTGTAGTTGTGATCGGCAGTGTCGGTGGTGGTTGAACACACTGTGAACGAGACGCAACAGTCAGTCTCGTAAACTTGAGTAATGCACACGGTTTCCACCTGAAGACGGAAGCTTGTGTTGCTTTCATTTATTTTATTTTACCTACGTGACTTTACCGAAAAAAAAACAAAGAGTATGAATCCTTGCAAGTCACGAAAGCTTCAAATCTAGAAATAATGCACATATGTGGAGGTGATATTGTTCATCTAAGGCATGAGGGGAAGGGAACCTACAGCCCGCGAGTCATATGCGGCTCACAACTTCATGTCAGATGACCCTCAACCACCTTACCACTTAAAAACGTCCCGAAAACAATATTTATAATCTGTTAAATACAGCTTTTGTGGAACAGTGATGGCCAGGGAACGTCGCTAGAAGCGATGATGGTTCCCAAGCTATCACGATAACAAATACCGAACGGGCCGATGGACACACACACACACACACCGGACGGACGTGGAAATACGGCCAACCCAAAAAGTGACACGAGAGCTGTGCCGTGATATCCAGTGTCCTATTACTCAAATAATTACCGTGCCATTTTACCCAAATTCTATCTCCGATTGTGTTCTCCGCGTCGCGCCATTCGCCTCTCTCGCGCAGAGCCGGGCATCCATTCCGTGGTGGATAACGGCCCACGGAATTGGATAAGATAGAGCTACCCCCCGAGGACCTTTCAAGTGACTCCCCCCCCCCCTCCTGGTCCAGACGGTAGAGAGCAGCAACTTCCCCACTAGGCTCTGCCAATGACGGTTGAGGTTCGTCGCATCCGCAAGTCAGCGTGACGTTTTAATTCTCGCGGCTGGAATTTTTGCCAAATTAACATAGGACTCGGATTGAATTGGCTTGTGTTGTTGTTGTTGTAGTTCAAGCATTGGCGCCCGGGCTGAGGCCATCAACTCAACCGCCACAGTTGTCAGAGACCCGGTGTTTAAAATCACAAGCGGTGGCCGAAACGTGGATTCGAACGCAAGGTTCTCAATGACGCCGGCTCAGCGACTCTGACCCCTTAGTCACCCCCCCACCCACCCACCCCCTCGCCTTGCCTCATCCCTGATTGAGTTTCTTCTTAAAGTCGGCCAGCAGGAAATAACCTCTGTGGCATCGCCTGTTGTCTTTGACAGGCGCCCCTCCATCGCCACTTCCCATCCTGAGTGACGCCCTCCGCGCGACGCTGAGAAATGTTACGCTGCGCATCCCCCCCCTCCCCCCCCCACGCATATCCTGTGGAATGAACCGTTTATCTCGTCGACGACATCGCCACCAAAAAAATAATAATTTGTCTGCCTCGATCACATGCCGAGCGAACGTTCTGCCCTGTGCAGCTGTGCCCGCCGCACGCCCTGGCTCCACGGTGGAGACACTGGCTCCATGCTGGAGGGACTGGTTTCCATGGTAAATAAACTGGCTCCACGGAGGAGAAACTGGCTCCATGGTGGGGACACTGGTTTCCACGGTGGAGACACTGGCTCCACCGTGGAGACACTGGTTCCACGGTGGCCAGACTGGCTCCACCGTGGAGACACCGGTTCCACGGTGGACAGACTGGCTCCACCGTGGAGACACTAGTTCCACGGTGGAGACACTGGCTCCATGTTGGAGAAACTGGCCCCACAGTGGAGATACTGGCTCCACGTTGGAGACACTGGTTTCCACAGTGGAGAAATTGGCTCCACAGTGGAGACACTGGCCCCACAGTGGAGACACTGGCTCCACGTTGGAGACACTGGCTCCACGGTGGAGTAAAACAAATAAAAATATATATATATGAAAAGGTAAAGGCGCAGCCCTGCAGGTTGCCTGCTCCACTGCTGGCACCACTAATGGAGCAAGAGAGTGAGAGGTGGAAAGGGGGATGAGGGAGAGGGTGGGGACGTGGGGGGCTGTTGGGACCACTGCGGTGGTCGGGGCGGGTAAAATGCTTTGAAGATTCCCGGCCCCAGGTGCGCGGGACTTCCTGCAGCGCCGCGATTCCATCCCCGCTCTCGGCTTCGCATCTGCCAGTGTGGCTTGGGCTCCCACTTGGTCGTCTCGACACGAAACCATCACGGGTGTGCTTGTTTGCCGGCTGCGTGCCGCGCGCGATGCACGCGCCCGGCTGTCACGTGGGTTGCGCGCGCCGCCTCCACATCCACCTGGTGGGGGGGCGGGGGTGGAGGGGTTGGGGGGGGTGGGGGGCGGGGGGGGATCAGAGCGGCCCTACGGGTGAAATGGTGCAGGTGTGCGTGACGCGGTCACGTGTAAGAGAGACGGAGTGTGTCAGGGAGTGTTTGTGTGTGCGCGCGTGTGCGTGTGTGTGTGTGACGACTCAGCCTCAAATTAATACCTGGTGCGGTAGGTAAACATCGCCACTGGGGAGACAAAGGCGGTCGGGTGTGGTCCTTGGCCACCCGCCACCTCGTCTGCCGTGCCAACCTTCATAAATGCTACTCGCTAACGGCACTTGCCCCAACAGTGTGTAACAGGCTATACGGGGGATCTTTGTCTTTGTTTTATTTTGTAAGTGGGGAGCGGTAGTGTAGCGGTTAGCGCGCTGCGCTGCGAACCTGGCGATCCGAGTTCGATCCTCGCTCACGGCCAAAATGAGTGACGATTATCTGAACCGGTCCCCGCCCCCTAGGTTGACTCAGCCTTAAATGATTACCTGCTGCGGTGCGTAAAAAAAATCGCCACTAGGGAGACAAAGGCGGCCGGGCGTGGTGCTAGCCACCCACCTCCTCGAGTGCCGTTCTGGCCTTCATAGGTGCTCGCTAACAGCACTTGCCTCAACAGTTTACGGCTATACGGGGGGACTTTGTCTTGTAGGGGTGTGTAAGGGTGCGAGTGGTATCATCGGGAGCGGTGGCGCAGTGGTTTATGCGCTGCGACCCGAGTATGATTCCCCCCTTACAGCCAACGTCAGTGACGGATACCTGAACCGGTTCTAGGCCTCCCCTAAGTCGACTCAGCCTTAAATTAATATCTGTCTCGGCGTGTAAGCATCAGCATTGGGGAGACAAAGGCGACCGGGCGTGGTGTTGGCCGCCTCGTATGCCGTGCCGGTCTTCATAGGAGCTCGCGAACAGCACTTGTCCCCAACAGTCTGTTAGAAGGGCTACACGGGGAATCTCTTTCTTTGTTGGGTAGAGTGTGTGAATGATGGCGTGTGTGTGTTTGCACACAAAGCCCTATATACACACAGCCCCCCCCACACAGGTGCGTGTGTGTGTGTATGGGCATGTGTGCTCCTGCACAGGGATGTTGAGAAACGCGTGCGTGTTTATACCTACGCGGGTGTGTGCGTGTGTGCTGGAGTGTACGCAACACGTGTGCGTGCGTGTGTGCGTGTGTGTTTTATTGGTGTTTGTATAAGTGTGTGGGGGGGGGGAGGGTAGCGGTAGTGTAGCGGTTAGCGCGCTGCGCTACCAACCTGGCGACCCGAGTTCGATTCCCGCTCACCGCCAATATCAGTGACGATTGTCTCTGTACTGGTCATAGCCCCTCCCCCTAAGTGAGTACCTGGTGTGGTGTGTAAACATCACCACTGGGGAGACAAAGGCGGCCGGGCGTGGTGTTGGCCACCCCACTACCTCGTGTGTGTCGTGTCAGCCTTCATAGGTGCTCGCTAACAGCACTTGCCGCAACAGTCAGTTCAGGCTACACGGGGGATCTAATGGGGGGAGCGGTGGTGGAGCGGTTAGCGCGCTGCGCGACGAACCCGGCCACCCGAGTTCTATTCCCGTTCACGACCAACATCAGTGATGATTATCTGAACCGGTACTGGCCTCCCCTAGGTCGGCTCAGCCTCAAATGAGTACCTGGTGCGGTGTGAATGCATCGCCACTCGGAAGACAAAGGCGGTCGGGCGTGGTTCCGGCCACCCACCGCGGGGTCGTGGGTAGTTTCAACCTTCATTGGTGCTTCCAGCTCACAGCACTTGCCCCAAAAGTAGGTTACAGGCTATATGGGGGATCTTTGTCTGTGTGAGAGTGTGCTTGTGCGCGCACACGCCACGTGTTCGCGTGTCGCCGTTCATGTCCCAGCTCGTCCTCGCTTGAGCGTTGCTTTTGCAATCCCTCCTGCACCCCCATGGGGGTTTGAGTCTCCTACTCCTCCATGCAGCCACCGCCAACTAGAATATCTCGCTCGTGGTGAGAGCGTGCGCGCTGTGTGTGCGTCTGTAAGAAATCACTGGGTTCCTCAAAGACAAAGATCCCCCGTACAGCCTTAGCAGATTGTTGGCAAAAGCGCTGTCAGCGAGCACCTACGAAGGCCGGCCGCCTTTGTCTCCCGAGTGGCGATGTTTACACACCGCGCGAGTTACTCGTGTGAGTCGACCGAGGGGAGGGCCAGGACCGATTCAGATAATCGTCACTGGTGTGAGCCGTGAGCATCAATCGAACTCGGATTGCCGGGGTTCGTGGAGTAACGCGCTAACCGCTGCGCCACCGCTCCCCGACCCACAAAGACACACACGCGTACGCACACGCACACGTGGAACACACACACGGAACACGTGTGCACACGTACGTGGAACACGTGTACACATACACGTGGAACACGTGTCCACACACACACGCCCACTGGGATGATATCTTTACGGGAATCATGACGCTCGTAGCGAGTTGAAATGGGTACGCCAGAGTCGTCACGGGAGTCGATCGGCGAAGTCGCGTTTGGTAGCGTAAAGCGTGGGCACCCCCCCTACCCCCCACTCCCCCCCCACTCCCCCCACCCCACCCCAGCGTGGAAGAGACGGCCCGACACGACTCAGCACGAGCGGGGCCTCCCCTCTAAGCGGACGCCCTCCCGGCAGCAGTGAAGCGGGCGAGGAATCGCAGCGCTGCGAGTCGCAAATTGAGCTCCGGCACCACCGCGCTCCCTGTGAATAAATACAAAGGTGGGGGGGGGGGCATGAGGGGCGGGTGTGGTACGAATCTGTGCCACAAGGGGCCGTGTTTTTTGTGGGTGGGAGATGTGGGGGGGGGGGGGGAAGAGGTGGTGGTGGTGGGGGGGAGCCACCTGTGTTTACGCAGCGCGAGAAGAGAAGAGGGAGGCGTTTTTTTTAATGCGCATGAAAATACCTCTCGCTCTCATCTCGTTCATGCTCACACCGCCACAGATCCGCGCGCGGTCCTCCCTGCGATGCACGCGCCACGAGCAGTGAGCGGGCCGACCACTCGCCACACATTCACACATTCACACGTGCACACCACGCACAGGCAGGGATCCACCATGTCCCCCCACACACCCATCCATCCCCCCGTGAAGCCTGTAACACACAAGCGGTGTTCGCGAAGGGGTGGGTGGCCATCGGCTTTGTCTCGTCAGTGCTGATGTTCTGCTACACACCCGGGTCCAGGTACTCATTTATGGCTGAGTAGTTCTAGGAGGGGCCCAGGACTGATTAAGATGCTGGGTTTGTTTTTGTGTCACTGGTGTTGGGCCTTGAGCGGGAATCGAAATCGGGTGACCGCTACCCCACACACAAACGTACTGACACACCATCAGCACCATCAGCATCATCATCAGCATCATCAGCACCATCAGCAGCATCATCATCAGCCGTGATCTGTCCACTGCTGCATACAAACCACGACACACCGACGTCATGCATACACACACACACACCTGTGGGTTGTATGTATACACTACTCGGTGTGTACACACACACCTGTGGGTTGTGTGTATACACTACTCGGTGTGTACACACACACACCTGTGGGCTGTGTGTATACACTACTCGGTGTGTACACACACACACCTGTGGGTTGTGTGTATACACTACTCGCTGTGTACACACACACTTGTGGGTTATATGTATACACTACTCGGTGTGTACACACACACACACCTGTGGGTTGTGTGTATACACTACTCGGTGTGTACACACACACACCTGTGGGTTGTGTGTATACACTACTCGCTGTGTACACACACACCTGTGGGTTGTATGTATACACTACTCGGTGTGTACACACACACACACCTGTGGGTTGTGTGTATACACTACTCGGTGTGTACACACACACACCTGTGGGCTGTATGTATACACTACTCGGTGCGTACACACACACACACCTGTGGGTTGTGTGTATACACTACTCGGTGTGTACACACACACACCTGTGGGCTGTGTGTATACACTACTCGGTGTGTACACACACACACCTGTGGGTTGTGTGTATACACTACTCGCTGTGTACACACACACTTGTGGGTTATATGTATACACTACTCGGTGTGTACACACACACACACACACCTGTGGGTTGTGTGTATACACTACTCGGTGCGTACACACACACACACCTGTGGGTTGTGTGTATACACTACTCGGTGTGTACACACACACACGTGTGGGTTGTGTGTATACACTACTCGGTGTGTACACACACACACGCTATCATCATTCACACTCCCTCTAACAAAGACAAAGGCCCCCCGAATAGCCTTCACGGGTCATTGGGTCAAGTGCTGTTAGCGAGCACCTTTCAAGACCGACACTCCACACAAGGTTGGTGGTGCTGGCAGCACCACAGCCGGCCGTATTTGTCTCCCCAGTGCTGACGCTTACACACCGGGTAGAGTACTCACTTGAGGCTGAGCCCACCTAGGGGAGGCCCAGGACGGGTTCAGATGTTCGTGACCGATATTGACCGTGAGCGGGAATCGAACTCGGGTTGCACATTGATACAAAGACAACCCCCCCTCCCGGTGTAGACTTAACAAACTGTTGGAGCAAGTGCTTTTAGCTAGCACCTATAAAGAGCTGCACATACACACAGCGCTCTAAACACAGCGCTATGAACACACACACAGGCGCTACACACACACAGCGCTATATACACACACATAGAGTTATTTAAACATACGCACCCAGCACTACGGGTTCATATAGTCGCCACTGATGTATCGCAATGTGCTAAGCATTAGGCTGCTGTACACCACACACATACAAACACACATACATACAAACACACACATACACACACAGAACAAAGACCCCCCGTATAGCCTTAACAGACTGTAGGGGCAAGTGCTGTTAGCGAGCACCTCCATACATACACACAAAAAGACAAAGATCCCCCGTATAGCCTTAACAGACTGTAGGGGCAAGTGCTGTTAGCGAGCATCTATGAAGGCCGGAACGGTACACGAGGGGGTGGATAGCCAGCACCACGCCCGACCGCCTTTGTCTCCCTAGTGGCGATATTTACACACCGCACCAGGTACTCACTTGAGGCCGAGTCGACCTAGGGGATGCCCGGGACCGGTTCAGGTAATCGTCACTGGTGTTGGCCGTGAGCGGGAAACGAACCCGGGTCGCCAGGTTCATAGCGCAGCGCGCTAACCGCTACACTACCGCTCCCCACACACACTTACACACACACATACACACACATACATACACATACATACACACATACACATATACACACACATACACATACACACATATACAACAACAACAACAACAACCGCCACACACACATACACACACACACACATACACACACATACATACACACATACATACACACACACACATACACACATATACACACATACACACACATACACACACACATACATACACACGCACTCTCGCGCGGTCCGCTCTGTCCCCCCTCCCCCCCAGGTGAGTGTCTCTGCACCTGGGCACGCCTCGCCTGCGGCGCACGTGAACAATACGGGGGGCTCACGACCCCCCACACCTGCGCCGCTACCCCCTGGCCCGTGATTGGCATTGTTTGGGGGATTTAAGGAATTATGGGGGTGGAGGCGTGGGTGGGGTGGGGGGCTACACAGGTGTGAGACGCGCAGGGGGGGGGGGGGGGCTAGGGGGAGACTCGGCATTGCAAACACGCGGAGTTCACGAGATTCGTGTTAACTTTGTGTGTCGGTTGAGATTTGGGGAATTATCATCATCATCATCGGCTTAAAGATTGTTCTCAACATCAGCAGCAGCATTGCCATCATCAGCATCATCACCAGCGTCATTCTCAACATCATTAGAAAGAACGTAATAAAATAATAATCATCAGCAGCAGCATTATCTCACCGACTCATAAGGAATTCCATCATCATCAGAAGGCTTTACATCATAATCCACATCAGCATGCCCTTTGTTATTGCAAAGCTGGGCGCATATAGAGAGCAGATGGTTGTTTGTTAAGAGAGGCTTGGACAGAGACTCAAGGTTTTGCCAATTACTTTTTCATCATTATCAACGTGAACATCATCAATTATCATAATCATTATCAATAACCATTATTATCAATGTATCATCATCAACAACCGTCAATGATCATTGTCTCCATCATCAATCATCATCATCTATAACACATCGTCACCCCAATGATATCTACCCCGAATGATTATACATCAAAATCAATCAATCAGTCATCCTCCCCCACAGCTCAACGCGATTTCATCCAAAGTCACCCCCCTCCCTTCCCTCTATCTGCCCCCCCGCCTCCCACCTCACCCCTCTCCTCCCCCACCCCTCCCCCCACCCCCGCCCCTACCACCCTCCCCCCTCCCGCCCCGAACCTCGAGGGTAGCGGAGCGCGGCCCCCTCCGCGAACCGGTCCCCGTGTCCCGAGGCAAGGACCGGCTGGAGCCGAGACACCTGGGGGATGTGGGGGGGGGGGTGGAGGGGGGTGAGAGGGGGGTGAGAGGGGGTTGGGGAGGTGAAGGGGGGGTGGAGGGGGGGTGAAGGGGGGTGGAGAGGGGGTGGAGGGGGGGTCACACCCCCCCCCTTCCACCCTGCCAGGTCTCCCGGATTGTAGGGGCGCATTGTGTCGTGTGAGGGCATGGCGTGCAGAGGGGATACCCACACACAATGACAAAGACAAAGGCCCCCTACCCCACCCACTCCACCCACCCCACCCACCCCACCTGGATGGCCTTTAACAGACTGTTGGGGCAAGTGCTGTTCGCGAGCAGCTATGAAGGCCGACACGGCACACGAGGGGTCGGTTGGCCAACACCACGCTCGGTCGCCTTTGTGTCTTTCCATGTTTTGCTACAGACCCCAGCGGGTCCTCATTGGAGTCGATCCAGCGGAGGCCGAGGGCACGGTTCCAATACTCGGGTTCGCCCGGGTTCGTAGTTCTGTGCGCTAACCAATGCACCACCGCTCCTCACACACAGTATACACACAGTGTACACTGTCATAAATTATAGACTTAACGGATTTTTGGGGCAAGTGCTGCTAGCGAGCACCTATGAAGGCTGACATAACACACGAGGGGGTGGGTAGCCAACACCACGCCCGGCCGCCTTTGTCTCCCCAGTGGCGATCTTTACACGTCACACCAGGTACTCATTTCACGCTGAGTCAACCTAGGGGAGGCCCAGGACCGATTCAGATATAATCGTCACTGGTGTTGGCCGTGGGCGGGAATCGAACCCGGGTTTGTAGCGCAGCGCCCTAAATACTGCGCCACTGCTGCCCACGAACAGGCACACACACACAGACACACACACACATACAGACACACACACAGACACACATATACATACACACACATACACACACATACACACACACATACACACAGTACTACACACACACAGTACTACACACACAGTACTACACACATACACAGTACTACACACACATACACACAGTACTACACACACGCACATACACACACAGTACTACACACACACAGTGCTACACACACACAGTACACAACACACACACAGTACTACACACACAGTACTACACACACAGTACTATACACACACAGTACTACACACACGCACATACACACCGTACTACACACACAGTACTAAACACACACACAGTACTACACACACACACAGTACTACACACACACATACACACAGACACACACACAGTACTACACACACGCACATACAACAACCGCCATTCGCTACTAAGTGGCGGTGACGTTATCACGACGCTTGTGCCAGACTATGTGCACCTTGAGGCCACGTGAAGTGTGGAACGACCGCTGGCACGAGGTCACGGGCAAACCCAGCAGGTGCCACGGGTCGACTGACTGAGATGACTGGCTGATGCACCACCTGTGCCCCCTACTGTGCCAACTTGCTGTGCTTTAGCCACCCGGCGCTCCCCTCGTTGTTGTGAGCGTCACTCCTCCCCCCTCCGTTGTTGTTGGAGGGCGAATGCCTCCAACTGCCTAGTAGCGTCCTTCACAAGCCTCCTCCACAGAGGCCGATCTTGACACCGCTGATACCAGTCATTGGGCAAGTCCACTCAGCTCCGCATCCTCCTGTACCACATAACTACATCTCTTCTCTAGCCCGTGCCGCGCCCGTTTAGCCACCTCTATCTGGCCGAACAAAAGCTGTTTAGGCATGCGGTAGCTGGGCATGCGAGCTACGTGACCCAGCCAACGCAGCCTTGCCTGCCGGAGAAGCTCACCGATGGGACTTTGTCCAGATCTTTCAAGGATTTGTGAGCTCCTCACACAATCCAGCCTGGTTAAACCCAGGATGGATCGTAGGCAGGCCAGTCTAAATGTTTCTAACCGGCGAAGATGTTCCATTAGGGGTGTCCACGTTTCGCAAGCGTAGAGAAGGGAGAGAATGACCGTGGTCGAGAAGACCTGAAGCGTCGTGCGGAGCAACAAACCAGGTAGCTTCCACACAGCGTACGCAACCGATGAAAATATGCCGCTCGACTAAATTGGAGCCGAAACGTGGACCCCCCCTAATGGAACATCTTCGCCGGTTAGAACCATTTAGGCTAGCCTGCCTACGATCCATACTGGGTTTAACCAGACTGGATTGTGTGAGGAGCTCACAAATCCTTGAAAGATCTGGGCAAGGTCCCATCGGTGAGCTCCTCCGGCAGGCAAGGCTGCGTTGGCTGGGTCATGTAGCCCGCATGCCCAGCCACCGCATGCCGAAACAGCTTTTGTTCGGCCGGATCGAGGAGGCTAAACGGGCGCGGCACGGGCTAGAGAAGAGATGGAGTGATGTGGTACAGGAGGACGTGGAGCTGAGTGGACTTGCCGATGACTGGTACCAGCGGTGTCAAGATCGGCCTCTGTGGAGGAGGCTCGTGAAGGACGCTACTGGTCAGTTGGAGGCAGTCGCCCTCCAACAACAACGGACGAGCGATGCTCACAACAACGAGCGGAGCGTCGGGTGGCTAAAGCACAGCAGGTTGGCACAGTAGGGGGCACAGGTGGTGCATCAGCCAGTCATCTCAGTCATCTTAGTCAGTCGACCCGTGGCACTTGGGTCTGCCCCGTGACCTCCTGCCAGCGGGCGTTCGACACTTCACGCACAAGTACTACACACACACAGTACTACACACACACAGTACTACACACACAGTACTACACACACACAGTACTACACACACACAGTACTACACACACACAGTACTACACACACACAGTACTACACACACACAGTACTACACACACACAGTACTACACACACACAGTACTACACACACGCACAGGCACACGACGTGCGCTCTCTCCGGTCTCTGAACCCGCGCGGATTTTCGGAATGAATTCTCTCCAAAGGGAAAAACAAAATCTTGCCAACTCAAGCAGAACTCCCAGCCACGTGGGGGGAGGGCGGGGGTGGGGGCTACAGAGGGGGGAGCGGTAGGGGAGGGGTGAGGGGGGGTCACAATTGGGCCTCTGGGGTGGGGAGGAGGGGTCACACGCCACCGTGACCCCGTGAAAGGTGAGGCTTAGGTCATGGCCGATAAAAAAAGGTCAGTTTCACCCAACTCACCTGACGCTCACCTGAAACTCAAATTAGAACTCACCTGACTCACCTGCGGACTCGCCAGAGACTCGCCTGCATCACCCTGCACGTGCGTGCGGACGCGTGCGAGCGAGCGCATGTGCACGTGCATATACGCGTGTTGATCAATGAGGCGACAGCAGTGAAGGCTGTGTCGTGCGGTACGTGTTGTGTCTGTGTTGGGGAAGAGGTTTAGCGCCGTTCGTGGGGAGCGGTGGGGTAAGCGGTTAGCGCGCTGCGCTGCGATGTAAACCCTCGCTACCCGAGTTCGATTCCCCGCTCACGGCCAACACCAGTGGACGATTATCTGAACCGGTCCTGGGCCTCACCCGAGGTCGACTCGGCCTCAAGCGAGAGTACCTGTTGCGACGTCTAAAACATCGCCACTGGGGAGATAAAGGCGGCCGGGCGTGGTTGCTGGCCGCCCACCCCCTCGTGCGTCATGCCAGGATTTATAGGTGCTCGCTAACAGCCGCTTGCCCCGAGTCTGTTAAGGCTATACGGGAGCCCTATGGTTTTTCTTTGTTACTGTGTGTGTATCTATGTACGTGTGTGTGTATGTACGTGTGTGTATATCTACGTGTGTGTGTATCTATGTACGTGTGTGTGTATCTACGTGTGTATCTATGTGCGTGTGTGTGTATCTACGTGTGTGTATCTATGTACGTGTGTGTGTATCTACGTGTGTGTATCTATGTACGTGTGTGTGTATGTACGTGTGTGTATCTACAGGGAGGGAAAAAAGTATTTGATCCCCTGCTGATTTTGTACGTTTGCCCACTGACAAAGAAATTATCAGTCTATAATTCTAATGGTAGGTTTATTTGAACAGTGAGAGACAGAATAACAGCAAAAAATCCAGAAAAACGCATGTCAAAAATGTTATACGTTGATTTGCATTTTAATGAGGGAAATAAGTATTTGACCCCTCTGCAAAACATGACTTAGTACTTGGTGGCAAAACCCTTGTTGGCAATCACAGAGGTCAGACGTTTCTTGTAGTTGGCCACCAGGTTTGCACACATCTCAGGAGGGATTTTGTCCCACTCCTCTTTGCAGATCTTCTCCAAGTCATTAAGGTTTCGAGGCTGACGTTTGACAACTCGAACCTTCAGCTCCCTCCATAGATTTTCTATGGGATTAAGGTCTGGAGACTGGCTAGGCCACTCCAGGACCTTAATGTGCTTCTTCTTGAGCCACTCCTTTATTGCCTTGGCCGTGTGTTTTGGGTCATTGTCATGCTGGGATACCCATCCACGACCCATTTTAAATGCCCTGGCTGAGGGAAGGAGGTTCTCACCCAAGATTTGACGGTACATGGCCCCGACCATCGTCCCTTTGATGCGATGAGATTGTCCTGTCCCCTTAGCAGAAAAACACCCCCAAAGCATAATGTTTCCACCTCCATGATTGACGGTGGGGATGGTGTTCTTGGGGTCATAGGCAGCATTCCTCCTCCTCCAAACACGGCGAGTTGAGTTGATGCCAAAGAGCTCCATTTTGGTCTCATTTGACCACAACACTTTCACCCAGTTGTCCTCTGAATCATTCGGATGTTCATTAGCAAACTTTAGACGGGCATGTATATGTGCTTTCTTGAGCAGGGGGACCTTGCGGGCGCTGCAGGATTTCAGCCCTTCACGGCGTAGTGTGTTACCAATTGTTTTCTTGGTGAATATGGTCCCAGCTGCCTTGAGATCATTGACAAGATCCTCCCGTGTAGTTTTGGGCTGATTCCTCACCGTTCTCATGATCATTGCAACTCCACGAGGTGAGATCTTGCATGGAGCCCCAGGCCGAGGGAGATTGACAGTTCTTTTGTGTTTCTTCCATTTGCAAATAATCGCACCAACTGTGTCACCTTCTCACCAAGCTGCTTGGCAATGGTCTTGTAGCCCATTCCAGCCTTGTGTAGGTCTACAATCTTGTTCCTGACATCCTTGGAGAGCTCTTTGGTCTTGGCCATGGTGGAGAGTTGGGAATCTGATTGATTGATTGCTTCTGTGGACAGGTGTCTTTTATACAGGTAACAAGCTGAGATTAGGAGCACTCCCTTTAAGAGTGTGCTCCTAATCTCAGCTCGTTACCTTATAAAAGACACCTGGGAGCCAGAAATCTTTCTGATTGAGAGGGGGTCAAATGCTTTTTTCCCTCATTAAAATGCAAATCAATTTATAACATTTTTGACATGCGTTTTTCTGGATTTTCTTGTTGTTATTCTGTCTCTCACTGTTCAAATAACCTACCATTAAAATTATAGACTGATCATTTCTTTGTCAGTGGGCAAGCGTACAAAATCAGCAGGGGATCAAATACTTTTTTCCCTCACTGTATGTACGTGTGTGTATCTGTGTGTGTATATATGTACGTGTGTGTGTATCTACGTACGTGTGTGTATCTATGTACGTCTATGTGTGTATCTATGTACGTGTGTGTATCTATGTACGTGTGTGTATCTATGTACGTGTGTGTATCTATGTACGTGGATGTGTGTGTATCTATGTTCGAACGCTCACTGCGGAGGAGAGGCTGCCACTCCTCTGTCGGGAGCTGGACCGGTACCGCCTGGATCTCTGTGGCATTCAGGAGGTCCGGTGGACCGGTTCTGGCTCCTGCCATCATGAGGGGTGGACAGTCCTCTACTCGGGGCAGCAGACTTCCAAACAACAGGGTGTGGCTCTTCTTTTGAACAAAAGAATGAAGGGGCGTGGGAGCGTGGCGGTAAGGTGTGGGAAGCTGTAAGCCCCAAGCTACTTTGGGCTCGCCGTCCCATCAACCGGAGGCGAGGAGTGGTGGTCGTGGTTACTTATGCCCCCACCAAAGACGAACATTCGTGGAGGGATGCAGGCAAAGCGGATGAGTCAGATACCTTCTATGACCTCCTGTCACAGGTGCTGGCTAAAGTGGCCCCTCGGGATAGAGTGATCTTGTTGGGTGACTTCAATGCCCGAGTTGGTCATGATGCTGGCACCTGGTCTGGAGTGATTGGAGGGCATGGGCCAATAAAGCTCAATAACAACGGTAGGAGGCTGCTAGATTTTTGTGCAGCCCATGAGCTTGTAATTACCAACACGCTGTTCCGGCATCGGCACATCCACACAACATCATGGATGCATGCCGGGTCCAAGCAAGAACATCTGCTGGACTACATTGTGACGGACCAGCGGATGCGAGCCCATGTCCTTGACACCAGGACCTACCGTGGAGCTGATCTGCCCTCTGACCATCGACTAGTCACCTGTAAGATGCACCTGCCATTCTTACACTCCGTGGTGGGTGTACACCCAGGACCCCATTCCAACCTAAAGTGGCCTGGTCTCAGTTATCTGATAAAAGTTGCAAGCGAGAATTTCATCATCGCTTGCGGCTGGGGTTGGCATCGTCCCTCACTCCTCCTGATGTCGAGGGTAAATGGGCGAGGTTTAGGACTGTGACTCATGCAGCTGCAATGGCTGCTTTGGGTACGCGGTCCAGACCTCATCAGAGACCCTGGCTGACAGAGGAGGTGTTCAGGATTGTTGAGAAAAAGCGACAGGCCCACCGTCATCGGCTACAGAATCCCACGTCAGAGAATGAGTCTGAGAACAGGAAACGCAGCGGGCAGAGATGATCTCCCAAGCGAAATGCTAAGGGAGGGTGGCGTTTGTGCACAGACTGCCATATATGACATCATAACAACAATCTGGACCACTGAACGGGTTCCGCAGGATTGGAAGGATGCCCTGGTGGTCCCCCTCTTTAAGAAGGGGGACCGCACAGACTCTAACAACTACAGGGGCATCTCACTCCTTAGTGTGCCGGGAACGGTCCTGGCAAGGATTATTCAACATCGTCTTGCCAGGCACGCTGAGGAGAGGCTTGCAGAGCCCCATTGCGGTTTCAGGAAAGGGCGGTCCTGCACAGATGCCATATTTTCTGTCCATCTGCTACAGCAGAGGTGTAGGGAATTCCAGCAAGACCTACATCTCTGCTTTATTGACCTGGTCAAGGAATATGATACCATCAGTAGGCCTGGGCTCTGGGTTGTTCTTCGTGCTTTCGGAGTACCTGACCCTCTGCTCACGATCATTAAGAACCTTCATGATGGTGAGCGGGCCCGGGTAAAACTACGTGGCCGGGAGTCAGAGCCATTCCCTGTACACCTTGGGGTGCGACAGGGATGTCCTCTGGCCCCCACATTATTTAACATCTATTTTGACCACGTAGTTCGTGAAGCCTTCAATAGCTGTACTGGGGGAATCTCTATTTGGTACAGATATAATGGGAGGCTGATAGATGCCCGGGTGCGGTCAAGGGATGGCTCCCTATTGCTCAACCACGTTATGTATGCCGATGATTTGGTAATAGCTGCTCATTCAGAAGAGGAGTTGGAGACGCTGCTTCTGAGACTGGAGCGTGCCACTAAGAGATGGGGCCTTACCATCAGCCCCACCAAAACTAAGCACCTGCCTGGGTATTTTGTACCATCGGACAATCCACCCCCACAACTCCCAATCGGTGATGGGGCAGTTGTGGAGAGAGTGGAGAGTTTCCCATACCTGGGCAGTGTGCTTATGACCGGCTCCAATTTAACAGCAGAGGTCTCACTCTGAATCAGTCGAGCGGCAACATATTTTCATCGGTTGTGTACGCTGTGTGGAAGATACCTGGTCTGTTGCTCCGCACTAAGCTTCAGGTCTTTTCGGCCACGGTCATTCCCTCCCTTCTCTACGCTTGCGAAACGTGGACCCCCCTAATGGAACATCTTCGCCGGTTAGAAATATTTAGGCTAGCCTGCCTACGATCCATCCCAGGTTTAACCAGGCTAGATTGTGTGAGGAGCTCACAAATCCTTGAAATATCTGGGCAAGGTCCCATCGGTGAGCTCCTCCGGCAGGCAAGGCTGCGATGGCTGGGTCATGTAGCCCGGATGCCCAGCCACCGCATGTCGAAACAGTATTTGTTCGGCCGGATCGAGGGGGCTAAACGGGCGCGTTACGGGCTAGAGAAGAGATGGAGTGATGTGGTACAGGAGGACGTGGAGCGGAGTGGACTTGCTGATGACTGGTACCAGCGGTGTCAAGATCGGCCTCTGTGGAGGAGGCTCGTGAAGGACGCTACTGGGCAGTTGGAGGTAGTCGCTCTCCAACAACAACGGAGGGCGGAGGAGCCACGCTCACAACAACGAGCGGAGCGCCGGGTGGCTAAAGCACAGCAGGTTGGCACAGTAGGGGGCACAAGTGGTGCATCACCCAGTCATCTCAGTCATCTTAGTCAGTCGACCCGTGGCACTTGGGTCTGCCCCGTGATCTGCCAGCGGGCGTTCGACACTTCACGTGGCCTCAAGGTGCACATGGCCTGGCACAAGCGTCGTGGTGACGTCAACGCCACTTAGTGGCGAATGGCGGTTGTTGCTGTGTGTATCTATGTACGTGTGTATCTATGTACGTGTGTATATCTATGTACGTGTGTATCTACGTACGTGTGTATCTATGTACGTGTGTGTGTATCTATGTACGTGTGTGTATCTATGTACGTGTGTGTATATCTATGTACGTGTGTGTATATCTATGTACGTGTGTGTATCAATGTACGTGTGTGTGTGTATCTATGTTCGTGTGTGTATCTATGTACGTGTGTGTATCTATGTACGTATGTGTGTGTATCAAAGTACGTGTGTGTATCAATGTACGTGTGTGTGTATAGCTATGTACGTGTGTGTGTATCTGTGTACGTGTGTGTATCAATGTACGTGTGTGTGTATCTATGTACGTGTGTGTATCTATGTACGTGTGTGTATCTATGTACGTGTATGTGTGTATCTATGTACGTGTGTGTATCTATGTACGTGTATGTGTGTATCTATGTACGTGTGTGTATCTATGTACGTGTGTGTATCAGTGTACGTGTGTGTGTATATCTATGTACGTGTGTGTGTGCGCGTGTGTGTGACCTCACCCGTCCGCGTGGATGTCAGAGGGAACACGTGTTCCCCTCCAGGGGTGGGGGAGACCCCGCTCGCTCCCTCCCCTCTACAAAGGCCCCCCCCACCCCCCACCGAGCCCCTCCCCTCACCCCCCGCCCCTTCCTCCCCACGTGTGCGCATGGCTAGCTCGAGAGGCAGAGAGCCGCGCTACCATCCCCACCATCCCCACCATCACCACCAACATCACCACCATCACCAGCATCACCACCAACATCACCACCAACATCACCACCATCACCACCAACATCACCACCAACATCACCACAATCATCACCACCATCAACAATCATCAACACCATCATTACCACCACCATCACCACCAACATCACCCAATTTCATCCCCACCATCACCACCAACATCACCACCATCACCACCAACATCACCAACATCACCAACATCCCCACCATCACCACCAACATCCCCACCATCACCACCAACATCCCCACCATCACCACCAACATCACCACCAACATCACCCAATTTCATCACCACCTTCACCACCAACATCACCATCACCACCAACATCCCCACCATCACCACCAACATCCCCACCATCACCACCAACATCACCACCAACATCACCCAATTTCATCACCACCTTCACCACCAACATCACCATCACCACCAACATCACCCAATTTCATCACCACCTTCACCACCAACATCATCACCACCATCACCACTACCACCACCATCACGACCACCATCATCCCCACCAACGTCACCACCACCATCAACCATCATCACCACAAAAATCACCACCATCATCGCCACCATCAACAATCATCAGCACCATCATTACCACCACCATCAACCATCATCACCACCAACATCACCACTATCAACACCACCATCATCGCCACCACCAACATCACCATCATCATCACCAACATCACCACCATCAACCATAATCACCACCACCACCACCACCACAAAAATCACCACCACCACCACCACCATCAAGCATCATCACCACCAACATCACCACCACCATCATCACCATCATCACCACTATCATTACCACCATCAACCATCATCACAACCAACATCACCACCAACATCACTACCATCACCACTACCATCACCACCACCAACATCACTACCATCATCACCACCAACATCACCATCATCACCACCATCACCACCAACATCACCACCATCACCACCATCATCACCATCATCACCACTACCATGACTACCACCAACATCACCACCATCATCACTAGTAGGAGTACAGTACAATGCGAGTACGGAACATACTTGCTGATGCGATAATTAATTATTCCTTTTCTTTTTTAAAATAATGTTTACCGTCTGTATTATTAGCGCTCTTACCGACACCCCAATTAAGCCCCCATACTGCTCATACGTCAGGAAAAACGCATCCCCATATACACAATGGTAGTGTGGATTCGATTATCGCTCACTTCTCCAGGAACGCATCTTGAGCGCAAAGCGAGGTCTGTCTGTATACTTGCGACAAGGTAGAGGGGTGAAGGCGCAGCCCCTGCAATAGCTCGCTCACGTCACTGCTTGCAGAAGAGCCTCCGCCACCGAAGCGAGATCTAGAGGGACACTTGGCCTACTCTTCCACGTTCACCAGACGCGTTGGAAGACGTGGCCGTAACCACACTTCATGCCCACCACTCGCAACCTGCCGATCGACTTAACCAGGGTGTGTGGTGTGGTTGAGGGGGGGGGGGGGGGGGTGCATTTGTGGGGAGCGGTGGCGCAGCGGTTAGCGCGTTGCGCTACGAACCCGGTGACCCCCAGTTCTATTCCCACTCACGGCCAACACCAGTGACGACTATCTGCACCAGTCCTGGGCCTCCCTTAGGTCGACTCAGCGTCAAACGAGTGCTAAGTACGGTGTCTAAACATCGCCCACTAGGGAGACAAAGGCGGCCGAGCGTGAAGCTGGCCACCCGCGCCCCCATGTGCCGCGACAGCCGTCATAAGTTGCTGCTCGCTAACAACACTTGCCCCAACAGTCTGTTGAGGCTATACGGGGGAGGGGGGGGGGGTTCTTTGTCTTTAAGACACGTGCCCCATTGCTTCACCCCTGCGACAGCTCCCGGCATCCCTCAGTTGTCGAGAGTGTGACCACGTGCACGAAACGCTCATTAGCTAAGCGACATTTTACACACGTGGCAAAGCGGGTTTGTTTAAAGCGGTTTTTTTTTAAATTTGTTTACAATATAGGTCACCGGTAATACAAAATAACCCACCCCCACCTCCACATGTTGTTGTTGTAACAACTCTTATCTAACAGGGTGGGGGGGGGGCTATCAGTAGTTGCGCTAACTGCTGCGCCACCGCTCCGCGGCTCTGTAAACACGACGGGCGATTGACGCGCCCCCAACCCCCTTCCTGGGGGGGGGGGGCGATTGACGCCCCCCCCAACCCCCTTCCTGGGGGGGGAGGGTGGGGGGGGGGCGATTCGCGAAAATTCGCACTCGCGCCGGGCACCGCAGCGGCGGAGTCTCCGTGGGGTCTGATTGATGGGGGGCTGACGATGGGGAGTAGGAGGGAGGGGGGTAGTGAGGGGTGGTGGGGGGGGGGCTAGCGGGGTGAAGGAATTGAAATCCTCTGGCCCATAAATGCTTCGTCAGCAGCGGCTCGGGGTGAAGAGGTCGCGGGAAGGGACCCTAGCAGGTGTTGGCATTGCCCCCCCCTCCTCCTCCTCCTCCTCCATACCCCCACCTCACTTACCCCTCCTACTCCCACCCCATCGCTTCCATGGGAATCGGAATTTCTCCTCTCACGTTCCTTTTTACCGTAAAATATAAATTACGTGGGGGTGGGGGGGGGGTGTTGTAGGGGGGAGGGGGGGCGCGGGGTGTGGGGGGCGGGGCTGTCCACGCGAGTGTGAACGTCCGGCGTGAGTGAGCGGCTCCCGGGAGAGGGACACAGCCCACCAGAGCGGTGGGCGCCGTGCTGGTGGTGAGCGCTGTTGGTGAAGGTCGCGGTGGAGTTCTTGGCGTACAGGCGACAGCGGCACCATCATTGTCATCACCATCATCATCATCATTATTGTCATCACCATCATTGTCATCACCATTATAATTGTCATCACCATCATCACCATTATTGTCATCACCATCATTGTCATCACCAGCATCATCACCATTATTATCATCACCATCATCATCATCACCATCATCATCATCACCATCATCACCATTATTATCATCACCATCATCATCACCATCATCATCACCATCATCATCACCATCATCACCATCATCATCACCATCATCATCACCATCATCACCAGCATCATCACCATCATCATCACCATCATCACCAGCATCATCACCATTATTATCATCACCATCATAATTGTCATCACCATCATCATCACCGGCATCATCACCATTATTGTCACCACCATCATCATTGCCATCACCATCATAATTGCCATCACTATCATCATCGCCAGCATCATCACCATCACTGTCATCACCACCATCATTATCGCTACCACCTCCATCATCATCGTTGTCATCACCACCATCATCACTATCAACCATCATCATCACATCACTATCATCATAGTCATCGCCACCACCACCATCATCATCATCCCAGCCGGATCGTTAACGGAGTACAGCAGCGGTTGTGCTCTGGATGTCCTGCGCCCGCCATGGGAACGTGGCCAGGAGTCGAACCCGGGCCTCGCGCTGTGTTTTTTTGTTGCTGGAGACCCCAGTTAGTACGGGGGACCAGTCAGCTTCCACGAGGGGGGTGGGAGGGGACCCCCATCTCAAATCTCAAACCCCCTCGCCACGGGACCACAGACCCCGGTTCGGGAATAACGGCGGGCAGGAACCCCTAATTTATTACTCTCATAAGGCGGGGGGAGGGGGCAGGGGGGAGGGGGCAGGGGGGAGGGGGCAGGGGGGAGAGTCCTGGGCAGCATCCCCCCCCCCCCCCGCCTTCTATGACCCCCGCATGGGGCAGCCCCGCCCGGTGTTGTCATGGGAACGCGGACAGCCACTGCCAAGCCCGAGGAGTGTGAGCAGGGAGAGAGGGAGCAGGGAGAGGGGAGCAGGGAGAGGGGAGCAGGGAGAGAGGGGAGAGGGAGCAGGGAGAGGGAGCAGGGGGCAGGGAGAGGGGAGCAGGGAGAGGGGAGCAGGGAGCAGGGAGAGGGGAGCAGGGAGAGGGGAGAGGGGAGCAGGGAGCAGGGAGCAGGGAGAGGGGAGAGGGGGCAGGGAGCAGGTCGCGGTTGTGGCATCAGGGGTAGGTGAAGTGGGGCCATGGAGGTTGGTTGAGCCGGGTTCAATTTCCAACCTCATCCTCACCTCCTCGCACAGCCCCGAGGCGATGCTGCGCCAGCTACAGCCGCGGGGGGCAAGGGGAGATTGTGAGTTACGTGGGGGGAGGGAGCGGGGCGACCCCTCCCCCCTCCCCCTACCGCCACCTCGAGTCACCCCGAGGCGCTCCCACCAATCCTTTCACTCTCCTCGTCTCACCTGCAACGAGGGACGAAGCGGGAGGCGGTGAGGAGGTGGAGGATGAAGATGAAGACGCAAAGACGAGAGGGGGAAACAAGAGGAGGAAGAGAGAGGGGGGGGGGGTGTAAGCGTGGAGAGGAGGAGTGAGACATGGGGAGCAGAAGTGAGACACACGGAGAAAAATGAAGACACGGGAAGAATAGAGACGTAGGGAGGAGGAAGTAGACACGGGGCGAAGGGACGTGGAGGGCGACACGGGGAGAAGGGAGACACGGACAGGAGAGCGATGCGGGGAGGTGCGGGAGGCACGTGGAGAAGAGAGACGTGGAGAGGAGAGTGACATGGAGAGAGACGTGGACAGAGAGAGAGACATGGAGAGGAGAGACATTGGGGGGTGGGAGCAGGGAGACACGGGGTAAAAGGAGATACGGGGCGGAGGAGGAGGGAGATACGGGGAGAAGGAATACACGAGGAGGAGATGGTGGAGGAGGAGGACGCGGGGACTATAGGGAGGGAGGCGGGGGGGGGTCGAGGGGAGGTTTCGTGGCTCGAGTTGCGCGGAGTCGGTGTCATGGTCCAATGTTTGACTCTTTCAAGTCGTCTTTTCTGCAGAGATTCCCGTGATTTATTCATAATCGGGATTGGACGTCCACTGTGACCGCGTTTTACTGCTCAGTCAAGGACGCGTGCAGGACACACACAAAGAACACAGACACACGCACACACACTATGCACAGACACAGATCCCCCGTATAGCCTTAACAGACTGTTGGGAAAGTGCTGTGAGCGAGCACCTTTTGGAGGCCAAAGAGGGACATTAAGGGGTAGAGTAGCTGGCATCACGCCCGGCCGCCTTTGTATCCCCAATGGTCATGTTTACACACGGCACCAGGATACTCATTTAAGGCTGAGTTGTTCTAGGGGGGAGACCCATGACCGGTTCAGATATTTGTCAGTGATGTTGGCCGTGAACGGGAGTCGAACTCCAGTCGCCGGGGCCGTAGCGCAGTGCGCTAAGCACACACACATTGAACAACACTCGCCTCCATTCGCAACTCAGTGGCGGTGGCGTCACCACAGCGCGTGTGCCAGGCTAGGTGCACCTTGGGGCCACGTGAAGTGTCGAAGACTCGCTGGCAGCAGGTCACAAGGCAGACCCAGGTGCCATCGGTCGACCGACTGAAACGACTGGCAGATGCACCACCTGTGCCCCCTACTGTGCCAGGCTAGGTGCACCACCTGCGCTCCCCACCGTGCCAACTCGATGCGTTTTATCCGTCAGGCGCCTCCGCTCGTTGTTGTGAGCGTCGCTCCTCCGCCCTCCGTTGTTGTTGGAGGGCGACTGCCTCCAACTGCCCAGCAGCAGCAGCAGCGTCCTTCACGAGCCTCCTCCACAGAGGCCGATCTTGACACCCACTGGTGCCGGTCATCAGCAAGTCCAATCAACTCCACATCCTTCTGTACCGCATCATTCCATCTCTTGTCTAAGCCGTGCCGCGCCCGTTTATCCTCCTCTATCCGACCAAAAGGAAGCTTCTTGGGTATGCAGTGGGTGGGCGTGCGGGCTACATGGCCCAGCCAAGGCAGCCTCTCCTGCTGGGGGAGCTCACAAATGGGACTATGTACAGATTTTTTTTTCGATTTAAAGCTTTCGTGACTGCAATGATTCATCTTCTTTGGTTCTTTCGGTAAAGTCACAATATTATTGTGTTATTTTATTTTATCAATTTATTATTTTATTCTCATTCTACGTATGTACAGATCGTTTCAATGATCTGTTAGCTCCTCACACAATCCAGCCTGGTTAAACCCAGGATGGATAGTAGGCAGGCCAGCCTGGATGTTTCAAGCCAGCGCGGATGTTCGTTCAGACGGGTCCACATTTTGCAGACTTAGAGAAGGGAGGGCATAACTGTGGCCGAGAAGACTCGAAGCTTTTTGTGGAGCGATAGGGCAGGTAGCTTCCACGCAGAACGTTACGCGGCTGATGAAAAGGCAATGCCGCTACACTGATTTTAAGTGAGACCTCTGCTGTAACTCTAGAGCTGGTCATAAGAACACTCATGATCAGCACACCACTCTGACCACAGCTGTCCCATCACTCATTTGGGAGTTGAGGGGGGCGTGGAGTATTTGATGACATAAATTACCCACACAGGTGCCTTGGTTTTCGTGGGGCCGATGGTAATGCCCGAACTTCTGAGTGGCATGCTCGAGGTTTGGCAGAAGAGTCTCCTCCAACTCCTTCTCAGCGTAGCGTTCGCCAGATCATCAGCAAATGTAACATTGTATCGATCGGCCTCCCGTTGTATCTGTACCAGATGTTAAATATCCTGTGGTGCAGCCATGGGAAGCTTCTCGAACGACGGCACGCTGAGAGACATCCCAGTGGCAATCAGCGTGGTCCCCGTTCGTAAAAAGGGTCACCAGGGCACTCTTCAAATCCTGCGAACTACGCCCTGTGGACTAGACGGTTGAAATAATGTTGCATAGGGCAGCCCGCATACGTTCGCCACACACCTCCCATTCGCACGGTTGGCTGCGTACGGTGCGAAAGAAGTTCAGCGTGTGAGGTCATCTCTGCCCGGCGCTTTACGTGGACTCGGACTCTGGATCGCTCGGCGCACTTTCTGAGCAGGTGGGACGTCAGCCAACCACGCAGAGCGGGTGGCTACTTCCTCAAATACTCCAGCCACGGGGCAACCGCACATTGCCCCATGATGTTATCTGGGCCGAAGGGCTTCCCCTCATCCAAGATCTCACAGAAATTCCCAGCAAAATCTGAAAACCTATTTGGAATGGTTATAAGGTGCGGGCGCCGCAAGTTGCCTTTTGACGGCATTAAAAATAAGTAATTTGTGATAGCGAGCTGCATCATGAAAGACAGAGATCACCCGTATAGCTTTAGACTTTGAGGGCAAGTGTTGTTTGCGAGCACCTATGAAGGCCAGTGGGGCACACGAGAGAGTGGACGGCCAGCACCACGCCAGGCCACCTTTTTATCGCCCCCGTCGCTGGCGTTCACACACCGCACCAGATTTACATTTGAAGCCGAGGCGACCTTGTCAGAGCCCAGCACCGGTTCAAATATCCGTCACAGGCGCTGGCCATGAACGGGAATCGAACTCGGCGTGCCGGGTTCGTAGCGCAGGGCGCTCCCCACCCACCCACCACGCGTTCCTCACCAGCACTCCGGCTATAAATTCTATGCGCGGTCATTACTGCGCGGAGGGGGTGGGGGTTATTGGGTGGGGGTTATTGGGGGGGGAAGTCCCTGAGCAATGGGGGTGTGGGGCTTGCGAGGAGACCCCCAAACCCCCCCCCCAGCACCCCCACCCCCACGACTACCCCCCCCCCCACCCAGCCCCTACGACCCCTGTGCCCCCCTTACTAAGAAGCAGCTCCTCGCGGCGGCTATGGGAGCCAGGCTCGGGAAGTAAAGAGCACAACGTGGCCACCACCACCACCACAACGACCCGCTAAATATAGGACCATTGTCCGAAACGTCGTTCACCAAAGACATTTTATCGTAAGTGCCACGCACGCACGCACGCGCACGTCGCGTGTGCGTGCGATCCCAGCGTGGCTCCGCTAAGACGTTCGCTAATCGTGGGCCCGGCGTCGGGAGAGTTCTGCAAGCATCTTCCTAGGGGAAGGGGGGGGGGGTGCGTCTTATAATCCGAGAATGTGGTACACAGCGGCCCCCCACCCCTAGAATTGTGGGAGTAGGCGGGGGTGGGGGGGTCCTGGAATCTGGGATCCATGGGAGTAAGGGTCACAAGGTGCCCTTTAACCCCCTAGACTCCCCCTCGAACCAGAACCGTGCACTGGGGTCATATCCCCTGCGCTCTCCGAGAAGAGGTGACACTTGTGGGGGGGGGGACGGATAGTGGGGGGCCCGGGGAAGGGGAGGGTGGGCGAAAGGGGGAGCTCCCAGGGAGTGGAAGCAGAGGGGCAGCAGGAGGAAGGGGGCATGAAAGAGGGAGACAGGGGGCAGGAGTCGGGGGGAGGGGGATGAGGAGGGGCGGGGATGTGGGGGTCCTGCCCCCGCCCCGCCCCCCCGCGCCTCGTTCTCTCCGAGGCCGCTTCTATTTTCACAGCTGCGCTCAAAGGCGAAGGGGAGGGGGCGCGGGGGATGGGGGGTGGAGGGGAGGGGCGCGGGAGGGGGGGGAGAAAAACACGTGCACGGATTCCTGAGCCCGAGAGGGAGAGCAGATTTACTCTCCTCCACCATTCTCCCTTTACTCTCACCTCACTCTCCCTCCACTCACCCTCCAATCTCCCTCCACGCTCAACTCGCTCTTCCGTGGTGCAAGGTGTGAACTCCTCCGTCGTTGTGAACAATGACCGTGCTGGTAGCGATGGAAGAGTGAGTGACAATGAAGGGACGGAGCGATGGAGTGAGTGCGTAAACCGAGTCAACACCCTGGGGTTTTGTTACCCCGATTTTTCTATCGGAATCGCTGTCGCCAGGCACAAAAAAAAAAATCCATTCCGAAATCTCGCAGTCGAGCAGTGTGAAGAGAACGACCCGCGGAAGCGGATATCACAGAGCCACGTCGGAGATCTCTCCTTCCAGTGGCCTCTGATCTTCCACAAGCCCAGCCAGAGAGAGTGGTGTTTGTCCCATGACAAAGCAAAAACTCAGAGCTGTAATTTGATCCAAATTAAATGCAAACTCAGATTTAATGTCACTCTTTTGTTAGCAGGGTCTTGCATTGAGGTTTAAAAAAAAATGTTTTCAGCCAAATAATGACGATTGTTGCTTATACGCGTGGGAGGAAACCGGAGCAGCCGGAGAAAAGTCACGCAGTCGAGGGGGCAACGCTATATCCCCCCGCATAAGATGGACACAGGTGACATTAGTCCGCACTCCGCCGTACCGCCTTTTCCTGGCGAGGCCAGGCGATGCGTGGCTCCTCCTCGACGCCCACGACAAGGAAGTCTCACGACACCTCATCCGTATGTGATTCACCAACCCTCGCTACCGACTCCACGGCCCTGCAGGCGATGCAGGTGACCACACGGCGTCTTCGCTGCAGGCGGCGACGCTGCCGGTGCGAGCGGCGCGAGAAGCGAACGCGCTCTCGTGCTGCAGGACGATGTTTTGGGGACCCGGTTTCATCCGGGGACCCGGTTTCATCCACGGACGGCCGCCTGGATTCGAACCCAGCGTCCCAGTGGTGGCGGCTCAGCGTCCCTGACCTCTGAGCCGCCTCTTCCCAAGCTGCTTCGCACTATACACATCACGTGGCAGCGAGTGCTGCCCCTTTGTACATCACGTGGCAGCGAGTGCTGCCCCTCTGTTCATCACGTGCATCCCCTGCCACCACTCTGTTGCAGCGCGCAGCAACACACGCCCGGGAGGAGCGAGAGGGAGATAGGGGGAGGAGGGAGAATAAGAGGTGGGGGGGGGTACGGGGGGAGTATGGGGTGGGTGGGTGGGGGGGGAGTATGGGGTGGGTGGGTGGGGGGGCAGCTCCACCAAGCAGGGGGTCAAGGCGCGTCGTGGTGGGGGAGGCGGTGATAATGAAACGGGCGGGATCTTGGCATCTGCATCTCCCTCACCACCCCGTGCCTCCGCAGGCGAACGCCATCAATCCGCCTCCTTAGCTGGGAATAGGAGCCCCCTGAGACCCCCTTGTTCCCACCTCCCCACCCCCAGCTTGCCCCCCCCCTCCTCCTCCCCCCCAACTCCACTCCCCCATGCACCCTTGACGCTTCTTAGCGCGATTCGAGCGAGAAGCGCCACGTGGTGAGCGCGCGCCATCCAACACGGCACTCTCTCACTCAACCCCCCAGCATCATCATCATCATCAGAAAGATCAACATCAGTAAGTGCATCAACATCATGGGCATCACCAGCAGCAGCATAAGCACCAAAACAATGCATCACTATCACCATTGGTAAGCTAATCATGAGCACGATGATCGCCAGCATCAGCAAGATCTTCGTCAGCCTTCGTGAGATTGTCATCGGCATTCGTAAGGTTGCCGCCAGCATGGGCGAAAGTCATTGATCAGATAGCGACGGCGCCATCTGAAGCAGCATCATGAGCACCATCCAACGAGATGGCGCTGTGCACCGAAGTCGCGCGTGCGATTGCACTCAATACTCAGTGACCCCCCCCCCGCCCCGGTCGGGTGAATTATGCTTCCTGATGCTGCTCGTGATAATGCTGACGCTGCTCGTGATAATGCTGACGCTGCTCGTGATAATGCTGACGCTGCTCGTGATAATGCTGACGCTGCTCGTGATAATGCTGACGCTGTTCGTGATAATGCTGACGCTGCTGCCGATGACGCCGACGTCACTGATGCCGTTTGGTTTCACTCGGGACTCCGGCAGGCACCTCACAGGAGAGAGAACTCGCGAACTCGGAAACCGAAAGTCAAACGCACGCAACACCGGCCGCCAATCTCCGCTCGGTGGCGGTCAGGTCACCGCAGCGCTTGTGCCAGGCCAGGTGCACTTTGAGGCTATCGGGTTAAGTGTGGAAGGTTTGGCTGCTCCTGGCGGGAGGTCACGGGACAGACGCGGGTGCCATGGGTTGACCGACTGCGATGCGTGACAGATTCACAAATATGCCAGCTAGCTGCGTTTGATCCGCCCGGCTAAAACGCATTCAAAGATCCCCCGTGTAGCCTTAACAGACGTTTGGGGCAAGTGCTGTTAGCGAGCGCCTATGAAGGCTGACACGAGACACGAGGGAGTCGGCTGGCCAACACTACGCCCGACCACCTTTGTCTCCCTTGTGGTGATGTTTACACACCGCTGTTAATTTGAGGCAGTCGACATCGGGGAGGCCCAAGACCTGTTCATAAAGTCGCTACTTGTGTTGGCCGTGAGCGGGAATCGAAGTCGAGTCGTACTCGCACCCCACTCACACACGGACCCCACTCGCACACGGACCCCACTCGCACACGGACACCACTCGCACACGGACACCACTCGCACACGGACACCACTCGCACACGGACACCACTCGCACACGGACACCACTCGCGCACGGACACCACTCGCGCACGGACCCCACTCACGCACGGACCCCACTCACGCACGGACCCCACTCACACACGGACCCCACTCACACACGGACCCCACTCACACACGGACCCCACTCACACACGGACACCACTCACACACGGACCCCACTCACACACGGACCCCACTCACACACGGACACCACTCACACACGGACACCACTCACACACTGACTCCACTCACACACGGACCCCACTCACACACGGACCCCACTCACACACGGACCCCACTCACACACGGACACCACTCACACACAGACACCACTCACACACGGACCCCACTCACACACGGACACCACTCACACACGGACCCCACTCACACACGGACCCCACTCACACACGGACCCCACTCACACACGGACCCCACTCACACACGGACCCCACTCACACACGGACACCACTCACACACGGACCCCACTCACACACGGACACCACTCACACACGGACACCACTCACACACGGACACCACTCACACACGGACACCACTCACACACGGACACCACTCACACCCCACTCAACAACCAAGCGAGGGGGTAGAATGGGTGTAGACATCGGAAGGGGGGGGGGGGCAAATGGGAGATGGTGCCGGTCTGGTGGAGCGAGGGATTGAGGGGCTGCGACGAGAAACGGCGCTAGAAAGGAATGGGAGGAGTGTGTGGAGGGAGAGATGGAGGGAAGGGAGTTAGGGATGGCGGGATGGGGGGAGAGCCAGATGGAGGGAAGGAGGAGGGAGTGAGGGATGGAGGGAAGGGGGGAATGAGGGATGGAGGGAGTGAGAGATGGAGTGAGATGGAGGGAAGGAGTGATGGAAAGAGATGGAGGGAAGGTGGGAGAAATGGAAGGAAAATGGGAGGGATGGAGGGAGAGATGGAGGGAAGGAGTGAAGGAAAGAGATGGAGGGAAGGGGGGAGGGAGAAATGGAAAAAAAGTGGGGAGTGAGGGATGGAGAGAGATGGAGGGAAGGGGGGAGTGAGATGAAGGGAAGGAGTGATGGTAAGAGATGGAGGGCAGGGGGGAGTGAGGGACGGAGGGAGAAATGGAGAGAAGGGGGAGTGAGGAAAGCAGCGAAGTGGGGGCGGGTGGGGGAGGTTAGAGGGAGAAATGAAAAGGTAGAGGAAGGGCCGAGGGCAGGGTGGATTAGGCGTGCGGGATGGAGTGCGGGAGGGATGGGGTGAAGGAGTGCGGAGGGGGGAAAGTAGGGAGGGGGGGGGGCTGAGGACCCGGGTGGGAGGGAGGGAGGGAGCGGGGTGGACTCGCACAAACACGCACGCACCTGTGTACACACCGCGCCGACCCGGCCGCTCCGTAATGAATAACAGCGCTGTGCACAGCTCGCCTTCCCCCCACCCCACCTTAGAGATTGCGGGGGGATCAATGGGGGGGGGGGGGGGCGCACCGCGTGGGTCCGGGACGAAGGAGAGCGAGGCAGGGAGGGGGGGGGGGGGTCCAGGTGTCCTGCTCCCGGTGTCATCAACACCCGCACCCATCGTCAACGGCGTCAACGCTGCACGCAGCAACCGCCATCAACGTAAACACCAGCACCGGAATAACACCACAACACCATGGGCATCATCACCACCACCGCCGCCGCCACCGCCTCCCAACGATTGTGATCAGCGTCCAAGAGTGGACCACGTGGCCAGTCGTTCTTAGCCTGGGGTGCGAGATGCCCTTCCTGAGAACCGAAGGGGTGCAAGGGCTGTAGCAAAGGTTCTAAGAATCCACTGCTCTAGGCCCTAGAGTTTTGCTCGAGCGGAGGCTATTCCGCCCGCAGTGGCACGAGTAGGGAGTTGCAGGGCCGCGCCTGTACCTTCACACCGCCCTCGGAACATCGCGCCCCCCCCCCCAATCCCCCGCACATGCACGCGCGCTGGGTAAACGCGCGGCGCCCGGGAGCGCACGAGAGAGTGACGAGCGGGGGGGGGTTAAGAGGAGAGAATGGAGATGAAGGTTGAGAAAGGGGAGAGATGGAGAGCTGCATGAGGAGAGTAGGATTAGACGGGGGGGGGATGAAAATAGGGGATGGGCGTTGGATCGGGATGAGAAGGGGGGGGGGGGGTGCAGAATGATATGTAGAAAGGTGAGAGGGAGTCAAACCTGGGCGATCAGGGTTCGCGGCTCCATGCACACGCGGGCGCGCGTTCGGCCACCGTAAACATCGCGGTGACACAAACACATGGGGGAGGGGAGGCGGCGGCGGCTTGACACGAGGGTGGCTTTCATGGGGGGGGGGGGGGGGGTAGGTTGGTCAGGGTGCGTTGGACGGAAGCAGAGAGGAGAGCAGAGACGGTGACTGCAGGTGCCCCACGTGATCCACGTGACTCCAGGCACGACCCACGTGATCCACGTGACTCCAGGCACGACCCACGTGATCCACGTGACTCCAGGCACGACCACTCCAGTACACCGCGTGCCTTTCCGTCATAATCCCCTATTGTAACCACCTCCCACCCTCCCCCACCCCCGATATTCCTCTAATCCTACGGCACACCCTGGGCACTGCGGACACCTGGCCGTGGCACGGCGTGACCCCGCCATGGCACAGCACCCCAGACACGGGCATCGCGGCCGCAAGCCGTCACGGTGAAAACTCCTCCCACGCGCTCCGCGGGACCCACACGAGGCTCCCGAGTGAGCCGGGAGTGAAGCCGCCCCCCCCCCCTCCCCTCCCGATCGACTCCCACCCAGACGGACGAGTTTGCGAGTGCGTGCGTGGAGAGTTCACCGTGGTGAGCGAGGTGAGCAGGAGACAATGTGGCAGCACCAACATCATCACCACCAACATCATCACCAACATCACCATCATCATCACCACCAACATCATCACCAACATCACCACCAACATCACAAGCCACGATCCACTGCTGAACAAAGCCCCCACCCCAAAGCTGGCACCATCGCTCTCGGTTTCAGGATGCAACAATCCGTGTAGCTCCTGCACACGAGGTGTTTTCAGCGCTCCATCTCCACGGTGCACCTCCTGTCCCCTCCACTGGCTGCCACTCTTTCGTGAAGTCTCGAGCGCCAGTCATCACCGTCACTGTCGTCATCATCGTCGCATTTATTTCATCGCGCGCAATTCACACAACACGGCTCTCTACGCGCGCAAGCCCGGGAGAAAATTGGGGGGGGCGACGCTACGAGTCGTCGATTCAAGTCGAATCGGGGTGGAACGCATCACGGGGGAACGCGAAGGCAATCGGAGCAAGCGGGAAATGAGGCGAGGAAAGAACCGAGTCGGGAAGGGGATCGCGGCCGAGCTGTGGCGATCCAACGAACGTCTCGGGGGGGAGGGGAGGGTGCGGTCACACAAAGGGTGCCCACACGGCACCCTGCACGCCACGCACACTGCACACACGCACGCACGCACACACGCACGCTGCACACACACGGACGCACGCTGCACACGCGGACGCACGCTGCACACACACACACGCTGCACACACACACGCACGCTGCACACACGGACGCACGCACGCACACACACGCACAAACACAAAGATCCTCCGTATAGACTTAACCAGACTATTGAGGCACGTGCTGTTAGCGAGCACCTATGAAGGCCTACACAGCACACGAGGGGTTGGGTGGCCAGCTTCGCGCCCGGCCGCCTTTGTCTCCCCAGTGGCGATGTTGACACACCGCACCAGGTACTCATTTGAGGCTGAGTGGACCTAGGGGAGGCCCGGGACCGGTTCAGATAATCGTCACTTGGTGTTGGCAGTGAGCGGGTATCGGACTCGGGTCGCCGGGTTCGTAGCGCAGCGTAGCGCTAACCGTTCCACAACCGCTCCCCACGCTTGCACGCACATGCCACCCACATGCCACGCACACACAGGCGGACACAGGCGGACACACACTTCCCCCGCTGGCGCCACCGTTCTAACGCACGACGCGGCACCCGGGCTCGTGCGTGGGGTGGGGGGGGGGCATGACAGTGCACCCGCTCACGGCAATTCGTTTGCTCACCCACTCGTTTGCACACCCAATTTTCCGATTACCCACTTGCTCACCCACCCGGATGAGGAGGTGAGTGCGTAAGGGCGAGAGTGAAGGTGAGCTGGTGACTGAGTAAGGGGTAGGGTGAGTAGATGAGGGTGAGTGGGTGAAAGCGAGTGGCTGAGTGGGTGAGAGTGAGTGGGAAAGTGTGAGTTTGTGAGTGAGTAAGGCTTATGGTGAGTGGACGAGCGCGAGTGGGTATGTGGTTGACAGTGAGCGAGTTGGTGACTCGGCGAGGGTGAGTTGGTAAGGATCAGGGGTGAGAGCGAGTCGGTGAGTGGGTAAGGGTGGGTGAGTGAATTGGTGAGTGGATGGATGAGTGAGCTGGTGAGTGGGTGAGTTGGTGAGTGGATGGGTGAGCGAGTTGGTGAGTGGGGCGGGTCTCAGGGCCCAACCTCCACCACGGGTCGCAGGTCCTCCAGGATCCCGCTCATCTCCTTCTCCAGCGTGAAGATGAGACCTGCGCACACACACACACACCACCGTCATCTCTCACAATCACCTATCCATTGCTGGATGAAGCCCCGAGTCGTCTCCATCCCTCACAGCAACAACCGTCATTCGTCACTAAGTGGCGGTTACGTCACCGCTTGTGCCAGGCTAGGTGGACTCGGAGGCCACGTGAAGTGTCGAAGGCTCGCAGCTGGCAGGAGGTCACGGGACAGCCCCAGGTGCCATGGGTTGAATATAACATGTGGGGCTTTCACAACCAATATTTAGATTCATAATAGATTTTGCAGTCCGGTCGTATAAATGAGATGTATGTTGTACACCCTCCTCCACCTGGGTTAACACTTAAGACGTAACCACACACACAGAGTGTGCAAAACCCTGCAACACCAAGGCTGGCACGGCACATGCGGGGGTGGTTGGCCTGCATCACAACCGGAGTCATTTGAGGCTGAGCCGACCTAAGGGAGGACCAGGACCAATTCGAATAATCGTCATTGTCGTTTTGACGTGAGCGGGAATCGAACTCGGGTCGCCGAGTTCGTAGCACTGCATGCTAACTGCTACAGTACCACTTCCAACACCCTGTGTACACCCGTACACACAAACAAATCCAAAGATCTCCCAGTATAGCCTTAACAGACCGTTGGGGCAAGTGCTGTTAGCTTGCACTTATGAAGGGCAGCACATGAGGGAGTGGGTGGCCAGTACCATGCCCGGCCGCCTTTGTCTCCCCAGTGGCGATGTTTAGACACCGCACCATGTACTTATTTGAGGCTGAATCGACCTAGGGGAGGCCCAGGACCAGTTGGGATAATCGTTACTGGTGTTGGCCGTGAGCGGGAATTGAACCCGGGTTCGTCAGGTTCATAGCGGGGCGCGCTAACCGTTACACTACCCGTAACACAAACACACTCATGCGCGCGCGTACACACACCCACTCACGGCACCTCCGCCCTTGTTTGATGGGGCCGGCATCAAACAGCGGCACCAGCAAAAACATCCGGGCTCCGCCACCATTACCACCCACACTTTCACCTGCACCTTGACAACAACCGCTCACAGCCACGATTTGGTTCAGCACCGGCCTGACCCCCCCCCCCCCCCCGATTCAAAAGGGGCCGGGGGTTGGTGGACAGACGGTGGGGAGGGGGGGGGGTAGTGATGGTGGCGAGTGGGGGGGGGGGTGGCAGCCGTGAGCTCGGAGTGAGAGGGAGGAAGACCACCACAGTGCTCCCGCATGGTTCCGTTGCGAGTAACAATCCTCGTCTTCCTCCGCCCGGCGTCACGCTCAGGCGGCCTCTGTCAATGGCCGGAGCGGAGTGAGGTGTGGTGTGGTGGGGGGGGGGGGGGGGCGGCCCAGCGGGCTTGCTCGCCCCAAACTGGTTTGGTGGTGGAGCTGCGCCAGGGCCACCCCGGAGCCGGCGCCCTCACCTGTGTTGGCGGCGCTGCTCGCCACGAAGCTCACCACCAGCGGCAGGCGGTTGAAGTGAACCACCTGGGCCACACACGCGGTGACGGCGGTAGGGTGGTGGGGGGGGGGGTGTCAGTTAGCAAGGAAAATAGGGACGTACGTACGCGCGCACGCACGTGTGTGAATGGACAAACGCGCGCTCCGTACGCGCGCGTTGACGCACGCGTGCGTGTGCGCAAAGACAATGATCCCCGCTGTGCAGCCCACACAGGATGTTGGGGCGAGCGCCGTTAGCGAGTGGCTATGAAGGCCCGGCACGGCACACGTGGGGCACGGGCGGCCAACACAGCACCTGCCCGGCCGCCTGTCGCTGTCTCCGCACCAGGTACTCGTTGAAGGCTGAGTCGACCTAGAGGAGGGCCCAGGACCAGTTAAAAAGAATCGCTATTTGGTATTGGAGACGAGCAGGAATTGAACTCTGGTTGCCAGGGTTCGTGCATGGTGTAGCGGTAAGCAGCGCTTGCACACACACGAACACGTGCGAACACACAAACACACGTGTGTGTAAACACGCGCGTGCGAACACATAAACACACGTGCACGGGGCAGGGTGTAAGTCTGTGAGGAGGGCAGACACAAAGACAAAGATCCCCCATGTAGCCTACATAGGCTGTTGGGCAAGTGCTGTTAGCAAGCACCTATTAAGGCCGGCACGGTACACCAGGGGGTGAGTGGCCAGCACCATGCCTGGCCACGTTTACACACCGCACCAGGTACTAATTTAATGCCGAGTCGACCTACAGGAGGCCCAGACTGACGTTGCCTGTGAGCGGGAATCGAACCTGGGTATCAGGGTTCGCAGCGCAGTGGTTAGCGCACTGCGCTACAAACCCGCTCCCCACATGCAGATACACGCACGCACTCTCTCACACATGCACGCTCACACACACACACGCACCTCGGTCACTGCCGGAAAGATCGCCGGAGGAAGGTCTCTCGCGGAGCGTGAAGGTAAACACGGCCTTCAAAGCGGCGCGCTCATTAAATCATTCGCGCGTGCGGCCCCCTGGGCCCATCGCCAAACACGCGGCCCACAGCCGGGCCGTGCGGCCCCCTGTCCCGCACACAAAAGACCTGTGTCTTGATGGCCTCTTACTTTCCCCGCACAGGTGCACTCACGTTAATTGGTAAGCTGCCCACACAGGCACGCCCGCCGCGATTACCAAGTTACCCACACAGGTGCACCCACTGTGATTAGCAAGCTGCCCACAGGCACAAACCACCGTGATTGGTAAGCTGTCCAAACAGGCACGCTCACCGATTGGAAAGCTGCCCACACAGGCACGCCCGCTGTCATTGGTAAGCTGCCCACACAGGTTCACCCACTATGATTAGTAAGCTGCCGGGAAAAAAAGTGTAAACAAAAAGTCTCTCCATAGGACAACCACTGTTGACTTCCCCACAAAGTGGTGATCATCGTATCAACCCGGAAGGGATGATGGGCTGAGTCAACTTCCCCAACCATAATTCGAACTCGCGACCATGCGAGCCGCTTGCTCTTCTGCTGAGCCACCTGTGCAGTGGTTAGTGCTGCATTCAGCACAAGACACTTGGTTGTAGAGCTGTCCAAAATAACTAAACACACACTTCAACCCCTTCACGCAAATGTCTCTACACATACAATATAAAATACATTTTGAAAAAGGGTACCACACATCCCATTGGCTACACAAGGCCTTCTGGGTGCTCATCATTTCAGCAGCATTGATTCGACACAAGCAAAACTCTGGACCGGCTTCAACCTTCGGTGTCTCATCAGGAATCAGGCTTGCTTGCTTGAACCGATGCTGGAAACCTGGCAGATGTTTATAGGCAAGGACCCTCTCTCTTTTTGATTTAAAGCTTTCGTGACTGCAGGGATTCATATGCTTTGTTCTTTCGGTAAAGTCACATAGAAGGGAAACAATAAAATAATAAAAAATATAAAACATAAAAATTATCACGACGTTTCGACTGCAACACAAGCAATCATCATCAGGTGTGAAAACCACTTTTTTTCAAAATTTTCCTGCTGTGGTTTTCACACCTGATGATGATTTGCTTGTGTTGCAGTCGAAACGTCGTGAGAATTTTAACGTTTTATATTTTTATTATTTTGTTTCCCTTCTACGTGACTTTACCGAAAGAACCAAGAATATGACCCTCTCTCTGTTAAGATGTGGGTCCCAGTTCGATGCACAACTCGACAGTGTACAACAAAAACTAATCACTAGCGTCGCTGCAGAGAGAACACCGTCGCTGCAGAGAGAACACCGTCGCTGACTGGGAAGCGTAGGGAGCCCTAGGCGGTCGATTTGTGGCGAATTTGGCGTTTGCTGGTGTTGTGTGAAGACTTCGACGTAAGTGCTGCCCCACAGGGAGATGGAGCGGGCAAAGTGTGGGGGCGAGAGGGGGAACTCGCGGATGACTCTACTGCCTCCTGGCAGCCACGTCTCCGCATTGCAGGCTCACGGCCCCACAGACTTCAGTGTGCATATGTGTGTGGGTTATAGCACGCTGCGCTACGAACCCGGCGGCTCGAGTTCGACTCCCGCTCACGGCCAACTCTGGTGACAATTATTGGAACTGGTCCTGGGCCTCCCCAAGGTCGACACATAGTCACATAGTCACTTTAAGATGTTTTCTTGTTAATGTTTTTGTTTGTTGCGGTTGCACCCGATTCAAGAGCCGAATGGCTCACAGGGCTATGCCAAATAAATGAAACTGAAAACTGAAACTGACTCAGCCTCAAATGAGTACCTGGTGCGATGTGTAGTAAACATCGCAACTGGGGTGACAAAGGCGGTCGGGCGTGGTGCTGGCCACCCACCCCCTCGTGTGTCGTGCTGGCCTTAATGGATGCTCAGTAACAGCACTTGCCCCAACAGTCTGTTCAATCTATACAGGGGATATGAGTCCTTTATGTATCTACAGGGAGCAGTGGTGCAGTATTTTGAGGACAAAGCCAAAGACCCCGCTTCTCGCCTTAACAGACTTTTGCAGCCAGTGCTGTTAGCGAGCACCTGTGAAGGCCGGCACGGAACACAATGGGGTGGGTGGCCAGCACCACGCCCCGGGCACCTTTGTCTACCCAGTGCCGATGTTTGACACGCCATATCAGGTTCTCATTTGAGGCCGAGTCGACTTAGGGGGTGAAAATCATCACTGGTGTTGGCCGTGAGCGGGAATCGAACGTAGGTCGCCGAGTTTGTAGCGGAAGCGTGCTAACTGCTACACTACCGCTCCCCATGGTTACACATCCAATACCCGCCATTTGCCACTAATTGACGGTGCTGTCACCACGGCGCATGTGCCAGGCGCACTTTGAGGCGACGTGAAGTGTCGAGGGCTCGCTGACAGGCGGTGACAGGACAGACCCAGTGTGGCACGTTCTGTTTACGTGACAAACCTCACTAATCGGCTGCGTCGGGTGGTGGCGGGTTTAACGACACATTTATACATTTACTCGATCTAACCCCAAAAAAAAAAACCTCTTATTACGGATGACCGAGATCGCTGGCAGATGCACCTGGCGCGCCCCCACTACTGTGCCAACATTACACCGCGCAGATGTGTGCGTCCTGCGTCGTGAAGGCACCTGGAAGGAGCTGTAGTAGCACACGATGCTCTTGTTCTTGGACAGGCCGAGCTTGCTGCCTTGATCCGTGGCGAGGGCGAACGTGCCCAGGAAGCTGGGACGCAGAGCCGTTTCTGGCGCGTTCTCCGTGGCCACTGAAGGGGCAACAAGGTGGGGCGGGGGGGGGGGGGAGCAAGGGGAGGGGGTAGAGAAGGCAGCCAATATTAAGGATTCATGATAGATTTTTGGGTGAGGACACGTAATGATTTGGCCAGTAGAGAAGGCAGCCAATATTACGGATTCATGATAGATTTTTGGGTGAGGACACGTAATGATTTGGCCAGTAGAGAAGGCAGCCAATATTAAGGATTCATGATAGATTTTTGGGTGAGGACACGTAATGATTTGGCCAGTAGAGAAGGCAGCCAATATTAAGGATTCATGATAGATTTTTGGGTGAGGACACTTAATGATTTGGCCAGTAGAGAAGGCAGCCAATATTAAGGATTCATGACAGATTGTTGGGTGAGGACACGTAATGATTTGGCCAGTAGAGAAGGCAGCCAATATTAAGGATTCATGATAGATTTTTGGGTGAGGACACGTAATGATTTGGCCAGTAGAGAAGGCAGCCAATATTAAGGATTCATGATAGATTTTTGGGTGAGGACACGTAATGATTTGGCCAGTAGAGAAGGCAGCCAATATTAAGGATTCATGATAGATTTTTGGGTGAGGACACGTAATGATTTGACCAGATTTCTGCAGTCAGACCCTTCACCACCCAACACGACATAGCCGAACAAATTAAGCTGTCACAAGAGTAAGAGTTGAATGCGCAAATTATTTGTTGATTCAGCTCACTCACCGGTGAGCTGAATAACAATTCTCACACCCCAATCTTGCGACGCGACACGATGTTTTAACTTCAAATTGTGCCTCGCATCTTCAGGATAATCTCGTGAGAATGTAATCCAGAAACCCACTGTAATATGTATGCGTTCCAAAGTTTCAGATTAATTTTTTTTTTCTAAATCAGCCCGAGGAGCGTGGTGAAGCACGATGAAGCATGGTCAAGAGTGGTGAAGCGCAGTGAAGCGTGATAAAGCGCGATGATGAGCGGTGAAGCGTGGTGAGGCACAGTGAAGCGTGGTGATGCACTGTGAAGCGTGGTGATGCACTGTGAAGCATGAAACGTGGAGAAGCGTGGTGAAGCGTGAAGCACTGTGAAGCCTGGTGAAGCGAAGTGAAGCGTGGTGAAGCGTGGTCAAGCGTGTTCATGCACGGTGAAGCATGAAACGTGGAGAAGCGCGGTGAAGCGTGAAGCACTGTGAAGCGTGAAGCACTGTGAAGCGAAGTGAAGCGCGCGGTGAAGAGCAGTGAAGCATGGTGAAGTGTGAAGCGTGGCGAGGCACTGTGAAGCGTGGTCATGCACGGTGAAACATGAAACGTGGAGAAGCGCGGTGAAGCGTGAAGCACTGTGAAGCATGGTGAAGCGAAGTGAAGCGCGGTGAAGAGCAGTGAAGCGTGTTGAAGCACAATGAAGCGCGGTGAAGCGTGAAGCACAGTGAAGCACAGTGAAGCACGGTGAAGTGTGAAGCGCGGTGAAGAGCAGTGAAGCGTGAAGCACAGTGAAGCACAGTGAGGCGTGGTGAAGTGTGAAGCGCGGTGAAGCGAAGTGAAGCGCGGTGAAGAGCAGTGAAGCGTGAAGCACAATGAAGCGCAGTGAAGCGTGAAGCACAGTGAAGCGCGGTGAAGCGAAGTGAAGCACGGTGAAGCGTGAAGCACGGTGAAGCACGGTGAAGCGTGGTGAAGCACGGTCAAGCGTGGTGAAGCACGGTGAAGCGTGGTGAAGCGTGGTGAAGCATGGTGAAGCGTGGTGAAGCGTGGTGAAGCCAAGTGAAGCGTGGCACCTTTGATGATGGGCACGCCGTCGCGATCCGAGATGACGATGGCGTGGAGCCCGTCCACCCTGAGCAGAGCAGAGCAGACACGGGACAGAGATCACATGACACACGGCGACCAACCACAGCTCACCGTAACCCATGCAAGCGCGTGATCACATGAATCGGAAGCCCAATCGCAGTTCAAATTATGATTTTGGTTGAAAATTCATGAATTTAGACCAATGTGAAGAAAGATTACTTTGTAGAAGGGAAAAAGGAAGATTTGACAAAGTTACTTACTTCACCAGTTGCTTATACAGGTACCTCTTGAGATCCTGTAACACAAAGATGTAGGGCAAATAAACCACGGCCTCCCGTTTACCAGGACACCTCAAAATCACACACACACATACCTACATATACCACAAGGGCACACACACACAACACACGCGCCAAAATACATGTAACACTACAAACATGCATCACACTCACACACCGCACACAGACGTCTGCAATTACCATGACAACACGTACACACCACACACACACTCACAGATATCTCCCCGGTTACCATGAACATACATTTTAGGTGGTACGCCATCCACCCTCCCCCCCACCCTTACCGTCCCCGTTTTCTGTTTCCAAGAAGTGAGGGCGCTTTGCATAGGAGGGGAGAGCGAGGTGAGCGGTAGAAGAGAGTGCACGGAGAGTAAGGGAATGCGTAGAGTGGAGAGACTGGTGGAGGGGCAGAATCAGAATCTGTATTTATATTGGAGGAATCCGATGAGCTATAAAGCTCTTTTTCACAGGCAGTCAGGGGAGAGTGAGGCCCTGTGATTGACGCCACCTGGGCGCCTCTGCCATGAGGGGATGAGTGCGCAAACACACGGCAGCACAGCAAGTAGCATCCATCGACCCCTGGGGGTCAGACGTGTGTGGCGGAAGTCGTCGTCTCTCACCTCCGCCATGGCGAGGCCGGACCACCAGAGGCTCGGCTCGGACTCGCAGAGGGTGGAGGGAGGAGGCCCCGGGAGAAACGTCTGCAGTGAGTGCAAGGATTATAATAAACCACAGTGAGAAAATATATAAACAGTTCTACCATATATCTCCGGATTATGAGACGCTCTGGAAAGTACACACACACACACGCAACACCCCAAGTTTTGATTATAAACAAAAGTGGCGCAGTGCGTTTTATAATCAGGAGACTAGTTTAGCCAATTTCTCATCATTGTGTAATCTCTGCGCGCCCTGGTCAAAGCCGAGGAGCTCACGATAAACTACTGGCGCACGATGGCACGAGATACGGCTCACCAGTCAGCAGTGACGGGGCCATGAACCGACTTGCCGTGCTAGAATGTAGCTCAACATGGGCTCTGTGATGGTACAGTGAATGTGGCGAATCCGTAACAATAACACTGTATGTACTCTGTTCTTTACTTACTCAGGATAACCTTACCGCGTAATGAGATTCCTGCTACATTATAAAGTGTGGGTTAACTCCAACCTTTTCCAAAAACTCCAGCGTGGAAGAGTAGGCCAATGTACCTTCTAGAGGGCTTTCTTGAGCTCTAGTCGAGGGCCCCTTCCGCCAGTAGTGGCGTGAGCGAGCTATTGCAGAGCTGCGCCTTTATACTTTTACCAAGAGACTCGGCGAGGTTCTCCTGGGTGAACAAGCGTCCTTATAGCAAGAGCCTGCTACCAATCGCGCACGTTAGACCAACTCCATTATTTGTAAGAGTTTAGCTTCGTATTGGGAGACTTCTGACTCACGGTTTCCCCTTCCCTCACCTCTCATTTTAACCTCGCTAACCCGCTTCCCCAGATCTACCTCCCTAAACCTCCGTCACCTCCACCTCCTCCATCCCCGGAGTCCCCCGTCTCACAACCGCCTTCAAACCCCCTCTCCTCCCCCCATGGGAGACCGACTCAGCCAGCGCCCCCCCCCCTCCACCCCACGCGCCGGGCCGGGCCCGCCTTTCTCGGTAGGGTCTCTAGGCAAGAGAGGTGGAGACCAGGCCGCAACCCGAAGATCCACGGGGAAGCGAGGGCCCCCCTCCCCACCTTGCCCCGCTCGTCCTATCGCCGCGACGTGAGCGAGTCGAGTGTCCCCGACGATGAGGTTGGCAGGGGAGATGAAGCGGGGAGCGGTACACTCACCCCGGGAGAGGGAGTAGACGAGGCGAGAGGAAGAGCCGAGGCGACCGCGAATGCAACACAAGCGACGGCACGTGACCCGACCGACTCACGTGGTCACAACCCGACCCACGTGACCCCAGCCTTCACAATGGTGTGGTGGGGGGGTGGTAGATTTCGTGATTATTTTAGGCGATTCAACCCACACAAAAAATAACATTTATTGCGGATAATATTGGTCGCGAAAGCCTACGTGATGAAACTAAACTTTTTTTTTAATTTCCCCAGGTAAGGCCCACCAAGGTTTTCGCTTTTTGTTCACAAGAGACCGATTACACTATTATGTAACACGATGTAATGTCCCTGGGTCGTGTTATTTACTAATTGCTTATGCCTCAAAAGTACAGACAATTGCTATTATTCCCCACAAACGTTGCTTTTGTGACCAGGACTTTATGTTAAGGAATGACACAAATTCACACGTTTTCTCATTGAAAATAGGTACATTGCAAAATATCACTGTTCTGGTCACAAAAGCAACGTTTATAACAAAAATAAGCTATTTTCTGTACTTTTGAGGCATAAGCAATTAGGAAATAACACTTATTACCCAGGAACAAATTAATAAATTTGTTATCGTGTTAATGGAGTGGATTATTAACTTTGCTTTTGTGTCCTGGTCAAAAAAGCAAAGTTTGTGGGGAATAGCCACTTTCTGTACTTTTCAGGCATAAGCAATTGGAAAATAACACTACCCAGGAACAAAACAAAAAAAATTGTTACAGTGTTATCACAAATAATAGCCATCGAAAACAAAAAGCGATGCAGAGAAAGAAAAAAAGAGTCCAAACCTTTAGGATGCACTTACCTGCTGGTGGTCCATTCCCACCTATTTTCATTCAGTTGTTGTTGATGCGTGGAGGGTTTAGTTCAGCACCTCCCTGGGTTGCACGGCAAAAGAATGAGCATCTCGCCATTGGCGACATACATTTCTGGATGTGAATGGGGCGTGGGGGGGGAGGCGTTTACTCAGCCCCATTGTCCCTCCTGGGGGGTCGATACAAAAAAAGAAACGAGTAACGCCTCACTTTTTGGTTATTTCGGTAAAGTCACGTAGAAAGAAAAAAATGTAATAGTACAATACGTCTCGATTGCAACACAAGCAATCATCATCAGGTACGAATGAATGAGAAAAAAACAAACCTAGTAAACTTATAAATATAATGCAATACAACACAGAGAGTCGGCGAACATAAGTCAACACCCTACCTGGTTGATTACGTTCTTCCAAAGATTGCTACATTTGAGAGACAAAACACAGACACGGAGGCATAATTCCTGCAGTCACGAAAGCTCAAAATTAAGTTTAAACCACCTCTACAAAAAGGATTTAAGTTAGTTTTATATCTCTGTGTTGTCTCTCTCTGCTTGTGTCTGTCTTTGTGTCTCCGTGGCTGTCTTGTCGCTCTCTCAAATATCACACTTAACTTTTAATTTAGCAATCTTTGGAAGAACGTAATCAACCAGGCTATGCGTTGAGTTGACCGACTGTGTTGCATTGCATTACTTTCCCAAATTTTACTAAGTTTTTTAATTAAGTTTATTTTCTCTGAGTCTCTGTGTTGTCTCTTTAGTAATTCCTACAGTCACGAAAGCTCCAAATCTCTCATTGACATGCTAATTTCTCTACCCCCCCCCTCTCTCTATTTAAAGCCTAGACACAGAGGCGTTGTTTCTCTGTGTGCCTATGTGTCTGTGTTGTCCCTCTGCTTAGGTGTCTGTCTATGTCTCCGTGTCTGTGTTTTGTCTCTCTCAAATGTAGCAATCTTTGGAAGAACGTTATCAACCAGGTAGGGTGTTTTGAATGTTATGTTAGCCGAATCTCTGTGTTGTATTGCATTATCTTTCTAAGTTTACTAGGTTTTTTTCCTCATTCATTCGTACCTGATGATGATCGCTTGTGTTGCAATCGAAACGTCGGATTCTATTATTTCATTTATTTTCTTTCTACGTGACTTTACCGAAAGAACCAAAAAGTTATTCCTGCAGTCACGAAAGCTCCAAATCATGAGCAACGCCTTGTAGTGGGAAGTCAAGTGGTTGTCCTCTGGATAGACTTCACCGCGTCACGGAAATGCAGAATTTACAGTTTCAGAGCTCTGAACAGTTGAGCAGCACCTCAATGCTCATCTTGAGCCATAAACGCAATAACTTTTGTTTAACTTAAGGGTTTGGTTTTAGCATTTTGTGCTAGGGGCATGGGGTGAGTGATTGGAGGCTTAGTGGTTAGGTATATTAGGGGTATGTAGTGGTTTAGGGTTAATCGTTGGGTGTTTATTGTGATTCGGGGTTCAGTGTTGGTAGTTTCGAGTTTGGGGACTAGAGCTGGTAGTTAGGATTAAGGTCAAGGGCGGTCTCGGCCGTTTCCCTAGCATCTTGAGATGCGGCTGCATTTAGACGCTTATACGGAAAAAATACAACCACATTTTGCCTTTTGTGAAGTCTCCATCCCTGAAGATTTATGAAGCAATTACATCATATTATCACACGAATCAATCAACTCGTGTATGCACGATGGAATCTCAATCGTCATGTTTTAATTGGTGAATCGATGCATCGACACTTGCCTAATCCAGCACCTGACACTTTTAGGAAATGTATTTCCCTTTATCCGGTCACTCAATTGTTCAGTCGCTTATTGCTACCTTAGCTACTATAATGGATCTCTGTACCCATTAAGTTCCAACACTTTCATTAATGAGTGTTTACCTTCCCAGCTGACCCTAACCACTCTGAAACTATTCTCCGACATTCCGATTTCCTGGTTTTTGACCTGAAGGTGCTTGACGCAGTTTCCAGCGAAACGTCACGTATCCAATTTCAAAATCTGGCAGCGAGAATTGTTCTCCCGCTCACTGGCGTGAAGGAAAGCAATCGAAATTGGCGCATTGTTAAAACGCTTGTCCACCACGCGACATTTTTTATTTGCTTTGAATTGTCGAGTGGTGGAGGGCTCCACACAAAAATCACGGCCAGATCGTAAATTATGAATCACCTGGGGGACTCGCTGGGCATCATCCCTTGACGTTATTGTTCCTGCGCCTTCTCCCAGCGTCGCTGTCAATTCCCACGTTGCCTTCCCTGTTTCACCTTCTTCCCCGATGCTGTCCCTCCACTCGCGTAATGCGTGTCGAGATGCGGACGCATACATTTTAGACGCGAGAGATTTAAATTTAAAACATCGGCATTTCCCAGCCAATGTTACGATTCTTAAATAAAACATTTATTGGTCAGACCACGTAACGATCTGGCCACAATTTGTTTTTGTCATGAAACCCTCCACCGGCCCGGCGAAGCCAAAGAAATCAAACTTGCATGGGTACAGGCGTTTAACACGTCGATTATAAACATTTCAGCTAATCGCTAAATTTGCAAGGACCTTGCCGAAAAAAATAACAAATGCTGCGTCGCTGCACGCTTGTACACGCGACAAATGAATTTGGTTGCCCAAGTTAGGTGGCGGAGGATTACACGACACACATTTGGCCATATCATTAGGCGACCTAACCCACATTATGAATTTTTCATCGTTGCTGCTGCTCCTGTGGGCGTCCCCGGGCACCGCTGTCGTGCGGCGTGTGGCACCATGCACGCGGTTCATCTGTAAAACTTTATTCTTAATTTATTTTGCAGGCAGTGCCGAACCGTACATTTTTCTTTTTTACAAAATCCTCATCGTCGTCCAAAGGTGTTCGCCTCTTTCCCAGCCCCCAACGCACCGCGGTCCCGCACAGACTCTCATTGCAACACTCCCCTCCCCCCCCAACATTAGAGCTTTCACATTATAACTTAAGTCTCTCTACATTCACGTAATATACAGTTTATATGTATATGCCATTATGTTACGAGTGGTGAGAGCGGTGAGAAGGGGGTAGCGGGCGGGTGCGTTGTTTGAGTTGGGGAGGGTGGGGGGCCGCTCCGAGCCAGGGGAAGGCGAGGTTTTCCACGTGGTTGGTGCGAGTGAGTTGGGTCCCCCCCGCACCACCGCCGGAGCCTGTAGTACACAGAGAAGCGCTTGCGGGAGCGCAAGGAGTGAGGAGTCAGGGGTGTTCCGTCGACGGCAAGCGAACGAGAGGAGAGGAGCACCGTCGATGGTGATTCGGATGCAATGGCGGGCCGCCGCCAATGAAATCCAGCCGCAGAACTTAAAAGATCGAAATTAACGATGGGAAAGATGGGCTAACAGCTTGGGGGTGAGGCTCACCAGCTAATGAAAGACATGCTCGCCTTAATCAAACAACCAACCAGACATTAGTACTAGTCCTACCCCTGACCCTTGCCATCTAGCCAACCAGGCAATAGTATTAACCTTCTGGCTCACCTTAACTCTACCCCTAACCAATTTCCAGACACAACACGAGCATTACACCCCTTCTCCTGACCAACCAAACACTAGCACCCGGCCTTTCATTCACGCTAACTCTCACCAACTATCCAACCAGACACTCGTACAAGGCCTCACAATGAGCCTCACTTTAACCCTAATCAATTTAGCCGACCAGACACCAACCCTAGTCCTGACCCTAGCCTCACCCCTGTTGCTTCATCGGGTGCCTTGACGTCGTGTTCACTTCTCTGCGTTGGCGATCTCAGCTTCTCTCATCAGTTCCATCCTCTACCTGGGTCGTGTGCCGCCCCCCGGGCTAAAGCCACAACCGTAAAATTACGCTGCTTCAGAAGGTACAATTAAAACGCATTAGACGTGAACAGACGCAACACGTGAGTCTTGATTAAAGTGACAAAGCCGCCACTCGGATACGACTGGGGACTAAACACACACGCATTCGCAATAAACTTGTGTACACCTATCCACAGTTATGGTATTGTACAATAATATTTCAACACAAATATTTTCCAGTATTTTTAAAGTCCTACAAATCACGCAAAATAGTTTTCCTTCCAGAGGTTACCCTCCATCAGACTATACAGAACGGTAACTGGTTTCGAGCTTAAATATAAATAGGCGTTTGTTATTAATTAATGTGCACGCTGGGCCGATCCTGACTGGGCTCTGCCAGCCGTACGAGGCACCTACACACCGAGAGATCTCCGTGCCGCCCATTCTTCGGACACTGCCCAGAGACGGCTCGGAGATGAAGGACCGTAGCCAAACAAAAACCCGGACTGGATTCTCTACGGGGTGGCCGGCCGGGCAGCCACAGGGCACCATGCAAGTCGCGGCACGGCTCTCGTGCTGCGCGGTTGCAGGGGAGCAAGGGGATGGGGGTTGTGGGGGAGAGGAGGTGGTGGTGGTGGGGAGAGGTGCGGATGGGGGCAGCGGCTGGGCGGAGGTGTCACACAGCAGGGAGTGTGCAGAGGAGGGAGGGGTGGGGGGTGTGGAGCAGCACAGAGACCGCAGTTGTGCGTGGGATCGGCCGTGTGCGGCACCGAGCGCCGTGGCGCAATGTCGCGCGAGTCCGAGACAGCGCGCGCCGGGGCCACGAGCGGCAAAGACGGGCTGCGGCGAAGAGACGGGCTGCGGCGGAGGGCCACGAGAACCCTGCCATAGCCGGCACGGAAACGACGGGGGGGGCACCGGTGCGGAGGTCGCGGGTGACGTGCGGTTGCGGACCTCGGCCACGGTCGTGGTCACGAGCAGCCGGTGTCGCAGCGCTGGGCTCGTGTCACTTGCGGGAATGTGGTTTTACGTTTCTCCGGTTGAGCCGCGGACGCGTATAGAGGTGACCAAGATTTAAAATCAAATCGGCCCCAACGTTTGAGTCGACTGAAGGACAGGCACGAGCAGGTGAGGGAGGGAGTGATAAAATGACCGATCTCGAGACACGAGGCAGCATTGAGATGAGCGCGTCGAGACATTTACACTGCTCCTGCACACTGGAGCGCCAGGCTGCAGGAGATAGCGTTGAGAGTAGTGGGTAACCGCACGGAGAGTGGAGAAGCAGTGGGAGGGCAGCAGAAGTGATAGCAGCGGTGATATCATCGACAGCGGGAGAGACTGGGAGAGAGCGCAGCAGTGATATTGACAGTGGTAGAGAGCAGTAGTGACAGAGAAGGAGAGACAGTGGGAGGGAGCACAGCAGTGATGGGACTGATATCGGGAGAAGCAACGGGAGACACCATTAACAGTGGTAGTGAGAGCATCGGTGATATCATTGACAGCCGGAGAGACTGGGCGAGAGCGAAGGAGTGATATCCCTGACAGTGGGAGAATCAGGGGGGAGAGACAGCATTGATGGCTGAAGTGATAGCAGGAACGGCAGCATTGACACGGAGAGGAGACGCAGCGGAAGCAGCGGCAGAGGGACGGCGGGCGTGTTCGTGGCGTCGCGGAGAGAGGAGCCGAGCGCGGGCGAGGCGAGTGGCGGATCACTCGGCACAGCGCAGGACTCTCCTCCTCTTTCTCCTCATCCTCTTCCTCCTCCCAGAAACGAACGACCACAGTTTCCCCACAGCTTCTCACACATGGGGAAGCAGAAGGGGGCACACGAGGCACCTCCCTCCGTCCCTATCTGCATTCCACCACTTTCCCCATGCCCAGTGTCCTCCCACGCACGCTTCCGGTTCCTGACGGAAGGGGAACAACGCACGCACACACACACACACCTCGTTACAACTCGACGTGCAGGTGGGGGCCTTGTATAGGCTCTCACCCTCAGGGTCAGAATAAAACAGTGATTTCCCTGCTCAAATGCACATGGAGGTAGTGATCATCTCCCATGTACTGCCCTGAGCCATTGGTGGAAGTGCTACATTCCTAGGGTGGGAGCGAGTGTATCCATAGGGAAACCCACTCACGTTTGTTACTCATTTTATCAACCTGGCAGGGATGACGGAGTTCAGTGATTGAGTGAGTTAACGTGGTCCCTGTATGCGTGGTCTGGGCAAATGTGTTTCTGGCGAGCGTGGCAGGTGAGCGTGTGGGCCTCACCAGCCACGGTAAGTGCACTCACGGTAAGCAAGCGTGCCTTACCGGTGTGCACGTGCGATGGATTTCCGGTGTGCGAGTGAGCGAGTGTGTGGGTGAGCGAGTGTGTGGGTGAGCGAGTGTGTGGGTGAGCGAGTGTGTGGGTGAGCGAGTGTGTGGGTGAGCGAGTGTGTGGGTGAGCGAGTGTGTGGGTGAGCGAGTGTGTGGGTGAGCGAGTGTGTGGGTGAGCGAGTGTGTGGGTGAGCGAGTGTGTGGGTGAGCGAGTGTGTGGGTGAGCGAGTGTGTGGGTGAGCGAGTGTGTGGGTGAGCGAGTGTGTGGGTGAGCGAGTGTGTGGGTGAGCGAGTGTGTGGGTGAGCGAGTGTGTGGGTGAGCGAGTGTGTGGGTGAGCGAGTGTGTGGGTGAGCGAGTGTGTGGGTGAGCGAGTGTGTGGGTGAGCGAGTGTGTGGGTGAGCGAGTGTGTGGACGAGAAGAGGGCCTCACCCGTGTGCCGGAGCGGGTGAGTGCGGCGCTCCCGCCGGGCCGCTATCCGGCGCGGGCCTGCAGCTCGTTGAGCCGCGCGCAGCTGGGCGTCGCCATGTTCTGCGCCTTGTGGTAGAGCGTGCTGTCTCCGAAGTAGCGCGCCCTGTAGATCATGTTCTCCTCTGGCCCGGCACACGGCGCACGGTACACACGGCAAAGGCGCGGTGCGTTCAGCGCGGCGACCGAAAAAAGCGTGCGTTAACGCCGCTTGCTCTCGGCGCGTTCGGAAGCCCGACAGCGAGCGGCGGCGATTGTGAGACTCGGATCGCGAGTCGAGTCGCGACCGCCCACGGCGATTCGGCCTCGTGATGCCACGTGAGCGCCGGCTACGGTACGATTCGAGAGGCGACGCCGTGTCTTCTGGTTTCCACCGTCCCCGTTTGTATCGTTGTTTGGGATTACCCATCCCGACCGTTGGCCCCTCTCCTGGCGGACGTGCAGGCTGGTGCCGGGTTACCTTGTGTCGTAGCACAGGGGCAGCTGCCGCTCGGGGTCCCCCCCCCCCCCTTTAAATGGTTGAGATGAGGTAGGAGGTGCTTACTCAAGCACCACTCTATACATGCCAAGATGAGTATTGTTGTTGTTTCCACAAAGTTCTTCGCTCAGCGTTTTGCGCATAACCGCTGTGAATGCGGTAGCTTGAGGGGTGAGGGTGTAGCTCAAAGGGAGGGGGGGGGGGGTGAGGTGTCGGTGAGGGAGGATCTTGGGAGTGGAGTGGGGGGGTGTGGATCTCGGGAGGGGTGAAGGTGTAACTCGGGGGGGGGGGGGGTGAGGGAAGATCACGGGGGGGGGTGGATCCCGGGGGGGTGAGGATGGAGCCCAGGAGGGTGAGGGAGGAGCCCACGGGGGTGGGGGGAGGGTAAGGGGGGAATTCGGTGGGGTTGGAGCTCACTCTGTTGTCGCTCCTTCCAGCAGTTGTTGCGAAGGTTGGCGACGTAGTCGTCCTCCACGCTGCGCTCCACGCGCTCCAGGCCCTGCCCCTTGTTGTCTCGCGCAAAGTCCTTGTCCACGTAATAGGGCACGCCCAGCTGCATGGTGTGCCGCGCCTCCGTGTGGCCCAGGCCCCTGCAGTGACGAACACAGCAGTGACACATGGTACACAGTGACAGCGACACGCACAGCGGTGACACGCACAGCAGTGAAACAGTGACTCCCGGTGACAAACACAGCAGTGGCACATGGTAGTGACACAGTAGTGACACAGTGACACGCAGTGCAGTGACACACTGTGCAACACAGTACCCATTGACAGTGACATAGTGACACAGTACAAAGGGAGGGACACACATTGATACAGGGACACAGCAACTGACAGCAGGAACACATTGACACATTGAGCTGGGACAAAGATTTGTGATTTGCAAAATAGTCACACAGAACAGTGACAAGAATCAGCGACAAGCTCACTCACTTACACACACACATACGGGCAGTAGATAAGGCTGTAGGGCGAGTTGTGAATTATTTGTGTGAGCGAGTCGGTAAGCAGGTAATCGAATGAACGGGCGAGCGAATGGGCGAGTGAGTGGGTGAGTGAGCGAGCGAGTAGACACTAGGGTCGTAGTTGAGGCTACAGCACAGGATTGTAAATTATTTGCGTCATTCGGTGAGCGGGAAAGTGAGTGAACGAGCCAGTGGGTGGGCGAGTGGGTGGGTGGACTTACGGGCGATAGCTGAAGCTGTAGGGCAGATTGTGAATGCTTTGCGCGAGTCATGAGCAGGTGAGTGAGTGAAGGGGTGAGTGGGTGGGTGAGTGAGTGGGTGGGTGAGTGGGTGGGTGAGTGAGCGGGCAGACAACTGTAGTAGCTGAGGCTGCAACGCAGGTTGTGAATGGTTTGTGTGAATGAGTTGGTGAGTGGGCGAGTGAGTGAATGAGCGAGCGGGTGGGCGAGTGGGTGGGTGGACTCACGGGCGGTAGCTGAGGCTGTAGGGCGGGTTGGACACCATGAGCTGGCTGATGATGGATACGATCACCAGGATGAAGATGGGCAGCAGCTGTACGAACATCGTAAACCCACCCTGCTGAGACAGCGAGGAAACCGCGCCGTAACTCAACACACGTGGTCACGCGGATAGATGCTCACAAAGGGGCGGCGGAGGACGACACCACTGAAAGCAATTCGTGTTTTATCATCTGAATGTAACTGCACAGTAAAACCTCTCGGAGACGGACTCGAGGAAGCCAGAATTTGGGATAAGCCAGGAAAGGATACCAAAATAAATATACACCAGCTTAGTGTTCATGTGCTAATGAACACTTTCCCATTCTGAGATGTCTGCAAGTTGCAGGCTGCATGCCGTTCACCTTTTGTGTGTGAGTGTGTGTGCGTGCAAAGTCCTCACATCGCCATGCTGATGGTCTGGCCGAGTGTTGCGCTGCTGGTGGTATGTGTAGCGCGCCTGTCCGTTGCTGTACACATGTACATTGGCTGCAACACACACAAAGCATGCACCACGTTTCATCATCACCAACGATGTCATTAGGTTCAGAGCTTTAAATATTTACATGTATTTGTTTAACCGGGTGAGATGCACTCAAAGACACTAGGAGGGGAGTAGCATTTGCCAAGAGCGACCTGGGTCACCAAAATGACAGAAATAAAGTAAAGCATTGGAGCAAATAGCAATCAGTGCAAAAACAATTGCGTCACGTGAGAAACTGAACATATGGTACAAACACGAATCAATGCTAAATAAATAAATAGAATGGCTGTAGCGCGTGTCGGCATGTGTCCCCGTGTATATATGCTGAACTTCTTTCGCACTGCACCTAGCCAACCGTGCTAATCGGAGGTGCGGATCCCATGTCCCCGTGTCCCTATATCTACGTGTCCCCGTGACCCGTGTCTCGGTGTCCCCGTGTCCCCTGCTCACAGCTGGGGAAGCCGCCCCCAAAGAACATGTTGAAGAGGTCCTCGGGGGAGATGTCGGCCTCAAAATCGCGGGAGTGCTCGTGCGCCGAGCGCCGGCCCCGTGGCGCCGCCGCCTGCTCGTCACCGTACTGGTCATAGCGCCGCCGCTTCTCGGGGTTACTCAGCACCGCGTACGCGTTCCCTATGCCTGCATGGTCACATCATCATCAGAGTCACCACATTGTCATCGTGATCATTGCCGTCATAACCATGAGCATCGTTATAAAAAAAATCATGAGCATCATAACAATTGCCGATGACACTGATGATCACACAGACCCTCTCGCACGCACTTCCATCACACACACACAGGGCTCAGTGAGCGACCAAGCATGCAAGTGAATGGAAGAGTGAGTGAGGGAGGGAGCGAGCGAGCAAGCTATTGAATGAATGATTGAGCGACCGAGTGATTGAGTGAGCGGGTGGGTGAGTGAGTGGGTGTTTGAGCAGATAGGTGAGTGAGTGAGCAGGTAGGTGAGTGAGTGAGTGAGCGAGGGAGCAGCGAATGAGCGACTAGAACAAGTGAGCGGGTGAGCATGTGAGCGAGTGGGTGGGTGGGAGTCTCCTCACCCTTGAAGGCCTCGGTGGCACCAGGAGCGTGGTTCTTGTCTGGGTGGAACTTGAGTGCCAGCTTGCGGTAAGACTTCTTCAACTCCTCCTCCTGCGCATCTTTGGCCACGCCCAGGATCTCGTAGTAATCCTTGCAGCGCTTTATCCTTCAGGGGCAAGAGGAGGCGGAGATCACGATGGGAGGGAGGGAGGGAGGGGAGGGGAGGGATGGGAGGAGAGGGACCCTCTCTGCTGGCACCAGGCACAGTGCCAGTCGCCAGGAACATGTACACTCTGACCTCATGTCAAAAGAAAATAGAACCCATTTGAAACTCTCACAGTGAGCAGTGCATCACCCCGAGTGTGAGTGACCTGCTGAAGAGAGACACTTCATTAATTTCCAGTGACCTCTTTACCAAAATTAAACACATTATTTGAAGCTGCTGCATCGGCAGCGGTGCAAGGGCACAATTAACAAAATATAACTCAACACGTTCATCAGTGACACTGTGTGGCCTTGAAAGGAACAATATACAATCGGCGACGTTTCAAGCAATGGCCCTTCTTCAAGTGCAGTATGCACTGTACACCACTGTGCAACGTGCAGTATCCCAGCTCGTATCCACTCCTCTGGCCTCTCTATTTATGGTCTTTTTCCAGACTCGGGACTCTGCACTTTCCCAGATGTCCTGTTGTCACGATGTTTGCAGCATGGCAGTCAAATCAAATGTTTTATTCTCTGGGTTGGAAGTTTGCCAAATAGGTGACAAACCGGAATTCATATGATAGGGTTTTTTTCTGTAGTGTGCAGTCATTGAATTATATAAGAACATGGACTCCCAACACTTGAGAACCCGGTTTAGTCACGAGCGGCTGAAACCCAAGTTTCAGCCTAGGATCTCAGCGGTGTTGGCCAAGTGCTCTGAACCCTGAGCCACCCGGCCTCACTAGAACCGCCACTACTGTCTGGAACTCGATTCCCCCAGCCACCTGTGCTGTTGACTCCCTAACCCCTAATCAAGTCCAGGCTCAATACTTTTCTGTATTGCCCTCTGCCTATGACTGCCTGCCTCTCGCTTTCAAACAACTATGCCCGCTCTTTCTATACAGCATATTCATATGGGATTGTATATAAATCCAAACTGTATTTACTAGCACAGAGACCCACAGACTCACACAGAAACTGACAAATTGTATATATGCATGTTGAATTTATTTCACGTAGCCAACCGTGCAAATGGGAGTGGTGGTGCTGGAGACCATGGCGGGCCCTCACCTCTTCACCGCCTCCACCTGCTCCTGAGTGTAGCTCTTGGCCGTCTCAGTGGAACCGGCGGGCCCCTTGGCGTCGCCCGCTTCTGATCGGCGGCGCATTTGCGGTGAGCCCGGCGCCTCGGCCTGCCCGTTTTGTCCCGCGCTGCTCCCATTGCGAGAGATTACGTCGATCAGGGCTGTGTGGGAGGGAGGGGGGGGGAGTGCACGGGGATACATTGGCAACATCAGTCATTAGCGCCTAGCCCTGCCAATTGACCAACCAACCGGCCGGCTAATAATCCGGCCGGCACAATTCCACGCCGAGTTCACGCCGTATGTACTCCTCTACAGCTGATTTGGTTTGCACAACCGATTGTTCAGGTGTAAACATGGCTTTAAAGGAAGACAACCTTAGTGATATATGCTAACCCTGTAATGACGCGCCGATTCACATCGAGTCTTACACTGACGATACTTAAATACAAGAATACGTGACATCTCGTCACCCATGACCGCTCCACTGCCAGATGAAGGCCTCCTCAAGTCGTTGCAATCTCACTGGGTCACGCAATGCAACGACACAAAGCTCATGCACATGAGCTGACTTAATTGCTTCATCTCCATGGTAGACGCCTTCTCGGGCATGTTCCATCATTTGTCTTGACTACCAGCCATCAGCACTGATCAGCGTGGTGAAGTATAGCCAAGCAATGCAGAAATCAAAACTAGACTTAAACCAGCATTGACTTGACAAATGGCTATAAACGAGATGCAAGGTGCTATGAATTGGCAAGGCATTGCAACCACTATCTGGCTCTTTTTGTATGGGAGTGTTTTGGGTGCGTTTGTATGAACGTTGCTTTGTGAGCGATGTCCGTTGGAAACTCGCGGTGTCTCCACCACGACGGTGGGGTTATGATCTGGGTGACGTATACGGCTCGGACTCATTTGCAGAAGGGTGATGAGCTACAGCCGTTTTGGTGGTCAGCCAGGGCCCCGGTGCTCATGGCGACGCCCAAGGGCCTTGTCTCCTGGCTTGGTGTGAAGGGACGGCACCCCCCCCCCCCCGAGGATAAAAATAACGCCGGAACACAGTGTTTCGGTATCCTGGCGTCCGGGGTTCCGGTGTCCACACCGCACGGTGTGTGGTATCGGACACGGTGAGAGCATACGTGACCCGGTATAAAGGGGAGGCTCCATCGGTTACTCCAGCACTAGCTTCACCAGGCTAGCACCAGCCACGCGGCGCTAACGGCCAGCTACAGCCCCCCGGCGCGAGATACAGCACAAGCACAAGCCTAATTCGGAGCCTTGGCTGCGGTCCAAACACAAGCTTAGCACGTCGGTCCTGACACCACCCCCGAAACAAATACTAGCCCTGACGCCAGCTCTATCCCTAATGCCACATCAAACTAAAGTACTAGTCCTGACACCCACACCCCCCCTGAACCCAAAAACAAGCCCTAACACCAGCATGAACCAAAACACTAGCTAGCCCCTATCAAACCAACAGCCCTACCAACAAGCCCTGATGGCACTTTTAACCCAAACACGAGCCCTGATAAAAGCAATATCCCTAACACGGACCCTGACTCAGCCGAGTCCAATTCACCAGCTGATAAAACAGCACAAGAGGAGTAACGGCAGCAGCATCGCTACGCTGTGGCGTACAATGACATTACGCCACTTTTATCCAACGTTCATCAGACCCCTGCGAGCGATGTACTGTGCACGCGAAGGAGTCTACAGTATTCTTTAGCGACGGGCAATGCACGCAAAAGCCTAATCCGCAAGTGGAGCTAAGAAGAGACAGCCTCAGCTTGAGCGGCAAATGCGTGCACAGCATATTGACGCGTACACAAAGGGCTTCGCATACATGAGTGTACAGCTTCATATGCACAGCGTGTATGCATGTATAATACACACACAGCTGTATATACACAGCAAGTACTGTATATGTGTACACACAGCTGCACTTAAGAGGATATAGACAGCATGTACCTATGATGCACTGCATGTATGAGATGCGTATGCTGAGCACGCACACGGACAGTTTAGAATGCTGCCATAGTTAGCTCACTGGACTTGCAATCCAGAGGTAGCTGGATCAATCTCCCAGCACAGCAGTTGAAACAATGGTGCAAGTTCTCTAAATTACTCACAACCCACCCCCAAACACCTCCGTCCACCCGGAAGTAGAGACGGGTACGCCAGTTAATGGACTCTGCGGGTCAACGTGTGGTGGGTGGGGTAAAATGTGGCTACTCCCACCTCTTCCATAACGTCTAGAGGGATTCTACAGAGCTCCCTCAGTCAGTATTGCCGTGCAGTCGGCAACACTGATGAAACTTTACCGCTTTTAATAATCGATTCATAATATTCATGAACGGCACTTTACTTCAATTGACATTCACGCCATTGTCACAGCGGCAAAGTTACGTTTCAAAGTCTGCGGCGGTTTCGCGGAAGGCGGGCGATGTCACGATGTCATCCCAATAGAGTAACTTGCAGGCCATTTGTATTTTATTTTTTGTCGAACTGGACCATGAAGCCGGCACACGATGGCCCACGGCTCGTTCCGAATGACGTCGGGGGATCTTTAACGTCTGCTCCGAAGCAGGCGGTGCACATTCTCTGCCCAATACGGTACAGCAGCCGCATGCATTTGAGCCGTGAACCTCCCCAGCAACCGCTAACCACGTCGCCACCCTATATACTACACCTTTATGCGCACAGTGAACGCACAACTTTATTTATGTAGCATGCATCAGAACTGGAGTCAATTATAATTACAATTGTAGCACCACCAATGGGGGGGGGGGGGGGGTTCCAAATTACATTCTCGCTACAATTCATTAGGAATATTACGAGTACAAAATATTCGACACCAGGTCTGGAATGTGGATGCACACAACTTCATGTACACATCATGTACGCCTACATCATGTGCCCATACAGTATAGAGCTTAATGTACACAGAGCACGTACACATACAGCATGAACACGCAGCTTCAGGTACACAGCATGAAATGATACAGCATGTAACAACACAGCTTCATCCACACGGCAAGCAAACATATAGCAGATACACAGCATGGATTTATACAGCATGTAACAACACCGCTTCATCCACACGGCAAGTACACATATAGCAGGTACACAGCATGGAATTATACAGCATGTAACAACACAGCTTCATCCACACGGCAAGTACACATATAGCAGGTACACAGCATGGAATTATACAGCATGTAACAACACAGCTTCATCCACACGGCAAGTACACATATAGCAGGTACACAGCATGGAATTATACAGCATGTAACAACACCGCTTCATCCACACGGCAAGTACACATATAGCAGGGTACACATATAGCGTGGAAAGAACTTCATATACGCAAAGAGATGCATGTTCCACATACAAGACAACGATCCCCTGTGTAGCCTTAACAGACTGTTGGGGCAAGTGCTGTTAGCGAGCACCTATGAAGGCCGGAACGGTACACGAGGGGGTAGGTGACTAGAGCACCACGCCCGACCGCCTTTGTGTCCCTCGTGGCGACGTTTACACACCATACCAGGTAATCGTTTGAGGCTAAATATACGTGGCACATACATATCACGGGCTAGCAGTGGCACCTTGTGATCCAGTGTTTTGGAGGCAAGAGTCGGCGGATAACAAACATTCACGAAAAGCTCAAGCCCACAAAGGCTGCGAGGTGCCCACGGTGTAAGCAGCACAGCAACTGCGTTCTGAAATCCATGTGTGTGAGCTTTTAAGTGTTTTCACCCGATATATGTGTCCCCATGGGGTTGCTCCGAGTTCTCCACTTTCTTTCCATATGCAAAGTAACGAGCAAATGGAAACGATCAAACGTCTGAATTCAGAACCCTCCTGAAAAAAGTCTTGAGACTCAGTGAGGGCTTTTCTGGTTAAAAGTACATTATATATGCATTATCCTGATTGGATTACGCATGCAGGGACCCTAATGGGGGCAACTAGAGCCGCTCTTATACTCTAGTACATGTATGTTATACTATACACGTATGCACGTATGTTGAACCTCTTTCGCGCCGTACGTAGCCAACCGTGATAATTAATCGGAGGTGCAGCAGGACATCAAAATATACAGTCAGAATCAAAGTGAGTTCCTGGTCAAATGAGCATTTAGGTCGTGCTCATGTTTCCCGTTTGAAGCCCTGAGCCAGCGATGACAATTCCATATTTCTATGGCGGGTGGTGAGTATAGGACAACCACTTTTGACTTTACACCCACAAAAGTGGTAAATTGTTTTATCCGCGCAGGAGGAATGACGGGCTGAGTCATCATCACCTGGCCGCGGCATTTAACATAAACAGAACGTGGGCACGTACAGGGTAGTAGCACCAGCAGAAATACCAAACGAGGTGAGCAGTTACACTGACCGGTTGTACACATACTGACCATGCAGACAGACACACTCAAAGACGCATGCACGCATATATTACCGGGTATCTATACCGTTAAACAGCCCAGCATATAGACCGAGATCGGTGGACTCATTTGTTTGACAGAACGACCGGCAGGTTTATTATAACATATCGACAGGGATATCATCCGGTCGACACACTAACGGTAACCATATTTACCTTCACTAATGCTCGATATACCGACCGTAATACCGCTAGACTCATCAACTATTGAGACTAGTATCAGACCGCAGAGTAAACCGCTGTAGTTTTGCGCTCCTTCAACGGAGGAATAGCAAAACTACACCAACTCTATCTTGCCCAACTCTCTCCCGAAGCCCTCTCCGTCGTGGCTACCAGATTTTACTCGACATTGGCATTTTAGCTCCTGGACGCAAGAATGGAAACCAGTATCGTACCGACCGTATGAAACGCCGACTGTAATATCGGAAACCACTTAACCGATATAGAAGTTTACGCGCCACATACCAACAGCTCGGTTGACACATTCAGTCGGTTGTCATACCGCCCCTAACAGCGGCACACGCTCGCTCATCACCCGCTAGAAAACAAGCGGCAAACGTACTGGAACCCCCGACCTATGCACAACACCGACAGTTTGATCAGCAAACGCACACGGTCGGTCCCGGTTGACACACTGGCCCAACAGACAAACCATCAGTCACGGTGGACACAAGTGGCGTGGAGCAGCAATACCAAGAGGCACTGAACCGGCCAGCATGACACCGACCCGGAATCACACCGACCCGTCTGGTACACCCCGACCCGTCTGATACACACCGACTAGTCGTAGAAACACCGACCCGTCTGGTACACCCCGACCCGTCTGATACACACCGACTAGTCGTGGAAACACCGACCCGTCTGGTACACACCGACCCGTCTGGTACACACCGACCCGTCTGGTACACACCGACCCGTCTGGTACACACCGACCCGTCTGGTACACACCGACCCGTCTGGTACACACCGACCCGTCTGGTACAGACCGACCCGTCTGGTACACACCGACCCGTCTGGTACACACCGACCCGTCTGGTACACACCGACCCGTCTGGTACACACCGACCCGTCTGGTACACACCGACCCGTCTGGTACACACCGACCCGTCGCAGACACACCGACCCGTCGCAGACACACCGACCCGTCGCAGACGCACCGACCCGTCGCAGACGCACCGACCCGTCGCAGACGCACCGACCCGTCGGAGACGCACCGACCCGTCGGAGACGCACCGACCCGTCTGGTACACACCGACCCGTCTGGTACACACCGACCCGTCTGGTACACACCGACTCGTCTGGTACACCCCGACCCGTCGTAGACACACCGACCCGTCGTAGACGCACCGACCCGTCGCAGACGCACCGACCCGTCGGAGACGCACCGACCCGTCTGGTACACACCGACCCGTCTGGTACACACCGACCCGTCTGGTACACACCGACCCGTCTGGTACACACCGACCCGTCTGATACACACCGACCCGTCTGATACACCCCGACCCGTCTGATACACCCCGACCCGTCTGATACACACCGAGTCGTCGTAGACATACCGGGAAGCATACCGACAGGCAGACTGCCCAGTGTGTAAACTGACCGGCAGGCATACCGAGGAACCGGTAGGACACCGACTCACAGACACGACCGCCATAACCAGTCTCGGGCAGCACGAACCCGCCCTGCCTCGCTATCGCTAGGCCCGAGGCGGGCCAACCCCGCCGCTCGGATAGTTTCCCTGCCGGGCGCGGCGAGGGTGAAGCCGCCCGGGGAGGGCTCAGCCTGAGACGCGGCTAGCGCTAGGCCCGATTCGCGGCGCGAGCGGGCGCGCGACACGGACGCATCGGCGGCCGCCACCTTTGGCCTTGTCGGTGGGGAAGAGCTTCTCGGCCTTTTGCAGGAACTTGAGCGCCTTGTCGCGCTCTCCCGCGCGCAGCGAGCGCTCGGCGATATCCACGCAGCGCGCCGCCTCGTCCCGATTGCCGTCCATCTTCCCGCAGCGTCACGTACCCGCAGCGCGCATGCGCGACACGAGCCCCCACCTCCCCTACAGCAGATCACGCGAGTCACGTGACTCCCCCCCCCCCACCACCGCCTTCCCCCCCCCCACCACCGCCTTCCCCCCCCCCACCACCGCCTTCCCCCCCCACCACCGCCTTCCCCCCCCCCACCACCGCCTTCCCCCCCCCACCACCGCCTTCCCCCCCCACCACCGCCTTCCCCCCCCCCACCACCGCCTTCCCCCACAACGGTGGCGAGATGTTAACTACCTCGCCTGGTATACAGGAAGTGGGTTCAATCCCGACCTTAACGCCTGCTGTATATTTGGAGTTTGCAGTCTCTCTCCCCATGTTCGCGTGGATTTCCCCTCCACACTTAGAATCAATATGCGCTTAAAGTATTTAGCGGCTATAATTTTACACATAAGCCACTTTGGTGAGTTTTAATTTGTGGCCAGGTTGCTTCTGAAAAAAAGATAGATAGCTCAGTGGGCCTTACCTGGTAAAATATAAGTTCAGTGAAATGGTTCGCTAAACCGTTGTGGATACGAATTAAATAACCAGACAATCCGCCTTCTTCACACAACTGTCGCTCCACATTTAAACTTGTTTTTTACACATCCCACCGGCTACATAAAACTCAGGGTGGCAACATTATTTCAGAAGCATTGACTTGACGCACGGTGCGTGAAGCTTCCAAAATTGCTGGACTGCAAAGTGTCCATTAGATGGCAGTACATCAAGACTGTCAACACGCCTGTACGAGTGTTATCCCCTTGTGTGGGTGGGTTTTGCCCCCCAAATGCTGCAGTGTACTCATCAAGTGTCCTGCCACACGTGAAACACTGAAATAAGGAGATTGTCCAAATAGACAATACAAGGCTCTCCGAAAAGTCAGTTTGACACGGAGGTTTTCCCGATAATAAAGTTTTTTTTTTATTTGGGTTAGCTCGCGTAAATGACTATCGTCAAAACCGCCTCCACCCGAAACAGCCAATTAGTAAGTTTCGTCACGTAAACAAAACATGGCAATTCGTTACTAGTCCAGCACACCACGTGTGTTGGAGAGTAAACCTATAAATGATTGAACACGCATCAATCCTCTTCATTAGTGTCCAGACGCCAAGCGAGGCTCTTGAATAGGCGAATGTCGTTGTTGCCATCGTTGCATGCTCAACGACTCCACGCGCGCACACACAAAACACGCCGCGCCCAACACACGCACGCACACACAGGCGCAGAGGCAACTTTATCACACAGCTTTATTGCTTGCATTCTGACCTCCGCGGAGAGAGGGGGGGGGGCAACAACAGGCAGACCCGCGGTGGATGGCACCGCCCAGCCCGATCCGGCCCGGCCCGACCCGACCCCCACGAACTCAAGACGAAGGCTCCAGGCTCTCGCATGCAGCCATGGGGCCATGAGCACCAAACCACCAGAGCAGGGGACCGAAGTGGACTTCAGCATGAATACTCTTGCAGTATTACACCGCACGCAACGCACTCTTAGCCACGCAAACGCCACGGGCGAGCTCCGTGCCGTCCAACAGATGTTTCACAGAGCAGCGGTTTAATATAAAGACTGCTTCGTTGAACAATGGTGATGCGACCAACTGCTAGCCTTTACCCGAACACTACCCATCCTCATGGTCCCCAGTTATGGGCAAACCCAATACCACGCCTCGTCAGTCAATGAACCAAATAATTGGCTGCGCAAGTATTATTCACGTAAGCATTTTCACAACTCATTCACTCCTGATGACCCACCCGGCTCGCAATTCCACGCGTAGCATCGCCAGCGCAAGTCCTTTTTTAGACAAATAAAACATTTTAACCCAACCGTTTCAACTTAAAACTTTTTTTATGAAGTCAACTGCGTGAGATGGGTTATAATTTGTAGAAAGGGTCTGGTCTTAGATCAAGTTGGTCTCACACAAACGGTGTATTCACAATGGTGGCACAACCAGCGGCATAAATTTTGATTTAAAGCTTTCGTGACTGCAGTGATTCATATTCTTGGTTCTTTCGGTAAAGCGGCATGTTTCCCGTTGGTCTTTTCTTTACACGACTTTGCGGTAGCGCTCAGCTGCAGTGCCGACGAGACTGGATAAAAAGGGGCTCTCAAGGATCAAGGTGGGATGGCCCATGTGGGTGGTGGACGTGCGAGAGTCCACGTGATCCGATCATCAACCACATAAAACACCTAATGTGGATATTTCACCCGGTCACTTCAAGTAGTGCAAGGGTAGAACATTCACGTCAGGTGCCCTCGTGCATTGGGCCAGTGACACCTGCAGGGCCAGCACCAATGTGCCTGGGCAGAGGTGTTCGGGGTCATAAGGATTCATCCATTACCATTCATTATTACACTCACGATACCCGCATGGAATCGTGCGTGAAGGAATGGATTATTTATCATTCATGCAAAATACATGCCAAAGAGCGAATGGGACGATTCGAGACGGAACGAGGCAGCCAGTACACGTAGGACTTGACAATGCAAACAAAGCAGTACGAACAAGACAGCCAATACGCACACTTCAAACCAGTACAGATGAGACAAAAAAATCAGTTCTTGAATTTAATACCGATTCCAAATAGTGAAAAATCGCTGAGGGTGGTATTGAATCATTACATGCCCAATGGATGTCATCACTGGGATCCACACGTCCTCCCTAAATATGCACACACCACCGCAGTCCCACTCTTGGCAATGGCAACTGCAGCAAGGCCACAGCCTCTACGCATATGCAAAACGCATCAGTATTTCCAGATGCACCATCAGCATTGTTTTACACACAGAAGCTGTTGCTTCAAACATGTCGGGTGTTATTTGAAAGCTACGGGTTTCCGGCCTGCACTTATTCCATTACGATTGTGTTTCCCCATAATTTACGACAGATTGGACCATCTTTTAGCAACGACAGTTGAGACAACTCCCATTTACACAAGATAAAGACTTCGGAGTGAAACAATTTTGACTAATTATGTATACTTTTTTAAAACTAGTTCCTTTCAGTTGGGCCGTGATGAACTAAATGTGAGCATTTCAATTCTATGGGACTAGTTTGGTAAGTAATCAAACCCAATGAACGGATATTGGCCTCGCAAAAGAGGGTTTCATTTTTCTCAATGGGATCATTCATCTCCAAGGTTGAAGGATATCACCTGATTGACATTAGTTGCCCTAAACCGGTTTGATTGAAACATTGAACTCAAAATTCGGTAACACCAAACTGGTTTTTAGCCAAAGATTGTCATATCGGTTTCACCAACGTAGATTTACAAGTGTAGTCAATTATGTTGCACTAAACCGGTTTACTGTCCTTCGTGCAAACAAAGCTCTCATGTTGCACAACGCAAAGCCCACTGGCGTGAAGAACGACGCTTCTCAACGCATGCAGCTCAAGGTAAACTCGAGTCCACGGTCCCAAACCAGTGGCCAGTGCACATACATCACCCTAAAAATCACAGCGCCCACAATACGAGCCGAGCCGCAGCTCGTTCCGAGCAAGATAAGACACCGAGACAGTGTCCCTTGAGCTGCCCAACACGGGTCTAAAGCAAACTAGCTCAGTGGTAAGCTAGTAGGGCAGTTTGGTTTCTGGGTTGTAATTTTCTTGTTCTCTTTTAAAGCAAAATTCAATTAATGAATTTCATGCAGCATGCAACAAACAAAATCACTTGGAGTTCTAGGGTGGGAAAACATTGTTACTATTTTGACAGATAAAAAAAGCACAAATATTGATGAACAATTAGTTTACCAATTCTCTTTCATGGATCATAGAGAAATGGGTAGGTTTAGCCATCTCTAGTGGTGCTATAATCCTGTTTTGGCCCATGGACCTATCACCACGGCTCATGATTGAACCTGCCCATGGTAAAAGTGGTCCTGGAAACAATAAAGTGAAGTGAACAGGGGTCCTCTGGTGACGCACGGAAGGTGGGGTTGAGTAGGGATAGTCGGCGGGTTTTATACTAGTGGCTAGTTGGTTCAGGTAATGGGCCATCATTTCGTATCCATCATGCCAACTTAGATCAATAACCAGCAATTGTGGGCAAAGTCCCACGGCAGTCAGTGATGGCAGGGTTGTTGCTGTTGCTATGTAAGGTTTTAAGAGGAATTGCAGATTACGAGTAATCTGGCAAGGCCTGCGAAAAGCACGCTTTCTCCGTCAGTGTAAGGCTAGAATTTGGTTGGCTAGTGTGTTCTGCCCACATCCTGAGTGCATCTTACACAAAAGCCCTTTTCAGAGATTGCCATTTATGGTTGTTAACGTTACATGAACACTCCTGTCCAGCTGTGCAATCACGCGGCACGTGCAGTTATAAGGTTTATTTGTTCCCATTGGTCACCGCAGTCGAGCGTGAACACACATGCGAGGCTTAAAACAAAATAGTAATTTGGGGTTGCAGCTACCCCTGTCGAGACCACACACACGAGCCTACATTTGTGGCCCAAGCGTGGCCAGTAGGCCAGTAGCGCATGACCAAGGTGACTCGCAGACCAGTCTAGCAGCAAGAGCCGCGGGTAGTTCCTCCAACCAAAGACACCTTCAAGTGCTCACAGCAGCAGCGGCCAAGACAGCTCAAAGCATCACAGAAACGTGTAGAGGGAGCGCGAGGCCGAAACCACTTGACTTCAGTGCTTCGGAGGGAAATAAATTGTATTTCTTCATTTGTGATACAAACCTCGAAGGCCCCGCATCATCATCATCTCCCGTAATCAATGACACTGGGAACAAGAGGCAGGGCCGTACCACTGGTGGCTTCCTGGTGGTTAAACCCTGGGGGCGACTGGTTCGTGGGGAAGGTCTAGCTGCTATAGGGTCAGTGCGGTGGATAGCGCCATGAAGGCCCCACCGCTCATGGGGATCTTCCTACCATCAGCTCTGCACAGCACAGGTACCGTCACCACCATCACCCACAACCAGATCCAGAAGATCGCGGTGGACGTGACTTCTCGCAGGTGTCACATGACCTCCGTTCTGCCGTGCAGGGCTGAGGGCAAGGCGTTAGCCCTGCCAGAGTAACCGTACCACTCAAATCCAGACGGCTACTTCGGGTAATTTATCTCTCCCTCTCACTCATTCGGTGGGGTCGACAGTGGAGGGGTCTGCGGTGGTGTGGGCACCCACCGAGGGAGCGGGGCAGTGCCGTGCAAGCGAAAAGCGGCCTTAAGACTTAAACGCAAAGGGGGACAGGGGCCGAAACTTGGATGACTAAGCCGAGCTGCAATTTGAATCGCATTAAAATACTTTGGTTGCGGCAAAGTGGTCGCGAGTGAGGGGGCGGATGGGTGGGGGCCGGGGGAGACATGATCGCAGGCCACCTTGCTCTGATACAAACTTCCACAGCAGATCTCACAGTAAAACAATTAAAAAGCGTACGTATTTAGCCTTTAACATTATCTTTGACCTCTGAAATAGAGGCAAAAACGTTTTGAAGCCTGAAGACAGCTTCATCCCAGCCCTGTTAATCAATAAAAATAGACATTCAGCAGAGAGAACGAATACAAACAAAATATAGAATGTTAAAGAGAGAATCAATCAAGTGTGAATGTATGGATTTCTCTGAAACCCCCAGAACTCCTTCCCACACTTCAGCAGTAGTCACAAGCACAAGTGGATTCCTAACAGTGTCTGCACTTATTTTGTTCATGCGGAATACCGATGGATGGTAGCATTTGCGTGTTTTTCCAAACGAACGGACTGCATTGAAATTGATCGTTCCTTATGAACAACGTCGAAGTAAAGTGCTCCAAAAGGACTTCACAGCAACGTCGTTAAAATGTAGCCTGCCGTCGTGTGGATCGTAAAAAGGCGTACTGCCGTGTTCCACTGACTGAAGTGTGGGCGGGGAGCGTCGGCGATCGTCGTTAAGATGAGGTTGACGCTTATAAAACAAGAGCGGTCCCGCGAGGGGACAGTGAGACAAGGGTTGAGCTCCACTGAAAACGGTTTGCGACGCGGACGGAGGCCCTTGCCCTGCGGACGGAGGCCCTTGCCCTGCGACGCAGGAAGAGCTTCTGGCGCCATTACAGGAAGTAGTCGGGGGTGCGGCGAGTGACGTGAGGTTCCCCTCGCCGAGGGGCTGGGTCAAACTGCAGGCTGTGGGGGGGGGGGGGCGGACACCAGGCAAATATAAAAACACTCCCCCCCCCCCCCACCACCTAGTCTCTCTCGCAAGTGCCGCTCAACCAACCACACTCTCGCCGTGATATCATCGTCGCTTTGTGCACTTCAGCCGGTTATGCGGTTGAGATGAGAACATTTAAGTTATTGATGCATATCACATTCATCATTGATTTAAGTACCATTATTATGAATATTAATGGCGTCGAGAGCAATATTTAGAATCGCTTATACTTTTTGCTAAAAACATTTGGGCAAGTGGTCTTGAACAAGGGTCCCCGGTTATTCAAATCTTGCCACACACGTACCCCATATTTTGCGGGTTACGAAACGCAAGCTTTTGACGTGTGCATGCAACCTGCGTGCGAGTAACCTGTGTGTGTGCGCGAGTAACCTGTGTGTGTGTGCGCGCGTAACCTGTGTGTGTGTGCGCGTAATCTGTGTGCGCGTAATCTGTGTGCGTGCGCAACGGATGACTCACAAAGAGTACTTGAGAGTGTCATCGAGCTCCATGATGGCCGCCTGATTGCCGCAGCGGTAGCAGTAGTTGGGCGCGCTGAAGATGGTGACAACGTTGCGATCGTGGCACCAGTTGTAACCCTGTGGAGCAAAGCGCACGCCGTCACCGAGCAGCGGAGGATATGCACGTGGTCTGTAATCCAGCAATGCGGATGCGAGGGGTTGGTGGATCGTGTAAATGTTCCGAACGTACATTCCCGCGGGCATCGAGGTGCCATGCTGTGGCTTTCCAGAAGGTAGTACACACAAGTGGACTAATCGCCATATTTTTTCATCAGTGGGTTTTCACCCACAAGTGTAAACACTCGCGATTAATTGGCCGAAAACATCATAAAAGTAAAATCCAGTGTAGCAGAACACTCCTGATAAAACATAAAGAGTCCTTGGACAATGTAGCTCTCTCGGACAAATAAATAAATAATGCTCGGGTAAGGGTGCCGTGATATGTTGCGTGATGCGTTATATATCAAGATTTCTCAATGACACGACGTCTAATTTCACAATACGTCGAATGCTGCTTATTGTCAGTGTCCCCTATTTTACTCTTCATTGTCTTGCTTTTTTGCTTTGTACAAATAAACCATGCTTAAACAGATCTTTAATCGCAGTTCACTTTATGCTAATCTGTAATAGCTTTGTTTTGGATGACCCCAGGAAAATATGTAACCGATTGAGGTCACGACCCAACATTGCGTACATTCACGCTATTGCCGTGTAGATTGCCGCTATTGCCAAATGTGTTGCAGGGTTCACGTTTATGACATCACTTCTGAGCTGTTCCCACAAAAAAACGTGCCGTCACGCGCATCGGGTGACATCACTTTTGTTGCCATGAACACAAGTTAAATGATTACACACGTTAATGAACCGTGAAAATCTGAAATTCCAAACAACGAACTGCAATTGTCCATAAAAAAGCATGTGAATGTTTTGAAATCGGAAAGTCATCCTCAACTTCTACATTGACAGACCGACTGTTGTCTGCATATTGGTTCTCAACCTACGCGGTTCGGCACTCTACCGCCCCTCAAAAGCCTTTTATCAAGGCTGCGGCCAAGATACCGTGCAGGGGAAATATCAAACGTATACAGCGATCGTCAGTGCCACATTATGACAACACGCTAAACACAACACAAAATAAATGCATAATTATCACCGCATTGACTAAGAGGCATGGACATGTGATCTCTCTCTGTATTCTGGGCTAAGTGAACTGGGCAAGGGGGTGGGGGGGGGGTTAGGCACTGGGGGGGCTGCCACACCAAAATGGTTGATAAGCACCATTTGAACATATCAGATAAAAATGGAACTGGTCAAATTTTCCAATGTAGCAGGACCCTCCTGATCGTGAGTCTTGAGTCTCGGCGTGGCTGTGTAGGATCAACAAATGAATGGAGGATGGCATGGCACCGCAAGCGGTGGGGGGGGTGGGCGAAGGAGGGAGGCACGGGGCACAGGAAGCGGGTAGTGACCTCCATGACGAGCTGGTGGGCACGTGACACAAGTGTCAGCCCGTTGCTGTGGTTGAACGTTTCGGAGATGTCCTGGCCGAATGTGTAGCCGGCGCCGCGCGGGGAGATGCCCCAGCCTCCACGGTCGTCAGGGTCCGACCACAGCAGGTCACACATGGGGCCCTACGCCACATACATACACACAACAATCAACATTCATACATACACAACATACAACAGTCAAAAAACCGTGCACCCAAAAGATACAACATTTACGCACAAAATACACAATATACGCAATAAACACAACACGCATCATGCAGACAAACACGATGTTCAACATTCAGACAAAGACATTTCCTCCCGTATAGTTTTTGGCAGACTATTCCTTTTAGCGAGCACTTATGAAGGCCAGCACGGGGCACAAAGGGGTGGGTGACCACTATCACACACGGCCGCCTTTGTATCCCCAGTGATGACTTTTACACAGCACACGAGGTATTTAAAGCTGAGTCGACCTAGGGGAGACCCATGACAGGTTCAGATTTTCTTAACTTTTGCTGGTAATGAACGTGAATCGTACTTGGGTCGCCGTTTCGCAGCAGTGCGTCAATCGCTACACTACCGCTCCCGAGTGTAAACCACACAGTAACATGCACATATTATAGACACGCCACAAATACATGCACTCCACACGCATGTGCAGCTCACATAGCATAACCTGTGGTTTAACATTCTTCACCTAATTTGAGTAATCATAGCTCATATTAAGTCTGCAAGCCTCTTAAATCATAAACAAGGAATATGGAATATTCAAATGTTTTTTTCTTCTTCTTCTTCTTCTATGCAGGCTATGTTGGCCTGAATGGAGGCCAATTCCAGTTTAGTAGAGGCTCAGGTGGCCAAGTAGCACAGCGAACGGCTCGTAATCGAAAGTTCAAATCCTGGTTGGGGTTTGACTCAGCCCATCGTCCCTTCCAGGGTCAAAAATCAGAATATGTATTTATACTGGAGGAATCCGATGAGCTATAAATCTCTTTTTCACAGATGACAATAACTTAAGTGCCACTTTGCTGTGGTTGCCATATGAATATACTTGCTCTCATCATAGGAATGTGGAAGTTTCGCCACAAGCTCAGCGGCTGTTCAAGAGGATAGGAGCACCAATGACCTCAATACTTGGAATATCGCTTTGGCAATGCCTTCCTGAAAGCGAGCCTCGAGCAAAGATGAGCCTTTAGAGAATAAACAATTTTTTTTGGTATTTTACCAGGTGAGGCCAAGTTATTGAGCTCTTTTTCAGAAGCGACCTGGCCACAAATGATAACTCAAACACAACGGAATATGGTGTGGTGCAGTATACCATGGCAGGTGGCCAGCCAGAGGGGGGGACAAAGAGAGCCGGCAGCAGTCACCACCTTTGACTTTGTCCAAGTTTCTCGTGAAGGGGGATGGGGGGGAAGGGGGAAGGGGTATCCGTACCTCATGAGGGACCTCTTGCAGACGGTCGAGAGCTCGGATGTGGTCCAGCGTGTCGATGGAGGGGGAGAGGCCTCCGTGCAGGCAGAAAATCTACACGGCACACGTGCGCCACCACACACCATCATCAACCAATCCCACCGGGCGGCGCATCCCGGCAGTGCCAACTCATTCCTTCGCAGAGGAATTGTTGTACTTGTGAGAATCAATCAGTGAGGAATGCAGGCTGCAGCATGGATACCATGCAGGAGAAATTTCAAATGTGCGCGGGCCACATCAGCGTGGTGTTACGGCCAAAAACACACTTAATACACGACATGAAACAAATACCTATCACCGCACTCGAGCTGTGGATGTGTGACCTTTCTGGATTGTGGCCTTGTAGCCTTGTGCGGGGGATGGGGGGGCATGCGGGAAGACCACTGATTAAACATTTATGCAAATGTTTCTCCAATGTTACCTTTGCGACAAATGGGACAAAAGACAGGTGAACCAAAGCAAGCAGAACAATGAGAGGTTACACACAAGACCAAACCATGACCTCGAACCATAACAATTCCTCTTATAGCACACGGGCAAGAATTGTTAGAGAGATAATCACCGCAGCCAACTAAAACCAAGTGCCAATTTCCACTGAGAAAGAACGCCCCCCCCCCCCCAATGTGAGATCCAGCAAGGGCCAGTCTCTACATCCGGACCCCTGCTGCACACGTTTTGAGCCCACCAGAGCAGAACAGCAGCGCCGGCTACACCGGAGGCGTGCAAGCGAGCTCTCGCGTTCAAATGATGTCAACTCAATTACGATTGCGCAACATCCGATCTGGCGCCACGCACAGACGCCCAGAGCGAGCGCTGCTGGCCGTCCACTGCGGCAAACAGCCGTGCTTTCATGGTTGTGGTTTGTTTTTCTTCTCTTTTGAGAGTCCTTGAAAATTACGTTTAAAATTCGAAAAGAAATCCAAACGGTCGGACGATGGGGCCGGCCACACAGCGCCCATCATTACCGACTGCGTACTAACAGGGAAGTGATATGAGGATGAAGTTTCAGGAAATGACCCCGACTTGAGGTTTCCGTTTGTGTGCGACTGGCAATCAATGCAGGTCAGAACAGAGAATATTTTTGTTGAAGCTTTAAAATATAACACGCGTTAAGCGACTTACATCACATCTCAAACACTTATAAGAGCACCCACCTCCCCAAGGGGCAGCTGTCCCTGTGTGGCACAATGTATACTTGGCATCTGGTCTGCAACCGGATTATTCCTCTACCAGTGGGGGAAGGGGACCAGGCAATGACTGCCATATATAATCTCAATGGAGTCATTTTTAATGAGTACACGCAAAACTCTATAATTTGTTTGATTTCCTATTAAGACTATAAAAAAGTGGACAATTATAGGAGGCAGCAGGACACACTGCTAAATTCTACACTACCCAGTGGCTCTTACCTGGCACTGATCAAAGGCGCACAACAGCGTGAAATGAAAACGTATTTCTTTAGAACTGCTTTCAGCGTTCAGTTTGTCACCCTTACCCGGCACCTCCGATTAGCGCAGTTGGCTCGGCACGGTGCGAAAGAAGTTCAACATCGCACACACACCAGATCCGGCACCGCGCTCGTACCTGTCTGTCGACGAGCGCTGTGAGGGGGAGGAAGTCGAAGAGGTCGGTGAAGTACTTCCACACGTTGGCGTTGCCGTACTTTCGCAGGCACTCGTCGTAGAAGCCGTAGACCTGCGTGATCTGTCGCGACTCGTGGTTCCCGCGCAGGATCGTGATGCGTTCGCGGTAGCGCACCTGCCGGGCAGGGGCGCGCACAAACGCCGCGTCACACTCGGCGCACACTCGGCACGCACTCGCGGCAACCCACGTTGCGAGCGTTGCGCGTTTTTAATTGTCATTTATGACCGCGAAACAAACGCGTTCGTCACACTTGCGCCATTTAACTATTTTTAACTTTTTATTTTACCAGGCAAGGCTCAATGAGCTATGTAGCTCTTTTTTAGAAGCGACCGACCGCAAATGATGGCTCAAAGAAGTAGCTTATGTTGACGATTATAGCATACATACATAGCAGTCAAAAATCCACACCACCACGGGGAGAACATCCAAACTCCAAATATACAGTAGGCGACAGGGTCGGGATTGAACCCATGACCTCCTGCATACCCGACGAGGTAGTTAATATTAACAGTCAACAGTCTTTGCCTATAAACACATCATGGTGATGCACTGCATGTCGACACCAGTCTAGTGCTTGCTTGTGCTGAATAAATGCTGCTGGGATTATTTACCCCCAAAAGGCCATGTGTTATAGGTTATATTTGCCCGTTTCTAAATGTAACTTACTCACTGCCGCGAAGAGAACGTGGTTGTCACACTCGCGCCATGAGTAAAAAGTCAGAGCGATTTCCGGCTCGCATGAGATATTGAGGTGCTGCTCAACGCTGAGCCAGTGGTGGAAATTCCACGTTCCTATGGTGGGGGGCGAGTCTATCTATAGGGCAACCAACGTTGACTTCCCAATTAGGCTCCCGCCTGGTTAATGGTCATGGAACTGACGGCAAAACTAAAACAAATTCACAGTCCATCAGTCACACACGGCTACAAGGAGTGCATAATTTAAGCAGCGTTGTATCACAAGCAAACTACATTTAGGGCCATCGTGCTATTGACGAATGTGTTGAGTATGTCTTGCGTGCGTGTGCAACACTGACAACGCAACACCACCAAAAATACTTGTTTGACACACGTTGAAAATTCACATATTTCATTTAACCAGGCGAGAACTCAAGGGACAGGAATAATGCGACAAGGCTAAGGACAAATGTAGTCTCATTGAAAGAGTGACCCTGGGTCAGTGGCTTCTGCTTCCAACTAAGGGGTACCGCGGTGGCAAGATGTTAACTACCTCGCCTGGTATAAAGGAGGTCGTGAGTTCTATCCCGACCTTAACATCTGTATATTTGGAGTTTGCATAGTCTCCCCATGGTCGCGTAGATTTTTCTCCGGATACTCCGGGTTTTTCCCTCCACATTTAGAAACATGCGTTTTAAAGTATTTGGCTGCAATACATGTCCACATGATAAACCACTTCATTGGGCTATCATTTGTGATAGCCAGGTCGCTCCTGAAAGAGCTATATAGTATAGTAAAATATTTTTTTTTAATAGTTTTTATAGTTTGTCGCCCCATCTCTACCTTGAGCGCAACGAGCAGCGACACAGTCTCCACCGAGTAATATCCCCGGTCCACGTAGTCGCCCATGAAGAGGTAGTTGGTGTCCGGGGACTTCCCGCCGATGTTGAAGAGCTCGATGAGGTCATGGAACTGGCCGTGGACGTCCCCGCACACAGTGACGGGGCAGCGCACCTCCTGCACATTCGACTCCTTCGTCAGGATCTCCTTGGCCTGAGAGAGGGTGGGGGGGGGAGATGGTGAGCGAGATTCGCAGCCAACGCATGGCACCATCAGCACCTCTCGCTCATTTACTCAAATATTAAAACATAAATATGCTCGCTCACACCATTGCTGGGGTAAGGTCCTCCAGTAGAGAGTTCGAGAGAGTCCTTTAGAGAATATTTAGCCACCCGGACCAAGGGTCCACCCTATATCGTCCGATTTTACTGTATCCACATTTTGCCACACCACATGGAACATGTCAATCAACTGGGTGGTTTCCTTAACAGACAAATTACAACAAAAATGTGTAAATTATTGAAATGTATACACTCAGATGCGGTCTTGATCTTGGGCTATTAGTGAATCGTGGCTTGCTGGGCGACAGGGCTCAGCAGGTATGTTCTATTTTTTACGCATTTGCCGAGCAGACGCAATGGTTCCTACATGTTGAGTGGCCAGCGACACACGGCAGTGCGATCAGAGTTAAAATAGACAAGTGTTAACCTTTCTTGAATTGAGCAAGGATAAAAAAAAAGCTTGGGAAAGAGACAAGGGGGAAGAGGGGGGAAATAGACGAGGTGAGGAATTCCAGGCTGCAGCAATGCAGAGAAAGAAGCAGAAAGAGAAGTGAGGTAACTTGCAATTTGGTGAGTCGATGAGTATGTATGTATGTATGTTGAACGTCTTTTTCACCATAGTAGCCAACCATGCGAATCGGAGGTGCAATGAGTGTGGTATGTATAGTATAGAGGCTCAACACAGCCCGGGACGGTACTAAAAATGGATCAATCCGAGCATGTGGATGGAACATGTACTCTGAATAACAATGCTATACACGTCCGCTCGTTCTTTTGGCCGGTACCGCTCCAACCGTTATATATAACTCAAAGCCAGTAGTGTCGAATGAAATGTCCATGACAGGAGGACGAGTTGCACAAAAGACACTGCTGCTGCTATGATACGGCCGTGATGGGAATGATTTAAATGCCGACTTGTTCCGTTCTGTGTTCTACGGGTTATTCGTATCACCATGGCCAGTTCCGTATAACTTTAGTCGCAATTGTATTTCACACGTATCCTCGTCTCTTTACATACCGAGTGTAATTTATCCTGAGCAGGGTTTTGTTACAGGAAATACATTTGAGTTTGATTTATTTGTGCGTGCGCAGTTGTTTCAGTCAAATTTTTTTATTGATATTATTTAGTGCAGTCTTCATCAGTGCTGGTCCATTTGGAATATTCTGTTACGTATTGACATTTAGTTATGACGGCTGTGCGATTCTCAATTTAAATTATTAATGCTGTACACCGTAGCAATAACGCCTATGTCATTGAGACTATGTATCAATACTGTATACAGTGACAATTCACATTGTCACTGTTAAACTGACAGTGATAATGTCTGGGTATAAATTCTATTCACAGCAGCTATGTCTAGGTATCAATATTACATAGTAGTTATGTCTATGCTATGGACACTAATTAACGTAGTATGCAGTCACGCTGTTGATACTGTAACATTTGTTATTACAATTGTTTATTCAGGAAATCCTCTGCGAGTCTCAAGACTATTTTTCAGGAGGGTCCCTCCTTTATTGAGCTATCATTTGTGGCCAGGTTGCGTCTGAAAATAAGTTTATACCCCAGTGGGTTTTAACGAGTAAGATGGGGATGGTTTAGTTTTATTTGTATGTGTTTTGGTGATTCGTTTACCTTTCATGTACTTTGCACTACTATCATGTTTTTGTATTGTTTGTTGTAACGTTCTTACCCGCCACACTGGACATCTGTTAAGAGCTTTAGAGCTCATCGGATTCCTCCAGTATAAATACATATTCTAATTGCTGGGTGTTTCCCAATTAAGTTATTTCAGTTTTTTTTTATTTGACCAAGACGCCAGCACACAATGGCCTACTTTTTCATGAATGATGTTAGGGGATTTTTAACATCTACGGTTAAGCAAACAGTACAACATATGTTATGGTTGTCACACCCAGGGTGTAACCAGGGCGGCCTGTACAATACGAACCTCTGCAAACAAACCTCTGCAAACAATGCTGTACAACACAGTAACTGTTTATCAATTAAAGTTAAGTAAATTTTGTTTATCCAAGTGAAAACTCGAGAGACCAGTTAAAATATCAGTTGCAAGAGCGACCAGGGTGACCAAAATACAATTTACTTAATAAAAAAATAAAATAAGGTATAACAATGGAGCAAATATAAATTAATACAACCAATTGTGTCGCATGAGAAATTGGAAATATTTAATAAACAACCCAGTTTTCATTAATACATTATCTGTAGCACAATTCGGCTCGGGCAGATCTTTTTAGTCCGATCATGGCACAATTAGAATTGTTACAGAATCACATGCAAGTCGACAAGGATATGTCAAAGTCAATTGAAGTTATCAAAGAATCGACAGTTTAGCATCGCGTTGTTATTCATAATTGGATAGTAGCCAAGGACATTCTTGAAGTGACGGAACACCATGAGCTTGGGGCATAAACAGAAAAAGAGTGAAACCCGTGAGAGATTCCTTCTGTCTTGGTAAAGTGAACACGGTATTGTGGGCTTCTACGTTCGAGGGTTTTGGTCATGAATAAACGCTTGGGATTGGTAAGGGGTCGAGTTATGTTTGTATGGATAAAAAAAATAATCATGCACCCAATGAATCTCCCTGCCAGTTGAAAGGGCATGATAAATGGTCTTAGATTAAAAATACGAGCGGAATACCGTAGTTTGTAAGATAAACAGTTTGGCAGAATGAGATATAAGGTTTGGCTAATCCAATGGTCCAATACTCTTTGGTTCTATTCGGTAAAGTCACGTAGGTAAAAAATAAAACAAAAATCACGACGTTTCGGCCACAACACAAGTGGTGTAATTGTTTGATTTGCATGACACCAGCAGAGTCTATGACATGTATAGAGGTAGCATCTATCAAATGTTTTAGCTAAAGATCTTTCGTTTCTTTACAAATTTCCCATCGTCATTTTCATTACTTCCTTAAATACTTTTGACGAGGATTGAAGTTGAGATGAGAATCAAGCCAGATGCCAAGATAGTAGATGTGGAAGGAAAGATGTTCAAGTGCTGTGCGACAGAGTGGTTATGGGCAAATTGCATTGGCTCGGAGCTTTCGTAGAGCAGGGGGCTCAGAGGAACAAGCTTGGTCTTGTTTGCACTAAGGTGACATTAAAGCGATAACATTTTTTGAATGGTTATAAAATCGTCTTGTTTTAGTTGTACATGAATGTAGATGGCTGGCGTATAATCATGTCATCGGCATAAAGTTGAACTTCAGAATGAGCTATAGTTGAAGCTATTACTCTATGTTGAACGTCTTTCGCACCATAATACAACCGTGCTAATCGGAGGTGCGTTGGAAGGACAACAATCTTAAACACAAGCAGCAATTTTCTTACTGAATGAGAATAGGACCGAGCACAAAATTCCGTGGAACACGTTTGGTGAGTGAAATCAGAAGGTTGACCATGGTAGTTGGGTTGGGGAAGGAAATCCAGGTTACGGGGCAAGTAGAGAATCAGCGACTTCCGGCTATGCAGATATTCACGGAGGGTTTTGAGAGGCCATTGCCAATTTGAGCACAGAACAATGTGGGGGGGTGGCTGGGATTGGATTGTGAGTCAGTGGATCCCGAGTACTAGGGGGTGATGTGCCTTCGTTTACAATGCTGTAAACAGTAACAAATGCATGAAAACTAAGAACAAATTTTACCCTTTCTGGCAATAAAACAGGAGGCGTTAAGATAGAAATCTTTTGCAAGGAATAGTCTGCATTAACCACACACGCCACTTGTGGTGAACATGAAAACAAACATGCTCTGATAATATATGATGCATTGTTTTCAAAACCTATTGGTCTACACCTTGTTTAGGGCCTTGTCTCACTAGCGTCATACCTGAGAACGCTAAAAGGCGAACAGTACAAAGACAATCCACAATCAGAGCATTCACAGCTTGGGGTGAGCAGCTACAAAATGGGATACCTTTATCCAGTACCAAAGCATTAAAAGGAGAAACCTATTCTTATTTTTTTCATACTTTGATACTGGCAAAAAGGCCCATTTAGTAAAAATAGTATTGTTATGATGCGTATCTGTTCAAATCCCCGCAACAAGTCAACATTTGCGCACAAGGTGGAGAACAAGGGTCGGCCAAACATAATAACATGAGCCATGATTTTTTTCGGATTTCATAAAACAACTCGATATTTCAAGAGCCGCAATGCAATGTGAATACGAGAGGGATCTTTAGAAAATAACGCAACACAAAGCGGTCGTAAAGAGCCGCAGGTTGCCGACCCCTGGTCGAGAACTCCCAATCGCCCACCCCGTCTCTCCCCATCGCAATGCGTTGTCGACTCCCCGTTAGGGGGGTCATCCATTTAGTACGTACGCATGGAGGGGGCAGGGTTAACCCAAATGCCTACGCTTGTGTATGGAGGTCTACTGACAATGTACGTACGCATAGTAAACGGGGGAGGGGGTGAAGCCTCGATAATTTGTCTACATTGGCCTTCAAATGAGTTAGTCCGGCGAGGTGTAAAAAGTACGCGTGCGTACGGGGGGGGGGGGGGGTCAAGTTGACATTTTTGCGTAGGTACTAAATCGATGCCCCCTTACTGTTCAAGTCCAGGCTCACATCCCCGTCTCTTTGTTCCTTTCGTTTTGGTCTGCCCGCCCGTTCGGAAATATCCATCAATAACATTGGCCTGCATTGGCAACGTATCGGGAAAATGGTCCGTCATGGTTGTAATTCAGGGTCCTTTATGCATGAACGCGTCACCCATTATGTATTTTGTTCACCATAATTGCACGTTCCATTTTTGAGTTTCGCGAGTGCCATTTGATGTACAATCGCATCCAATCCGTACGTTAATGTACGAGTCCACACAATAAAACCCATTGTATGCGGGGCACGGTATAATATCCGCCCACGTTATTTCGAGGCCCCCCGCTACCCACCCACCAACACTGCGCTCCGCGAGTCCCCAGGGTACTGAATGGGGGGGAGGGAGCCGGTCTCAGAGAGCGAGCGGCGACCGCGCGCCGCGCCCTCGGCCAATAGCAAGCGGCGACACTGCAGGCCGCCGCGACCTCGGCCAATGGGGGGGGACGCGGAGCGCCGCGGACTCGCGGACCTCTGCACCAATGGCAGCGCCCGACAGAGGAGGCCCGCCGCGCCCTCGGCAAATGGAGAAGGGCGGCAAAGAAAAATTCGGTGGGGCCCCCCCACCCCGGAGGCCTCCTGCCCAATGGGAGTGCCCGACACGGAGAGCGCCGGGGCTGCCGGAGCCTCCCCGAGCCGAGTCTCCCGCCTTACCCGTTATGGCGCCGCCTCTACACCCCAACACAAACCCACCCTGCCGTGCTGGAGCCGGTAAAGGAATGGAGGAGACAAGGGGTATATGGGAAGGGGGAGGCAATGCGAGCCCCGGTTCCCGCGTTCTCACGAACACCCCCGCGCGCACTCGCTCGCTTTGCCCGAGGCCCGAGACCCGAGGCCTCCGCCCATCCCGCTCGCTCGCCCGCCCGGTCACCCACCTTCTCGCATAGCGTCTTGACTTGGCCCTCGGACAGCTGCTTGCACTCGGACAACTGCTCGATCCACTGATCCAGTTCCTTCACCGAGGACTTTTCCTCCATGGTCGATTTTCACCGCGCGGCGGTTCGTGTGCGAGCGGGCGCCGGTTCCTCGCCTCCACTCAGCAGCTCCGCCGTTTCTCGCCCCTTCTTCTCCCTACCGCGCAATGGCGGCCAGAGACACGTGACGTCACCGCCTTCCTGTCGTGGAACGTCACGGCCCGCCTTCTCGTGACGTCACCGCACCCCCCCCTGACTCGAATATTAGGTACCGCCTCTAGATGACGTCACCAACTGCCCACCCCGTTTTGGATAACACGCCCCCTGGCCTTCTCGTGACGTCACGCGGGAAAATCAGGGTCCCTCCTCTGTAAAACTTCAGCACCCGACCCCCTCCCCTTCATCTGAAAATAAGGCCACGCCTCTTTGTGACGTCACACGAGGAGGCGTCGCTTGATGACGTCACGACCACCCCGCCCACTACTCCAGTCAAGTGACGTCACGCGGCCTGCAGGGGAGAAGGAAGGCCGCGCGTTCGCCGTGCCGCTCGCCGCATCTCCCTCGTCCCTTCCCCCCGCGCCGCCATGAATTTCCTCCGCGGTGTCATGGGTAGCCATGCCGCGGGGCCGCAGCCCACGGACGCCGAGACGGTGAGAGGCGGCCGCGCGCAACGCGCTTACACGGGGTGGAAGGGTGGGCATGGGCGAGGCCGTGTGGTGCTAGTGGCCTCTGCCCGGCGCGGGGCGCGCCGAACCCGCGGAATGAGCAGGCGAGGCCGTTGCTCGAGTGCAGGCCGCGGCCTCGGATGTTGACGTGTCAGACCCCGTCGCAGGGAGCCGCGCCCCGGGCGCTTCTCGAGGTCCCCGTGCCCCGGGGTCCCCTCTCCCCTGGCTCACGACGCACAGAGCTCTGCTGTCCTGGCTCGCCTTCGCTGCATTCCCCTCTCTGGGTCTCTCTTACCCTTATTTTCACTTTCCTGATCGATGTTTTCCCTTGGTCTCTCCTGCGTCTTCTTCATTGCATTGCCCTTCCTGGTCGTCCTCACCCTGGTTGAACTGCCCTCCCAGCTCCTCGTTAAACTTGACATCACTTTTCCACGTCTCGCTTCCCTTGGTTGGACTCTCAACGTCTTCTGACATTCCGTGGATTTCCCTGAATCTACATTCTCTTGGTTTCACCTCCTACTCTCTGGGTCCTGATTGATTTCCCAACCCTTCCTTGGAATTCTAACCCTTGGCATCCACATATTCCTTCGTCTCCTCCAAGGAATGCTTTCCAGCTGTCTCCTAACACTGGTTGGACTGCCCCCCCCCCCTCCCGCACTGGTCCCTGGACCCTGAGCGCTTATGTGGGGCCCCGGAGTTTGTGACACGTCATTGGTGCGGACGCGTTCAGAGTTTACTCCGAGCGCCTGCGACAACTTAATCCTTCTTTGCCTGTCTGCCGTTCCGCGTCAGTGTCAGATTGTAATCGGGTTCATTGTCACGCGCATCGACGATGCATATGCACGAGAGCCACAAAACCTCTCTTTGCATATAGTTCTTATGGCTACGCGCCGTGAATACCGCCTCTTAGCAGATCCACAGTGGAGTCGTGGCCCAGTGGTTAGTGCACTGTGCTACGAACCCGCTGACCCGAGTTAAGAGTCCATGCGTGGCTTAAATCGATGGCGAGTGATGGTCTAAACCGGTTCAGTTTCAGTTTATTTCTTTTGCTATAGCCCTGTGAGCCATTCGGCTCTTGAATCGGGTGCAACCACAACAAACAAAAAAACACGAACAAGAAAACATCTTAAAGTGACTATGTGACTGTGAAAACAGAAAATCCATGAAAAAAAAACAGCTAAATATTCCTGAAAAAAAGCACCGTACACCAACGCTGTGTGCAAAAAAATCCCAGTGGGATGCAAGTCAAATAACAACCACAAGAAAACTTCGATAAAGGCCATCAGTCTAACTCCGTACCACAACAAAACAAACATGTCCAAAACCAAAATACGTTTTTGAAATCACCAAAAAATAAAGCCATAATAGCAACGTAACAGTGATCATAGGGACTGCGACCGAATTTTTACAATAAACTACACTCCGAACATCTACCCCCCCCTCTCCCCGCAACCTTCACCAGCCCGCACGTACCAAATTGTATGGTCGAACAACTCCCATAGCGGACAACGTGGAGAGGTCTTCAACCAACAGTGGATTCACAAAATGCTGTTTTGTAATTATATTTAAAACGGATGCAAGCATGGTAGCGACACTTAATTAAACAAATAACATCACCACATTTGTCATTAACACTACCACATTACAGAAAACATCCCCGACATTTATGTCAACGGAGAAAGGTCAGAACGAGTACAGTACCTTGTATTTGAATACTGCATTGTATTTAGCTATGTTAAACCAAGTGATTTCTCATAAGCAAAACATTTTACAACTGCAGAGTCTTAAGGTCCTTTGAAGTAGGATTGTTAAGTTTTTGGGTTTTTTCCGTTACCAGTAACCGGTTGAGAAAAAAAACTTGGCAGTTTACCGCACTTTAGAAATGTCTAGAGCAATAATCATAACATGTGTTGACCTTCTCAACTTAGAATGGAAGGGTACTACCGAAGTGTAATGGTTAGTGCACTGGACTTGCAATCTACGAGGTGGCGTTCACCCTAGGAGGTCGACTTTAGCCTCGCCACACCACACACGGGAAGGGCTTTGTGAAATCGACGTGCTGTGCATGCCGTGTTGATATTTCTACAAGTGTTACCGAGTGGACGTTTCTGTACCGAGAGATATTTGGTCATGTTGCGCGGCATTAGTGTTGTTTCTTTCTCATTTGCGAGAGACCCGCTGTGTCTGTCGCATTCCTGTGATGCACCACGCAGTCTGTTCTAGTTTGGGTTTTTGGTAAATAGCTGCCATTCACACCGTATCGGCGGCCGTGATAGACCGATTGTAATAAATACGTTATGTGTTCCGAGCAGTATTTGTGTTTATTATTTGTAGCAAAGAAAACACGACGTGAATGTTGTTGTTTGATTAACAAAAAAATGTGATCTCAACCGCAGGGACAAAGTACAAGGACTGTAGTCCAGACTTATCGCTTCTATTTGGCAAATGACACAATCCTGCATGGTAAAAAAACACGCAGCACATTTGCGGACTGGAGATGTCAAGGCAGGCTGAGCGTCAGTGCAGATACCTTTGGTGAATAAATAAAATAGGGTAAGCAGACAGTATACCTACCCCGTTTATCTGTCCCTCCACATCAAAAATTAAAATGTCTTTTACTCATCCTATCAGCCGCATTATTTTGTGATGGTGTATACATTCAGCTGCATTGGTTCAACACAAGCAAAACTCTGGGTTGGTTTTGATATTCAGTTTCTCACGCGCTGAGTCGGGCCATGAACCAACCTAGTGAACTGCCAGATGATTATATACACAGGGACCTCTGTTAGATATGGATCCTAGGTTGATTAAAAAAACCGAAATAAAATGTAACACAAAGTAACCACACTGACGCTAATCATAACCCAGATGCAGGCAAGGTGGATCAAGGTGACCCAGGTGAGGGATCTATTGGTACTGAGCCCTGTGTGTGTCTGCGTGTGTGCGGGGAGCAGGTGCAGAAGTTGTGTGACCGCGTCGCGTCCTCCACACTGATCGAGGACCGGAGGGGTGCCGTGAGGGCTCTCAAATCGCTCTCCAAGGTTAGGAGAGCACTCCTCCATTGAACAAGCGCATGGGATTGATTTCCATGTGTATTGTATACACATACACTTACAAAGTATATACTGAATTCATCACAGCAATGCTAATAGTGATCAGTCACATTTTGTATAATATGTGGTAGATTCACCCAAGGTGCCCTTATAATAACCTTAATTTTAGTAGCTGGAATGGATGACATGAAACTATTACCATATTTTCAGGATAATAAGGTGCTCTAGAAAGTAAGGCACATCCCACACTTAGTGCCAGTATCAATAAGTTGATACGAATCTGGCCACACACACCCAGTAACACTCACACACACCTACCGGATTATAATATGCATCCTCGACTCTTCCTTTAAACTACAGGTGGAGAAAATGTCTCAATCTAGACATTACGGTAATCATGCAGCATTCAGTAATTTACCACGCTTGCTACTTCTCAAGCCTCACAATAGAGTGCATCGCACGTCACCATAGCACACTTAAACGCGTGTCATGCTGCGGTCATTTTTAATATGCCTTACCAAAGAGCCATGGTGTGACAGCCTTAACTTAAAATCAGACAAAGAAAGACGTGCTCCAATTTGTGCCGTTATTTTTGCAGCGATGTCGGCGCTAATTTGACACGTGCTCTGTCCCCCGGCGCGAGCCACATGGCTCAACAGAGACCACCAGGAGAAGCCAGCTTGCCGATCATCGTGGTTGGGGTTATTGGGGGTAATGAGCTGTATGAGATGAGTTCCCCGTCAAGACCCCTGAGTGTTGCCTTGCATCAGGCTTGCTGTTCTCAGCTGATTCGTAGCAGAACTAATTAACCATTGTGTTCAATTAGATATTACCATCATCCTTTGTATTCTTCGTGTCCTTCCCAGCAGCGATTAAATCGACGACCACGTTGCGCTCTGTGCCGTGCAGCTAGAAACACAATGTCTCTCCCAAGCGTGCTTCTAAGCCTGATTGTTGACATCATGTATGCTCGCCGGGATGTTTGCTATTATAAGCTCTGTAAAAAGAGATGGGCTTAATTAGTGTCCCAGACTACAGCCGACATCACGCTGGCCTTGTGTGTGCGTGTGTGCTCTGCTCTCCCGCTCACGACAAATAAAAGTGACGAATATCTTAACCTGTTCTGGGCTTCCTCTAGTTTGACTCAACCTTAAATGAGTACCTGGTGCTGTGTGTAAATATCAGCACTGGGGAGACAAAGGCGGCCGGCGTGGTGCTAGCCACCCACCCTCTCGTGTGCCATGCCTGCCTGAATAGGCGCTCGCGAACAGCATTTTCCCAAACAGCTAAGGCTATATGGGGGACATTTGTTATTGTTTAATCCCTGAGCTTAACGGTTTTGCTCACTGTAGAAATACCGCATGGAGGTCGGCACGCAAGGCATGGAACACCTTCTGCACGTCCTGCAGACTGACCGGTACGCACACACCCCTGTGTGTCACTGCTCTGCTCACCAGGAGCCTGGCTGCACAGCTGCACACGTGCATTTGCATCATAGATGCAAAGATAGGGACATACGTTTCCTATGCGAGGTTCCAGCGCAGTGCCCGGACACTCCACTCCTGTCTTTCCACGTGTCTACCACTCACGCCAGCTGCACATCCTCATACAAACACACGAGTGGATTTTTTTTTTACTTTCCACAGTTACTGAGCATAGCGGCCAGCAACAAACAGCACTGTAGAATTCTTACAAAAGATTAGATTTCACATGTTCCTTGATTTGGGCAAGGTTATTTTCTAAGAGCTCTGGAAAAGAGATGGTCTGGAGGGAATTCCAAAGTGGAGCAGGGCGAGGGAAGAATCAGTAAGAGAAGTGAGGTGACTTGGAGCGTGGTGAGTGGACAAGGGAATGGATGGGTGAGCAACTGATTGAGTGGGTAACTGAATGAATTGGTGGGTGAGGGAGTGAATGAGTGTTGGTGGGTGAGTGTGTTGCTGTGACCTCTGGTGCAGGGATTTAACACAAGGGTTGTGAATGAGAGGAAATCGTGTCCGGTAGAGAGTCCTCTAAGCGGGCGGGGAGGGATCGATGAAGACGTGGCCATAGGAAGCTGGGCCAGATTAGGTGCCCACATAGCCAAGAGTAAAATATCCCCAGTGCAGGGTTTCACCTTCACCTTTCGAACTGAGAGGCGAGGGCAAATGAACCACGTGGTGTCTCGGGCCACTGTGCCGTTTGTACGTTCACACGAGCAATCAGTGCTCTCGTTACTCGCACTTCACTTTAAACGGTGACCGGTTCCTGATTTTAGGAACTGGTAAACGGTTCCCAATACGCTAAATGGTTAACGGGATGTCATTTTGTAAATTCTGGTTTTATGACGATGACATAACAGACGCAGCTGGCCATGGTCTCTCTTACTATCCACATGTCTCTCGTCACTCAGGTCCGACGCGGAGATCACGGCCTTCGCGTTGGACACGCTGTGCAACATCGTCTCGAACGACGTGGGTGAGGAAGAAGGTAATTTGCGCTCACAGCGCCGCTGTCCCCCACGCCCTTTCACCGTTTCTGCTGCCGCCGCTGCCGCCGTCGTCGTTGAGTTGAGTTGCGGGGAGTGGCGTGCGAAGCCGGCTGACGGTGGCCCGTGTGTTCCGTTCATGCTCTCTTCTCTGTGTCCCCCCTTGCATTCGCCGGATGTCAGAGGACGCAGAAGGTAAACGATGTGACGTTACGCCCGCTTGTGGGAGGAGGCTTGCCTGCATGCCGCACTAACACACGTGGTGTTGCTGCGTGCCCCCGCGATACTTGGAATGCCTCTAACTCTTTATCGGCTGCGCACGCGGGACCTTAACGGATGGATTTAAGGCTCTGTTTAACCTCTCGGATGGCTTCGTTTTGGGATAAATTTCACTCGAGCACGCAGAACGGCGCTGCTGCCCACGACGTTGATAACACCGCACACGTGGTGGTGCTGCTGTGGTGTAATAATGGCTTTTCACGCTGGTCGCCGATTTGATTCCCACCAGCGCGGCAGTCAAACAACGGTGGCAAGTTTCTTAAATCGTACCCGCCTCTGTCCACCCAGCAGCAAGCATGGGCACACCACAGCAGGTCAATGAGCAGGTTACTGGCCATGGTGGAAGAGTAGGCCAAAGTACCCTCTGGAGGGGCTATCTAGAACCCCTTTTGCGTGAGCAAGCAATAGCAGGGCTGCTACCTTGCATTTTAAACGTAATTGACAAAGGTAAAAGGCATTGTTGTCACAATCCTGCCTAAAATTCCACGTATATTTTGTCATCGTAATGCATTGGAGGAAGAGGTTGGTGGGGAGCTCGGGTTGGGTGGTGGTGTTGTGACTCGAGTGCTGCCGGGGGATTGCGTATGGTGCGGCGGTCTGAATGCCGTGCGCGAATCACCGCTTGTCGCCGCTGGGCGGTGTGAGGGTGCCGGGTACGAGAGGCGGTGCGGCCCCAACGTGCGGGTCGGCTCTTATCTGGTAGTTGCATCGAAGGTTATAAACGCTCGTTTTGAAAGTGGAGTCGGCCCAAACGTCCTGATGTAGGACCACAGAGCTTAGGGGAACATTTTTTGGCAGCGCCAGTTGTGGCTGCGGTTTTCCCGCGCACGCCTTCGTGTGATGGCTGCGCACGTCACGAATTTGTTCCTGCAGTGTGCACGAATGGCACTCTGTAAGAATAGAACGTTACGTTATTATTGTAAAAAATATTACTCTTCGGGTTATAAGATGCTCCAGACAGTGAGACGCACCCCACACTGATGCCTGGTGTCAATATAGTTACACAAACTGAGTCACGAAGCCAAAGGACCCCCTGTTTAGCCTTAATGGACTGTTGTATCAAACGCTGTTAGCGAGCACCTATGAAGGCTGCCACGGCACACGAGGGGGCGGGTGGCCAGAATCACGCCCGATCGCCTTTGTCTCCCCAGTGACGATGATAACACACCGCACCAGCTACTAATTTGAGGCTGAGTCGACCTAGTGGAGGCCCAGGATAGGTTCAGATAATCGTCGCAAGCTGGAATCGATCTCGGTTCCCGGGTACTTAGCGCGGTGTGCGCTCTAACCACTACACCACCGCTCCCCACAAACCTAGTGACACACATACTGTGACACACATGCAGCTACTGGATTTTAAAACAAACTCGCCCTTCCCCCAAACTTTTATCTTAAAATACAGGGTGAAAAGGTGCGTCTTATGATCTGAGGTTGTCGTAAAACATTAAACAATAAACAGCAAAACAAACAACGAACGAATATGCACGAACAATAGAAGCAATAAATTGACCACAATATGAACAATAACCAACGATACAATCAACTACAATACAAATAACATAAACCATTAAAACAATACAAACACAACAAAAGAAACAATACAATAAACAATCTGAACAAAGCACTTGGCTTTCATGTAGTCGTCTTCGTGCAGAGCACATCAAGCCGCTTTACAATAAATAAACAAATAACAAAATCACGTGGTCAACTCAAAGAAATTATAAATAACAAAAGAAATACGTCCGCTTGCCTTACATGCGAGACAGTACCATATACGATACAGTACTATATACTGCACTGCGGCGTTTCCGCAGAGGGGGAACGGCAGCTGCCGTGGGCCACTTGCAGAGTGAACAAGTTTGACACTGGGACGTTGAACAGTCACGTTCCGACCACTAATGAGCCCAGGTGCACAGTTTAAGTTTTTCAGTTTCATTTATTTGGTATAGCCCTGTGAGCCGTTCGGCTCTTGAATCGGGTGCAACTGCAACAAACAAAAAACAAAAACATGAACAAGAAAACATCCTTTAAGTGACTGTGACTGTGCAAACAGAAAATCCAGGAAAAAACAGCAACATATTCCAGAAAGAGCACTGTACACCAACGCTGTGTGCAAAAATCCCAGTGGGATGCAAGTCAAACAACAACAACAACCACAAGACAACTTAGATTAAGGCCATCAGTCTAACTCCGTACTCCGAGATAAGAGCTGCCCTTGCACGTGTGTGGGCGTTATAGGGCGCGTCTGGGCTTAACATCTCACCGCGGTGGTGAAATGTTAACTACCTTGTCTGGTTTGTAGGAGGTCATGGGTTCGATCCCGACCCTGCCGCCTGTATATTTGGAGTTTTGCATGTCTCTCTCCCCGTGGTCACATGGATTTTTCACCGGTTCCTCTGGTTTTTCCCTCCACTTTTAGAATCAATGTGCGTTTTAGAGTATTGAGCTGTCATTTGTGGCCAGTTCACTTTTAAAAAACAGCTTTATAGCTCAGTGGGCCTTACCTGGTAGATAAAAAAAATAGTTTAATAGTTTTAATCGTTTAATGGTGCGAGGTCATAACATTCGCTTGTCCCATGCGGTTGTCACCGCGACACGCACCGTGACCTCCCCCTCCGCAGAGGAACAGCACCACCAGCAGCAGCAGCAGAAGACGGCCGCAGAGGAGGACCTGGGCGCCCAGTTCACCGACGTCATCATCCAGAAGCAGGAGAACGTGTCGCTGCTGCTCTCCTTCCTCGAGGTATCCCGAGTCTCGACCCCGTCGAACGTACACGCGCACGAACGAGCGACACGCTCTGTGCAGTGTCACTGCACTGACTCCCCCCGCCTCCCCGTATGTACATATTTATGTTAAACTTCTTTTGCACCATAAGTAGCCAACCGTGCTCATCGGAGATGCGCGGGAAGGATAACAAAAATATAATACAGCTATTGGCTTCACGTGATGTCACTCCACGGTACCGCTCTGATGCGATGTTGCACCACCACCACCATGTCACAGCACGTGATTTCACTCCATGTGATCCCTTCACGACGATGTCACTCGATCGAATGTGATCAACGTTCGTAGTCGCGTCCCTTTCAGCTGGCGACTGGGCAGGAGGCCGCGTGTGTGTGATCGTGTGTGGTGCGGTGCGGTAGTGTAGTGGTTAGCGCCCTGCGCTATGAACCCGGTAACCCGGGTTCGATTCCCGCTCACGGCCAACATCAGTGACGATTATCTGAACCGGTCCTGGGCCTCCCCTAGGTCGACTCAGCCTGAAATGAGTACCTGTTGCGGTGTGTAAACATCGCCACTGGGGAGACAGGTGGTCAGGCATGGTGCCGGCCACCCACCCCCTCGTGTACCGTTCTGGTCTTCATAGGTGCTCGCTAACAGCACTTGCCCCTACAGTCTAAGGCTATACGGGGGATCTTTGTCTTTTTTTGTGAATAAGTGTGTGTGTTAATGTGTGTGTGTGTTTCGCCCACAGGAGTTTGAGTTCCCCGTGCGATGGGCGACTGTGAAGCTGCTCACGGTACTCTTGAAGAACCGAGGACCGGCCGTGCACCAGATCATCCTTGTCACGCCCACAGGTCAGCCTCTACCGATCCTCGTCCCCACCCTGCCCTGTGTCACCCTGACCCATCTTTACCTAACCTTTTCTAGCCCGACTCACCCTACCCCAACCCATCCTTACTCGAGCTCTGTACCACCCAGTCCTCTCCCACGACCACCTTCCTCGCTTAACTCACTCTTTGAATCACCCACCCACTCTTGCAAATGAGACTCATCCTAGTCTCTTTGAGTTCTCAGCTGGTCGCGTGTGGCCGCATGGGCCAGCCGTCGCGTGGAAACACGGGGGCGGTGGGGGGTGGTGTTTGCCGACGGAAGCGGTGCCGGCCGTGACGGACGACGCTGTCACGGTCGACCCTCCGCGTCCCGTGTCGTCCCTTGTGGGGCCCCCCACTGTTGTTGTCGTAGCTGCCCTCACTGGCCCCTTTGTCCCCTTCCCGCCACCCCCGCAGGAGTGTCGCGCATGATGGACCTGCTGGTGGACACCAGGGAGGTGATCCGAAATGACGTGAGTGGCATCGGGGTCGGGGGGGGTGGCGGGTTGACACAGCACGGTGTGGTGTGGGGGGCAGAGGGAACAAACAGCACGCTGCTGCTATAGTGTGGGGGGCAGAGGGAACACACAGCACGCTGCTGCTATAGTGTGGGGGGCAGAGGGAACACACAGCACGCTGCTGCTATTGTGTGGGGGGCAGAGGGAACACACAGCACGCCGCTGCTATAGTGTGGGGGGCAGAGGGAACACACAGCACGCTGCTGCTATAGTGTGGGGGGCAGATGGAACACAGCACGCTGCTGCTATTGTGTGGGGGGCAGAGGGAACACACAGCACGCTGCTGCTATTGTGTGGGGGGCAGAGGGAACACACAGCACGCTGCTGCTATTGTGTGGGGGGCAGAGGGAACACACAGCATGCTGCTGCTATTGTGTGGGGGGCAGATGGAACACACAGCACGCTGCTGCTATAGTGTGGGGGGCAGAGGGAACACACAGCATGCTGCTGCTATTGTGTGGGGGGCAGATGGAACACACAGCACGCTGCTGCTATTGTGTGGGGGGCAGATGGAACACACAGCACGCTGCTGCTATAGTGTGGGGGGCAGAGGGAACACACAGCACGCTGCTGCTATAGTGTGGGGGGCAGAGGGAACACACAGCACGCTGCTGCTATTGAGTGGGGGGCAAAGGGAACACACAGCACGCTGCTGCTATTGAGTGGGGGGCAAAGGGAACACACAGCACGCTGCTGCTATTGTGTGGGGGGCAGAGGGAACACACAGCACGCTGCTGCTATTGAGTGGGGGGCAAAGGGAACACACAGCACGCTGCTGCTATTGTGTGGGGGGCAGAGGGAACACACAGCACGCTGCTGCTATTGTGTGGGGGGCAGAGGGAACACACAGCACGCTGCTGCTATTGTGTGGGGGGCAGAGGGAACACACAGCACGCTGCTGCTATAGTGTGGGGGGCAGAGGGAACACACAGCACGCTGCTGCTATAGTGTGGGGGGCAGAGGGAACACACAGCACGCTGCTGCTATAGTGTGGGGGGCAGAGGGAACACACAGCACGCTGCTGCTATAGTGTGGGGGGCAGAGGAAACACACAGAACGCTGCTGCTATTGTGTGGGGGGCAGAGGGAACACACAGCACGCTGCTGCTATTGTGTGGGGGGCAGAGGGAACACACAGCTGCTGTGCATGGAGGAGCCACCCTGGCGTGGGGAGCCGTGCTGGTCGCCGCGAACACGAACGTTTGCCGTGTACCGCGGTGCGCAGGGGCTGCTGCTGCTGCAGCAGCTGACCAAGGGGAACGCGGCGATCCAGAAGATCGTGGCCTTCGAGAACGCCTTCGAGAGGCTGCTCGACATCGTCTCCGAGGAGGGGCACAGCGACGGAGGTAACCGCCGCCGCCACTGCCGCTCTGATGCGCCTCCCCAGCGGGCACAGTCGCCTGTCGAGACGCACGTGGGGCGAGACGTGGGCAGGCGACGTGGTGACCTTGCTCAACGTCGAGACACGTAATGACTCTGTGTCCCCCGCTGCCTCCCCCCTTCCCCCCCCCCCCTCCCCTATTCCACTCCTTCCCCAGGTTTCCCTCATTAGGTTGGTTGTTCTCCTGCTTCCCCAGTTCCCCCCCCCTCCTCCCTCCATTTAAATTTTCATCCTCTCCCCGACAGGATGTCCCCACTTGGCTGTGGCAGTTGGCTCGGTTTGTCTCACCTTTGACCCCCCCCCCCTCTTGTATATGGTTCAGTTGCGTTGGGACTGTCCTCCGTAAATTGTGACGCCTGGTTGAGTGAGCTGTGCGGCGCGCTGTACCGAGCTCTTGTTTTGTTCCAACAACAACAACAACAAAAACATTAACTTTGTCCATCGCTGCCGCGAGAAGTGCCGGTTTGTCGCTTGCTTCATGGGCGTTTTCGCGCCTGTGAGAGTGCCGTGGTTTGTGCCGGGGTCGGCAGGGATCGTGGTGGAGGACTGCCTGCTGCTCCTGCAGAACCTTCTCAAGAACAACAACTCCAACCAGAACTTCTTCAAGGAGGGCTCCTACGTGCAGCGCATGAAACCCTGGTTCGAGGTGACCGAGGAGAGCGCTGGCTGGTCGGCGCAGAAGGTCACCAACCTGCACCTCATGCTGCAGGTCGGCGCCAGCGGTGGGCACGCACGTGGCCGCCCCCGGGGGCCGTTTTGAATCGCCGGGAGCAAATACAAGAATTCCTCGTTTTTTTTACACGCTCGATGCGTCCCTGAAAGTTGGCGCGCAAAGCGAAAAACCGCGTTTAAGCGAGCGATATGCCGAGTTACTGAATCACGTTAGCGCTTTCAAATCGGCCTAAAGTCGGTCATCCCACGGCGGTAGAAAGAACGAGGGTGCGTCGCCGAGTACTGTATCACTCCACGCGCTGTATCGTTCAGCGTACTGTATCATACTGCCCAGCCACGTGGCTCAAGAAAAGTAGTTTGTCGTCAACCGCTCGGAAACCGCGTTTATAACAGTGCGTGCTCGTTTTACCCAGGAAAGCCTCGCCCCGGTACGGCTCTTGCTTAAATGCCTCGGCAAATGCATCGCGTCTACAACGTTCGAAGGGCACCCCCAGCGGCAGCTCTCCCTGTGCAGCGCAAGGATCTCTCGGCACCGGCCTGCGAGTGGGCATTTGCCTGCTGCCAGGAGGGGGGGGGGCGATTTTACCCCGGGTATTTCAAATTGAGTCATTTATCTGCTGTGTGAGTTTTCATCAAATTACAGCGCCCCCTACTGCGAAATACTTGGCGGTACCCTGCTGCCAAAAGGGTCTTTACGCTTAGTGAGGCTTTCCGGGGTGATCAAGCATAACAATATTAATAATGGTGGTAATAAGGCATGTTTTCTGACGAATGTTGTGAGTGTGTTTATTTGTGTGTTTGTGTACCATGCCGGCCTTCATTTTTTGGCTGTTCTCTCCTCCCTGCGCCCAATCTCGCTTTCGCTCCTTACCTCTGTTTGCCCCCTTACTCTGGAACAAACTCCCTCTCCACATCCGACTCTCCCTTTCGCTCTCCTCTTATACCCACCACCCTCGGGTCCTATCTGTTTTCTCTACTCCGCCTTTCCCCTTCCTTTTTCCGCCACCCCTACCAGCACCGCCTAACGCCCCTCCACTGCCGCAGCCTCCACCTCGCTGCCTCCTCCCTCGCCACTACCCGATCCTCCCCATCCCCTTATCTAGCCATTTTGTCCTGTAGTCGGCAAGCATTGTCAAGCGCCTTGGTGAAAGGCGCTTTATAAAACCAAAATTGAATAGAATCGGTGCTCGCTAACAGCACTTGCCCCAACAGTCTGTTTAGGCTATAGGGGGGATCTTTGTCTAACCGCGCGTGCACGGGTAACACTGCGTGTGTCTCCATGTGCCGCCACCGCCCCTCATCCCCCCGCACCCGTCCCGCCCCACGACCGCAGCTTGTGCGGACGCTGGTGTCTCCGGCGAATCCGGCGGGCGCCGTGGCGGCGTGCCAGAAGGCCATGTTCCAGTGCGGCCTCCTCCAGCAGCTGTGCGCCATCCTCATGGCCACCGGCGTCCCGGCGGACATACTAACCGAGGCAAGGGCCCCCGGAGGCAGCCTCCCCATCGCACCGCGTCCCCGGCGCCCGGTGTCTCGTCCCGTCACCCGACACTCCACGCGGACCGCTGTGGAGGACGCGTGCGCTCGCTGACGCGTGTGTCCGTGTTGCGCGCTGTTGTCTCAGACGATCAACACGGTGTCGGAGGTGATCCGAGGGTGCCAGACGAACCAGGAGTACTTTTCGGCGGTCAGCGCTCCCTCCACGCCGCCGAGGTGCTTGCCGCCCACCCCCACCTTGGTTCCCTCTCCCCACCCTGCCACCCCCCGCCCCCTTCGTGTGTGTGTGTGGGGTATTTTACATGTTCGCGGGGGGGGGGGGGGGGGTCTGCGGTTGTTAACGGTGGTGCTTTGTTGTTGCGCTTGTGCATCATTTGTGGTTGATTGTGGCGTGTGCACGATTGGTTCTTGTGGTTTGTACCGTCGCAGTAGGTTCTGTCTGTGGGACCTTCTTGCCAGTATCAAAGTATGAAAAATAACAATAGGTTTCGCCCTTTCTGGTGTTAAAATATTCAAACGCCAAATAGATACCTTTTTGCATTAATCACACAGAGTACTTGTGGCAAAAAAAAAAAACACACTTGCGGTGTGCGATTGGTAGTTGTGATTGTTGTGACCGTGCGCCGTGGTTGCCCGTGGGGGTGGCGTGCAGGCCGGCGCTGGTGGTGCTGCTCATGTCGATGGTGAATGAGCGGCAGCCGTTTGTGCTGCGCTGCGCCGTGCTCTACTGCTTCCAGAGCTTCCTCTACCGCAACCCCGGGGGGCAGGGCCAGATCGTTGCCACGCTGCTCCCCTCCACCATCGACGGTGCCGCCCCACGCCCACCCCCACACGATGCGCACAGTCCATGGAGGGGGGGACGACCACCAACGCCAACCCCCACGCAATCCTCCTAACCGCTCACCCTCGCCGGTTTCACCAAAACCACCCTCATCTCACCAACCTCACCCCCTATCTAACCAACCCTGCCCCCACACCTGCTGTTGAGGCATGCGCTCTTAGCGAGCGCCTGTTAAGGCGGACATTGCGCAACGAAGGGGCGGTGTGGACAGCACCACGGCCAGCCACCTTTGTCCCACAAGCGCTGATGTTTTATACACGATACGAGGTGATGAAGATTATGATGATGAAAAAGGTTATCGTGGTGGTGGTGGTGGGAGTGATCACGTTGATAGGGGATAGGGGTGTGTAAGAACAGTTGTCTTGGTGTGTCAATAATGATGATGATGATGATAGCGATAGTGATTATAATCACCACTGTGAAAGTATTGCGTGATAGCGGTAGTATTGGTGGTGGTAGTGATGTTGGTGTAGTGTATCGTGTGTGTGATAGTGATTGTGGTGGTGGTGCTTATGATGATGATGGCGGCGGCGATGATGTTGACCAGGGTGCGTGGGTGCGTGTGTTTGCGCGTGCGTGCTGGCACAGCCAGCGCCATCTCTGCGGGACAGCTGCTGTGCGGGGGGCTGTTCTCGGGCGACGCTCTCTCCAACTGGTGCGCCGCCGTGGCGCTGGCGCACGCCCTCATCGGCAACGCCGCCCAGAAGGAGCAGCTGCTGCGCGTGCAGCTCGCCACGTCGCTGGGCAACCCGCCCGTGTCGCTCCTGCAGCAGTGCACCAGCATCCTGTCGCAGGTGCTCGCCGCAAACAACTTCACCGCCCACGAGTAAACGAGGCGTGTGGGCGCTCCCACCTCTTGGCCCGGCGTGGAAGGAGAGGCCAAGTACCCTCTAGAGGGGCTCCCCCCTCGAGCTGCCTATTGTGCGAGGCCCTTATTTGTCAGCATTTGTCAGCAAGCAATTGCAGGGGCTGCACCTCTGTCTTTTATATGGAGGCTGTACACTAGGCGAGGTGGGGTGGGGGGGGGGGGAGCATTGTCTTGACTCGCGGATGGATAAATGTCATTGTCGAGTGAATTTCTGCGCAAATTGCCATTGAGGAATTGTCGCTCATCTCCTGTTTCCAGCAGCCCTCAGCCATTGGTGGTAATTGCACATTCCCAAGGCATGGCCGAGTTTATCCACAGCAAAATCACTGTTGACTTCCATGCAAAGTGGTATTAATTTTATCACCCCCCTCCCCCTGCCCGGAGTGCGGGATGATGGGTCGAGTCAACCCTCACAACCCGGATTCGAACTCACAACTTCCCCATTACGAGCCGCTAGCTCCACCATTGAGCCACCTGGCCGGGTCGCAATGCAGCGCGGGCAGCTGCACCTCAACGCGCACACCCCCAGTCGCTTGGGGCACTGCAAGGCGTCCGTGTGGCGACAGCAGTGACTCAGCACGGGCAAGGCAATTAGAAACGCTTCGCCGCTGCCATGCCGGAGATATCACCCACTGGTACCCGATTGGTGTTGCTAAGACGCTTGCGGTGCGGGTGAACGACTAAAGAACCGCCTGCATGTTTTGTCCTCTCTACGATGCGCTCCAGCGTTGGTGGGGGGTGGGGGGGGGCGGCCATCTGAGACGACCTGCACGACCCTAACGTCAGTGCTTACGGGCCCCCTCCCGCCCCCCCACTCCCCGCACCACCGCTCTCCTACCTGTATCTCACCCCACTCTGCTCCCTTCCTCCTCCCCGTGTGCCCGTTACGGAAACAGGGCGACAAGCTGGTGAGACGGGTAAGTGTGGCTCGCGTCCTACCCCCACCTCCACCACAGGGGGCGCCGGAGGCACCTAATTTCCCACCCCCCCCTCGCCAACCCCTCCCATCGACTAACCCCCTTTTCCTGTTTAACTCACGTCGTCTGCTCACCTGTGGCTCACCTGTGGCTTACCTATGAGCCTGTGTCATTGCTGTGGGTTTTTACCAATAACGTCTTCATGTCCTATTACCGCTAAACCGGGGCTATTAATGCTTTTGTGGTTGCATTGTCCTTGCACTGGTTCGCCTTTTGGTGGTCTTTTCTTTAGCACTGGTGAAACATTTCCGCAAAAGGAGGCTGTTTCGTGCAGGCCAATGAGTTTCAAGGACGGTGCATACTCTATAAAAGCATATTTGTTTGCGTTGTTTCCCTACCACAAGTGTGTGTGTGGTTATGCAGACATGGTGCCGTGTCATTGGCGTCTATTTGGTGTTTGGACACCTTAACATCCGTGTTCACGCCGGACAGGACAAAGCCCCTTTTTTTATTGGCGAGATGGGTGCCGTAGTTTTCACGTCTTTAGGCGGTGGGGGTGTCCCAACGCCAGCGCCGTTGGGCCCCGATTGCTGTCTGCGTGTGGGTTGCGGGTGGGTGCCTGCGGAGACGGAGTTGGGGGTGTGCCTAACAACTTTGTTGTCCTAACAACTGTGTCCCAGGGCTTGTGTCGGAGTTTGTGTTGGCGTTTGCGGTTTCTTCTAATCGTGTCTCACGCCACTGCCCTCACTCTGCACCCATGCTCTGCACAGCCTGCCGTGATGTTTAATTGATTGGTTACCACCTCAGCCCCGGTGCGGCTTGGAGCGGCTGTCACTGCTCCCCAGTCTCCTCCGTTCAAACACAGATCGAGTTGTTACGTGCTGCACGCGACCGATTATTGGTAACCTCCTCCCGCGTGATGTTGACAGCGCAAATTTGAATGGGACACAGACAAAGGTGCCCCTGCATGGCCTCTAACAAGCTGTTGGGGACAGGTGCCGTTATTGAGCACCGATGAAGATCATCGGTGTGGCACACGGAAAGGGGGTTGGTGGCCAGCACCACGCCCGGTGGCCTTTTTCTACAAAGTGCAGATCTATACACACGAGTGTTTACACACTGCACCCAGGTACTCATTTAGGGCTGAGTTCACCTAGGGTGGTGCCTGTAAGCTATTGTTATTTCTCTGGGATGCACACCTATGCACACAGCACACAAGCACAATAGCTCTATCTCAATGTTAATCATCGCTCTGTACGTCCAGTGGGGATGTCTTTGCCAATCGTCAGGCGCATGGAGCGTGTGTTTTAACCATTGAATGGAGACGAGTGTTAAATCGTTCACTAACATCTCGCAGTGCGCACGACTGGGTGACCCCCCACCGTAAAGTGGTACAACTTGCCCTCCAGTGCGAGCGAGCAAACGTAGGTCCGTGCACCTGTAAGCGCCGCGAGAGAGCCCGTGTTGGCTGTGCGGGTTTGGCAGTGGTTGGCAGGGGATGGTGGTGGTGGGAATGGGGGAGCGGGGTAGTGGGGGCGTGGTAGGTGAGGCGGGGGTGGGGGGGGGGGCTGCGTGTATGGAGCGAGTGCCGTTCGCTGCAGTGCTCGAGTCCACCGCTCTCGGCACGATGATCGCCGGGATGTTTGGGCAAGGCTGCTCTGCCGGATACGCGGACAGATGTCCGGCCGCGTTCTCCTTCGGACGTTCGCTCGCTCGCACGGGTGCTCCGTCTGCCGGATGTTCGTCCGGATTTTTTGGCCAGGCGCCTCAGCTGGATGCTCGGGCAGATATTTGGCCGGATATTTCGAGCAGACGTGAAGCCAGATTGTTTGGCCAGAGTTTTTTTTGTGGGACGCTCGGCCAGGTTATTGCTCGGATATCCGCGCAGATATTTGTCCGTATTGTCATCTGGATAATTGGCCAAATTGTCGGTCAGATATATGGCCGACTGTTCGACCAGATATTTAACTGGATTGATGTCTGCATTTTTAGCAGTATGCTCAACCCGGTTATTGGCTAGATAGTCGGCTGGATATTTGGCCTGATCCATCGTCTGGCCGCTTGGCGGGTTGCCCAGTTGGATGCTTGATGGATCACGCTGGCGCCCTTGCTGGCTCCAATGGCGACGGCCGATGGTGTGCGCCCCGCGTTGGTGAAGGGGGCGGTACTTCAGAGAGGCGGTGTCCTGTGTGCGTGTGTGCTCCGCTCGTGCAGGGCAACAAGGTGCAGACGCGCGTGGGCCTGCTCATCCTGCTCTGCACGTGGCTCACGGACTGCCCCATCGCAGTCACGCACTTCCTGCACAACCCCGCCAACGTGCCTTTCGTATCCTGCCGTCAGGGAGGAGGGGTTGGAGTCTTCTAGTCAAACAAAAAAAAACTACGGCTGGGCGTTGGAATGATCTTACTGTCACGGTACATGCATCGATTGAAAATCACTAGATTATAAAACGTTCACAATGCCACTGTATATTCACACCACTGTAGTTTTTATATGTTCACATCATATAGGTTTTGATCACTAGATTCACGACATTCACACCAGTATAGATTCTATAGATTGACACCGCATAGACTTGCACCAATGTAGATTCAACCCCGACGTGGCGTCTCTGCTCCACAAGGGCAAATACAGAAAGACAGACAAGCAGGTACACAGACAGATGGGCAGGCACACACAGACAGGCACGCAGACAGACAAACGGGCAGACAGACAGTTGGACACATCGCGGTCGTTGCGCTGCTGGTCTTTGCACTGGCCCTTGACGGCGCTCGCTGCAGCTCACGGGACAGATCTCGGAGAACCTGGGCGAGGAGGAGCAGCTGGTGCAGGGCTTGTCGGCGCTGCTCATCGGCATCTGCATCTTCTACAACGACAACTCGCTCGACAGCCACACGAGGTGCCGCTACCCAGGAAGGCTTCACCGAGCCTCAAGACTCATTAAGTGTTTCACAGTATGGAGTGGGACGTTGCTGTTGCGTGTAATCCCAATTGAGTAATTTTTACAGGTCATTTTTCAGCATTGGGTTTTTGGCAAATACCGGTTACATTGCATGGGTTTATATATTTTTTGGCTTGCTATGGGAGGAAATCCGGAGAACCCGGAGGATATCCATGCCCCCTGTGATCAGTGTGTTACACCTTTGTTGTGACCTGTGCGTCACAACACTCACTCTGCGTGGGACCTCCTTTGCCCCCCCCCGCCCTTAAACCACTGGCTGCGGATGGCTCAGACCGAAGCTGAAGCAGCTTGTGGAGAAGCGAATCGGCAAGGAGAACTTCCTGGAGAAGCTGGCGGCCGTCTCCAAGCACGACCTCTACTCCAAGGCGTCGCAGAAGCCCCAGCCGGCGTTCCCCGGGCCCGAGCAGGTGTTCTTCGACCACGAGTTCACGCAGATGGTCCGCGAGATTGAGGGTGCGTTGTCCGCCTGTCTGCCTGTCCACATCTCCATCTGTTCATCTGTCTGTCTGCTTGACTGCCTGTCCCTCTGTTCATCTGTCTGTCTGCTTGACTGCCTCTGTTCACCTGACAGATGAACGGTTCGTCTGTTTGTCTGCTTGCGTGTCTACATGTGTGTTTGTCGCTCTGTGTCTCTCGGACAGATGAACAGAGACAGAGAAAGATGACAGTCGGTCTCTGTGTTGATTCATCTGTCCTTAAATGTCTGCCTGTCACTCTGTCTACCTGTCTGTATGCCTGCCTTCCAACCTGTCCTGTCTTATCTTCATACTCACACTTGTAAGCCAGCATTGTCTCCTCCGTCTCTCCAGTAGTCCATCTGTCAGGTCGACTGCCCCATCCGTCTGTCATCTTCTCCGTCCGTCGGTTTGTTTGAGCGAGTGGTGGGGTTGTGACAAGACCGCCTTTCATTGCGCCCCCTCCCTCCCCCCGCGCGCGTGGCGAACCCAGGCTCCATCGTGAAGGCCGTGCAGAAGTCAGCGGAGGAGGACCGCAAGGAGGAGGAGGTGCACAAGGCCATGCAGCAGCACGACAGCGTCATGGCGCAGTACAAGGAGCTCATTCGCGAGCAGGTGAGAGGCTCGGCCCACCCCTCCGTGTGGACTGGAGTGGGGGCGTGGGTGCGGAGTGGGGGCTCGGTGGTGGCAGAACGATGTGTGGCGCTGTCCCGTGTACTGCACACTCGGATTTGGGGGAGGGGTGGGAGGGAGTGGTAGCTCGTGATCTGTACTGGTATCGGTGTACGGGACGCTCGGATCGGGTGATGGTAGACTCGCACGTGTATCGGTATTGATTGGGCCACGGTGATGAATAATATAACACTTAGTTCGGCGCGGTGGTGGGGCATCGTAATGCGCGTGATGGAGGTGGTGTTACGTGACGCGCGTGGTACAGGACACTCAGATCGGGGAGTTGAAGAAACAGGTGGCGTCGCTGGGCATGCAGCTGGAGCAGGCGCAGGCCACCGTGAGCCAGCAGGCGGCGCACGTACAGCAGCTCAAGGACCAGTACAACCTGCTCAAGGTTCAGGCCGGTAAGTCGCACTCGCACGCACAGGGCACACAAAGACAAAGGATATGGACGGACGGAGAGACGGAGCTAATCTATGTATGTATGTTGAACTCCTATCGCACTGTATGTAATCAACCGTGCTAATCGGAGGTGCTTATGTATAAACTTGTTGAACATTCGTTGGAAAGGGTTAAGAACAAACAACGACAGCCGCCATTCGCCGCTAAGTGGTGGTGGTGGTGGTGGCATATCACCACAGCACTTGTGCCAGGCTAAGTGCACTTTGAGGCCACATGAGATGTCAAAGGCTCGCTGGCAGGAGGAGGTAACTGGACAGACCCAGGTACCATGGGTTGGCTCACTGAGATGACTCACTGATAATTAATTACTGGCAGATGCCAATAGACATACAAGATAACACAGATCCCCTTTAAAGTCTTAACAGACTGTTGGGGCAAGTGGTGTTCGCGAGCACCTATGAAGGCCGGCACGGCACACGAGGGGGTGGGTGGCCAACACCACGCCCGACCGCCTTTGTCTCCCGAATGGAGATGTATACACACCGCCAGGTACTCATTTTAAGCCGAGTCAACCTAGGGGAGGCCCAGGACAGGTTCAGATAATCGTCACTGGCATTGGTGGCCGTGAGCAGGAACCGAGTCACCAGAGTGCGGCGCGCTAACCGCTGCGCAACCGCATACGTACACGGCACGCACGCACAAAGGCGCGCACGCGCGCAGGACCTCTGGCGACGAGTGTTGACGTTGCCATTGGCTGCGCCGGGCAGGAAAGGACGGGCCGCAGGCCGCTCACGTGGAGGTGAACGGGCTGGGCGCCGGGGCCGACGGGGACGAGGCCGCCGAGCAGCTGCAGAGGCTGCGTGCCGAGCTGGAGGAGCAGAGGACGCGTGCCGCTCACGCCCTCGGCCTGCTCGCCGAGAGGGAGGCGCAGCTCGGCGCGCTGGTGACTCGCCTACGCACACACGCAAAGACAAAGATCCCCCTTATAGCCTTGACAGACTGGAGGAGCAAGTGCTGTTCGCGAGCACCTATTAAGGCCGGCATGGCACACGATGGGGTGGGTGGCCAGCAACACGCCCAGCCGCCGTTGATTCCCCAATGTTGATGTTTACACGCAGCACCAGGTTATTACGGAAGGCTCTGTTGAACGAGGGGGAGGCCCAGGACTGGTTTAGATATTCGTCACTGGTTTTTGATGTGAGCAGGAATCGAACGCTGGTCGAACTTGCCGGGTTCGGAGCGCAGTGCGCTTACAACTGCGCCACCACTCTCACGCATTCGCAGCAACATCAAACCCCATTCGCCACTAAGTGGCGGTGACGTCACCACGGCGCTTGTGCCAGGCTATGTGCACTTTCAGGCCACGTGAAGTGTCGAACGCCCGCTCGCAGGAGGTCCACGGGACATACTCGGGTGCCATGAGTTGACTGACTGAGATGACGGGCAGCTGCACCACCTGTGCACACGCACACATATACGCATACACGCACGCACCGTGAGCAAACCACAAAGCCAACACCTCGACCCGCACGTGGACACTCACGCCTTCGCCTGTGACGCCCCCACCCCCTCCCTCCACCGCGCGTGTCATCTTCGGCAGAAGTCGGGGGTCGCGGTGTCGGGAGACAGCGACCACGCAGACGCCCCCGGCAACCAGGTACCACGGCGGGGCCTGCCGGGCGCCATCGCCGGTCATCCCCCCCTCCCCCCTCTCCCACCTCTCCCCCTTGGGCCGTCGCCGGGCGAGGTACCGAGCGTCGACGGGAAGCGGCCGAGCAAAGCGAGCCGTCACACGGGTAGTCGGTCGTGGTGACGAAGCTGCATCCTGCGGGACGTTGTGACGTCACAACGTCCCACGTGCCGGCGACTTCCCTGTGACAGACAGTAACTTGATACGGACACGAGAGTGGTGTGTAGTGGTCTCACCGCTGTGTGGTGGTGTGTGTGGTGGTGTCGCTGCTGTGTGGTCTTGTGTGTGGTGGTATCAACGGTGTGTCGTGGTGTGGGTGGGTGGTGGTATCACCGGTGTGTCGTGGTGTGTGTGTGGTGGTATCACCCGCTGTGAGGTCTTGTGTGTGTGTAGTGGTCTCACCGCTGTGTGGTGGTGTGTGTGGTGGTGTCACTGCTGTGTGGTCTTGTGTATGGTGGTATCACCGGTGTGTCGTGGTGTGGGTGGTGGTATCACCGCTTTGAGGTCTTGTGTGTGTGTGGTGGTATCACCGGTGTGTCGTGGTGTGGTGGTGGTATCACCGCTGTGAGGTCTTGTGTGTGGTTGTATCACCGCTGTGTCGTAGTGTGTGTGGTGGTGTCACCACTGTGTGGTGGTGTCACTTGGTGTGGTGGGACCACAGGAGGTGGAGGCCCTAAGGAGCCGGGTGTCGGCCCAGGAGAAGGAGCTGGAGCAACTGAAGGGCGAGCGGAGTGACCTGCAGGAGCGACTTCAAGCCGCAGTACGTCCACAACGTCACCGTATCCACCGACTCCACCTCCGCATCCACCATCGTCACCCTCACCACCTCGACCCTCACCACATTCACCACCCACCTTCATCATGACCACTGTTTCAAAATCACGGTTGCCATCTTCAGGATCCGCAATTGATTTGCCCCTGCGCAATTGATTTGCCTCTCATCCCACTACTCCCCTCCACTCTCCTACCTCTAATCTCACTCTACTCCCCTCCACTCTCCTACCTCTCACCCCACTATTCCCTCCACTCTCCTACCTCTCATCCCACTACTCCCCTCCACTCTCCTACCTCTCACCCCACTACTCCCCTCCACTCTCCTACCTCTCACCCCACTACTCCCCTCCACTCTCCTACCTCTCACCCCACTACTCCCCTCCACTCTCCTACCTCTCATCCCACTACTCCCCTCCACTCTCCTACCTCTCATCCCACTACTCCCCTCCACTCTCCTACCTCTCATCCCACTACTCCCCTCCACTCTCCTACCTCTCATCCCACTACTCCCCTCCACTCTCCTACCTCTCATCACTCTACTCTCCTACCTCTCATCTCACTCTACTCCCCTCCACTCTCCTACCTCTCATCCCACTACTCCCCTCCACTCTCCTACCTCTCATCCCACTACTCCCCTCCACTCTCCTACCTCTCATCCCACTACTCCCCTCCACTCTCCTACCTCTCATCCCACTACTCCCCTCCACTCTCCTACCTCTCATCCCACTACTCCCCTCCACTCTCTCCTACCTCTCCGCCCACTACTCCCCTCCACTCTCCTACCTCTCATCCCACTACTCCCCTCCACTCTCCTACCTCTCATCTCACTCTACTCCCCTCCACTCTCCTACCTCTCATCTCACTACTCCCCTCCACTCTCCTACCTCTCACCCCACTCTACTCCCCTCCACTCTCCTACCTCTCATCCCACTCTACTCCCCTCCACTCTCTCCTACCTCTCATCCCACCCTACTCCCCTCCACTCTCCTACCTCTCATCTCACTCTACTCCCCTCCACTCTCCTACCTCTCATCCCACTACTCCCCTCCACTCTCCTACCTCTCATCCCACTACTCCCCTCCACTCTCCTACCTCTCATCACTCTACTCTCCTACCTCTCATCTCACTCTACTCCCCTCCACTCTCCTACCTCTCATCCCACTACTCCCCTCCACTCTCCTACCTCTCATCCCACTACTCCCCTTTACTCTCCTACCTCTCATCCCACTACTCCCCTCCACTCTCCTACCTCTCATCCCACTCTACTCCCGATTCACATAGAGGCTCACAGACACGCAAAGATTCACACAGAGACGCACAGATTCACACAGAGACATATCGCCTCACATAGAGTCCCCAGAGCCTCATATAGAGACCATGGTTGAGCGTGTTTATAAATCAGGCACGTCCTCGCTCTTCACGGCGCCTGTAGAGGCTACAGAACTTGACCACCTGCGCCACTCATGCCTCTGGTGTTCTCCGCCCCCCCACCCCCCCCGTACCCCCCGCCCCCGCCCCACAGGATGCACGGGCGTCCGCCCCCGGGCTGGCGCTGGCCCCTGGCGACGGCGACGCGGCGAGTGGTGGCGCCGCGGCGAAGCTGGGGGAGCTGGAGTCGCACGCCTCCGCTCTCGAGCAGGAGAACGAGCAGCTCAAGGTGGGGGGCGCCGCCTGGCACAGCCGGCCCCGGCAGCGCCAGGGAGCCCGTCCGCGCACAGCTTTCTCGTGGACGACCGTGATGATGATGAGGATGATGATGACCGTATTTTGCGTCCGAACTCAGACATTGGGTATTTTGACACAGACGTCGGATGGACAACTGCAGGAAAATTAAAAGGTGCGGTGTCCGGAAAAATGTAAGGAACTGGAAAGGGAGGGGGGGAATACCTCGCCGAGAATGGCTTGACGACCACAAAAGAGATCGGCGCCTGAGAGATGTCGTGATACTTGAGCATAATGGCACAAGACAGGGGAAAGTGGAAACAAAATGACGAAATGTGCCGTGGACACCTGTGGGCAATCTGCCCATGGATCATGATGATGACGGTAGGACATTCGATCTGGCAGAGAGAGGGGGGGGGCTTTCCTATGGATTTCTGGCAGTCCACCAGTGTTGGCTCAAGTAGTCCCTGACACATGAGACCGTGTATCCAAATACGGTCCAGGGTTGTGCTTGTGTTCAACCATTGCTGCTGAAATGTATGCACTCCCAGAAGGCCGTGCCACTGATGGGATGAGTAAAGAAAAATGGACATGTATGTGAAAGGGGCGTATTATCCGCTTATCTATTGCTAATCACGAATGGTGGTGGTGACAGTTGTGAAAGTGGTTGCTACGGTGGTGATGGTCGTCGTTTTGGTGATGAAAGTGTTCATGGAGTTGATGGTGGTCGTGGCGTTCGTGGTGGTCATGGCGATGATGGCGGTAGACTTGGTGGTGGTGGTGATGATAATGTTGTTAACTATGAACGTGCTGGTGGTGGCGGTGGTGGTGACGTTGGCTGCGTCTCTGCCCAGGACACGGTGCGGCTGCTCACGGAGGAGAAGCTGGCACTGGCGGAGAGCGCGGGCGAGACCGCGCGCCTGCGCTTGGAGGTGGTGCGCCTCAACAAGGAGGCGGGCGACACGAGGAAGGAGCAGGACGACCTGCTAGTGCTGCTCGCCGACCAGGACCAGAAGATCATCGCGCTCAAGGGCCGCCTGCGCGAGCTGGGACACGCGGTGAGACGCGCACCGCACGCACCGCAAATACCGCGAACACAACGGCGCTTGACGCGGCTGTTTTGGCACCGATTCATGTCTGGCTTCATTTTGCCTTGTGCTTGATTTTGTTTTTTTTTCGCTCTGGTAGTTTCAGTGGGCCAGGTCACGCCCTCTCTTGAGTTGGCACCTGGTTACACAACATCGACTGTGACACGTGGCTCTGTGGGAAGTGTGGGGGTTCCACGTGCTATGACACGGGCTCTGTGGCATGGGATGCACTGCGGCACAAACTGCGTTGATGCCGGGTCGGTACTGTGGCACGTGCGTTGTGGCACACCGACGTAACGAATGGTGGCACGTTCAGTCGAGTTGACCGACACGCCGAGCGTGGTGTCGTGGTGACACTTCGGTACGTCGAGTTGTCGTGACGGCCGTGGCTCGTTGTGCCGTAGCCGCCTTGAACCGCTCGCTCGTGCCGTGGCAGGTGGAGAACGACGAGGACGATGATGACGATGAAGATGACGACATCTCGGAGGGCGGAGATGACGAGGGTGCGGGGGGCGACTCCCCGGATGAGTAGAGAGGGTCGCGCTGCGCGTCACGCGTCGCCGGCGACCCCCCCCCACACACACAGAGAGAGAGAGGAGGAACGGCGCAACCGTGACCAGAAGGACGTCGCACGTCCCCCCAGCCACCTTCCTCTCGCTCCCCAGCCACTGCCTTCGTCGTCCCGCTCCCCGCCTTCATCTCCCGCTCGCTCCCTTACCTTCATCTCCAACTCTGATCTCCCACCCTCCCCAACCCCCATCCCCCCTTTGTCTTCAATCTCCCTGCTCCGCTTCGAGGCGACGACGCGCGGCACCGGTAACGTTCACCCTCGTGCAGAAAACCGCTGCCTGGAGCGGACAGGGGTGAGGGTTGGGAGGGGGGGGGGGAGATGTGCGGAGGGGGGCCGGCCCCCTAGTGGGGGGCACCCCAGGGTTGTCCCTTTAGTCGCCGCACCCATCCCTCCAATCGCCGTGCCCCCCGCCACCGGCGCTGAGATGCCTCCCGCAGGACGGTTTGTTCACGAAACCCAGTAGAACAATAGAAGTGTTCCGGGGGCGAGATTGTCCACACGGTGTTCACGAGTTGACTGACGACGGCGGCGGCGGTGACAGCGGCAGCGGCGACCGTGTACTGCGATGTATACAAAGTATACTCTACTAGAGAGACGACGCGTGCGTAACGAAGAGGGGCGCGGCCGTGCGGGGCGCGCTGGCACTTGCTGCCGTGCGGGGCTCGCTGCCGTGCGGGGCTCGCTGCCGTGCGGGGCTCGCTGCCGTGCGGGGCTCGCTGCCGTGCGGGGCTCGCTGCCGTGCGGGGCTCGCTGCCGTGCGGGGCTCGCTGCCGTGCGGGGCTCGCTGCCGTGCGGGGCTCGCTGCCGTGCGGGGCTCGCTGCCGTGCGGGGCTCGCTGCCGTGCGGGGCTCGCTGCCGTGCGGGGCTCGCTGCCGTGCGGGGCTCGCTGCCGTGCGGGGCTCGCTGCCGTGCGGGGCTCGCTGCCGCTGCCCCAACGCACCGGAGTCAGGCCGCGAGCTGAGCGCGTCGTCGGTTGCGAGCGACGGGGGAATTCCGCTTGTCCCGTCGAGAGCGGCGGCGTGGTGGCCCAACTGGTTGCTCGGCTGTGGTGGACCCCCCCCTCCGCTCCCCCGGCATTCATGGGCACGGGAACAAGGGATTGATGAGTGTCAGCATTATGCAGAGTTGTTTTAGCAGGGCTTGTGGTTAGGCTTAGGAATGAAGGATTAGGGTTGTGGTTTTGATGTAGAGTTGGGAACAGTGCCCGGGCTTAGCCTTTGGGATAGGGTCTGATCTTGCATTTTAGATATTATTGAAATTATGGATAGAATTCTGGATAAGGTTGAGGCTTAGCGTGTTTGGGTTAGGGTTATGCGTAGGGTTGGGGTTAACGATAGGGTTTGGAGTTGGGGGCCCGGTCGAGGGACAGAGATGGAGTTGGTCTCAAGGGCTGTGATGGGCAGCTGCACTGCCTCTACCAGGGCAGCTGCACTGCCTGAACCAGGGCAGCTGCACTGCCTGAACCAGGGCAGCAGTGCTCCTCCACGCCCTGCTGGCCTGCAGCGCTCCCAGTGGCACGTGGTGGGGAGGAGGGGCCCTGGGCCATAGGCCCCCCCGAGGCGGGTGCCGTGGTAGTATTTAAGACGTGCGTCCACGTTGGTGCATATAGAGAATGTGTGTTGGATCGCAAGAAGAAGATATTTTAGGTTTCATCGATTTACTCGGTCTGGAGGCTGCCCTTCCCCCCCCCCCCCAGCCACTGGCTGTTGGTTTCGTATGTGATTCATAAAGCCGTTCCTACGACAAACTATTCTGCTGCTGTTGATTCTGGTGCCGCTGCTGCTTCTGACGGTGGCTAGGAGATGTTAACTCCGTTGCCTGGTATGGAGGAGGTGGTGGGTTCGATCCCGACCCCGACGCCTGCTGCTGTATATTTGGTGTTTGCGTGTCTCTCTCCCCGTGGATTTTTCTCCGGGGTCCTCCGGTTTTTCCCCTCCACATTTATAAACACGCGTTTAGGGCATTTGGCTGCTGTAAATTTCCACGTGATGAGCCACTTCATTGCGCTACCCCATTTGTGACCAGGTAGCTTCTGAAAAAAGTGGTTTATATAGCTCAGTGGGCCTCACCTGGTACAATACACAAAATAGACTTGGGAGTGACTGTTTAGACTCCTCAACCCAGAGACTATATACTCCAGCCACAGACTTGTATATAAAACACAACCCCTGCATAACAGTCGACCAGCAACAACACACACAGCCATACTTACTAAGATTTATTCATCATGCAGTGGTTACAGTTATCTCCATTAACACGTGTTACAGGTTAGTATAAGAAAAGCACCTGCAGGGGATAGGATGGACGAGGTTATCGAGTGTAGGGCTATGAATGCAAGCACACCGCTAGTGTTACAGTGAGGTACTCCTCTACAGTGTTACATAACCACAGTGAGGTACGCCTCTATAGTGTTACATAACCACAGTGAGGCACACCTCTATAGTGTTACATAACCACAGTGAGGTACACCTCTATAGTGTTACATAACCACAGTGAGGGACACCTCTATAGTGTTACATAACCACAGTGAGGCACACCTCTATAGTGTTACATAACCACAGCGAGGGACACCTCTATAGTGTTACATAACCACAGTGAGGTACACCTCTATAGTGTTACATAACCACAGTGAGGTACACCTCTATAGTGTTACATAACCACAGTGAGGCACACCTCTATAGTGTTACATAACCACAATGAGGTACACCTCTATAGTGTTACATAACCACAGTGAGGTACACCTCTATAGTGTTACATAACCACAGTGAGGTACACCTCTATAGTGTTACATAACCAGAGTGGTACACCTCTATAGTGTTGAACAGAGTGGTACACCTCTACAGTGTTGAACATCCAGAGTGGTACACCTCTACAGTGTTGAACATCCAGAGTGGTACACCTCTACAGTGTTGAACAGAGGGGCACACCTCTACAGTGTTGAACAGAGTGGTACACATCTACAGTGTTGAACATCGAGAGTGGTACACCTCTACAGTGTTGAACAGAGTGGTACACCTCTACAGTGTTGAACAATCAGAGTGGTACACATCTATAGTGTTGCACTACCAGAGTGGTACACCTCATCAGTGGTGAACAGAGTGGTACACCTCATCAGTGGTGAACAGAGTGGTACACCTCTACAGTGTTGAACAATCAAGAGTGACACACCTCTATAGTGTTGAACAATCAGAGTGGTACACCTCATCAGTGGTGAACAGAGTGGTACACCTCTACAGTGTTGCACTACCAGAGTGGTACACCTCATCAGTGGTGAACAGAGTGGTACACCTCTACAGTGTTGCACTACCAGAGTGGTACACCTCTACAGTGTTGAACATCCAGAGTGGTACACCTCTACAGTGTTGAACAGAGTGGCACACCTCTACAGTGTTGAACAGAGTGGTACACATCTACAGTGTTGAACATCGAGAGTGGTACACCTCTACAGTGTTGAACAGAGTGGTACACCTCTACAGTGTTGCACTACCAGTGCGAGTGGTCTCCGTGGTAGGCCGGCCGGGTTCCCCGCGTGTCTCCATCGCAACACGGCGCCTCAAACCCCCCCCCATGCCCCCGGCGCGTTCGCTGTTTACGCGAGAGGCCCTCGGTCCGCGACCGACCGACCGATCTATCGATTGAATCGGGGAAGCCGTAGCACAACCGTGAGAGGGAGACAGCCTCCTCCCCCCCCTCCCCCTTTGCTTTCACGGCAGTTGAAAGAGAAAAGGCGGCGAGGCTCGCAGTGGCCCCAGGGGGTGCAGACCCGCGCGCCACATTCCCTGGTGTGGTTCCCCCCCCGCCGCTCTAACGTCAACCGCTATGTGTGTATAAAAAAACAAAACCTTAGAGCCGCCCTATCGTGTGGCCAACGGAGGCCGCGAGGAGTTAATTGGTTTTAAATCGTGGCGGTGGTGGCGAGGGGACCACGCGCTATAAGCCGGTGCGCAAACACGTGCCCCGACGTTGCCCCCCCGAAACGTTGGGGCACGTGGCTGGTCCCTTCGTTGAGCCAGCAGCGTTCCATGTTTACGGAGGGGGGTTGCTGGGACTGCGGTGACCTTGAAGGCAGGAAGGGGGGAGGCATCTTTAGGCGGAGCTGTGATCGTGTTCATATCATCACCGTCGTCACCACCGATGACATCAACGTCACCACCGTGATGCCATCGTCACCATCGGCCACCTTGAAATCAAGCAATGTCCTCGCCACCATGTTACTACCGTGAATGCATCCTCGTGATATACCAGCACCATTACCGGTCAGCGTAGCGGCGGCGTAACTATCGCCAACGCTGACAAGATCACCATAGAAATATCACCGTCGCCATCATCGCCGACGGCATCATCACAGGCACCATCATCGGCAACTTGACCAGCAACGTTCATTCATCACCACCCATTATTTCATCATCGTCGTCGTCATTCACCCCGACATGATCACCATCGCTACAAATTAATAATCGGCATCATTACAGAAACCTTGTAGCTGATGGGCTGTCATTGTGCATGACGAGGTGAAGGCATGTGGTGGGGTTGCTGCACGTGTTGTTGTTGTTGCGGGGCAGGGGGCGGAAGGGAGGGTGGAGGTGCTTAGAAGAGCAGAGCCTCGTCCACGTCGTCTGTAAAACAAAGAGATCATCAGCACCACGAGTAACATCACCATCATTAACATCACATCACTGACGATCATCAATATCACCACCATCGATGTCGTCATCTCCACCATGGTCCCATTGGGTCTCCCTGGTCCCCCCCCCCCCCCCGGGTCCCACCAAGTCCCCACTGGGGGCCCACGTACCGGGCAGGAGGCCGAAGCAGGCGCCCCACTCGGGCAGGGAGATGAGGCGGTCTCCGTCGGCGTCGCAACGCAGGAAGAAGCGCGTGGTGCAGTGCTCCATGGGCACCAGCGGGGCCCGCAGCGGGGACAGCTCCGAGTGGGACAGGTACCTGGAGCGCGCCCAGCACACCGGGTGAGTGGGACAGGTACTTACACAGGTACCTGGAGCGCGCCCAGCACACCGGGTGAGTGGGACAGGTACTTACACAGGTACCTGGAGCGTGCCCAGCACACCGGGTGAGTGGGACAGGTACTTACACAGGTACCTGGAGCGTGCCCAGCACACCGGGTGAGTAGGACAGGTACTTACACAGGTACCTAGAGGGTGCCCAGCACACCGGGTGAGTGGGACAGGGACTTACAGAGGTACCTGGAGCGTGCCCAGCACACCGGGTGAGTGGGACAGGTACTTACACAGGTACCTGGAGCATGCCCAGCACACCGGGTGAGTGGGACAGGTACTTACACAGGTACCTGGAGCGCGCCCAGCACACCGGGTGAGTGGGACAGGTACTTATACAGGTACCTGGAGCGCGCCCAGCACACCGGGTGAGTGGGACAGGTACTTACACAGGTACCTGGAGCGCGCCCAGCACACTGGGTGAGTGGGACAGGTACTTACACAGGTACCTGGAGCGCGCCCAGCACACTGGGTGAGTGGGACAGGTACTTACACAGGTACCTGGAGCGCGCCCAGCACACTGGGTGAGTGGAACAGGTACTTACACAGGTACCTGGAGCGTGCCCAGCACACCGGGTGAGTGGGACAGGTACTTACACAGGTACCTGGAGGGTGCCCAGCACACCGGGTGAGTGGGACAGGCACCTACAAGGCGTAGAGATGCTCATCGTGCAGGGTGCTGGTATCCTGTGGGGGGTACGTGTTGTATGCCCATGTGCTGGCACCATGTACGGACACTCCGCGGTGGTTGCTACGCGGCGGTTGCCACGCGGCGGTTGCTACGCGGCGGTTGCTAAGTGCCGGTGCCGCGCGCCGTCGTCTTGCCTGTCGGCCGGGCGTGAGTCGAGCTGGGCGAACTGCCAGTGCACCGGGTAGATGTACATGCGGTAGTTCTTGACGAAGTCACGTTGCAGCAGCTCGCGCGTGTGGTCACCCTGCCGCAGGCGCCGCTCGTCGCTCACGATCTTCCGCAACTGCGGAAGCCAAACGCCGCCCCCCCACGCCCCGCCCGACGTGGTTAGCGCAGCGAGCAATTCACACGTGTACGGGCAACACGGCAACCGGGCCAATCGGTCGTCAAGTAACAACGCCGTTGTTCAACGCGCCCCACGGCTTTCTGCTCCCTCTCGGACAGAGCGAGAGCCGGAGAGCGATCCAGAGGCGCGGGAAACCACGGACGAGCGGGGAAGACAGCTAGAACCGCCCCCCGTCCAACCAACAATTGCCCAAGCTCTGTGGTCCTACATCGAGATGTTCGGCCAACTCCGTTTTACGTACAAAGACAAAGATCCCCGGTATAGCCTGAACAGACTGCTGGGGCAAGTGCTGTTAAGTGAGCACCTATGAAGGGCGGCACGGCACACGAGGCAGTGGGGAGGCCAACACCACGCCCGGCCGCCTTTGTCTCCCCAGGGGTGATGGTAACACACCACACCAGGTAGTCATTTTAGGCTGAGGCGACCTAGGGGGAGGCCCATGACCGATTCATATAATCGTCACTGGTGTTGGTGGCCGTGAGCAAGAATCGAACTCGGGTTGCCGGGTTCGGAGCGTAGCGTGCTCACCGCTACGCTACCGCTCTTTGTTTTTTATTTTTCGTACACACACACACACACGTATACTGTACTTGCACAACAACCCACGTCGCTGTGTTTGATGATGCGGGCATAGCCCGCGGCAGTTATCGTGGTGCGGGGCGATGTTGCCAAATGTTTTTTATTTTATTTTACCCAGTCCAGTAATCCGCGGTGTAATTTGGCAAATTCGGACCGTGGCGCCGGCACACGACGGCCGAACATTCTTGTTCAGGTGACTTCATGGCAGGGGGGTGGGGGGCGGTGGGACTATCCTATATCGTTCACCGTGAAACGTACGGGCACATGGTATTTTCACGGTTGACAGCGCACCGGCAGTATTAACCGGGACGGGCTGTGCGACTCGAAGCACGGACGTCGAACCCAACCCGCGAGAGCGCCACCGCTCAGCCGGGTGACCGCCCAGCCAGCCTGTGAGTCGGTCTGCCAGTCAGTCAGACTCCCCGACGCTTAACGAGTCAGACAGGCAGTCGGTCAGTCAGTCAGCCAATGAGCCCCGGCCCTGTCTCCGTACACGAGGTTTGTCACAAGCGCCCATAAACACAATCATACCGCCCCTTGCCCACCCCACTCACCCCGTACCCTCCGTATAACGCCCCACCCCCTCGTACCCCCTCGTTCTACCCGTGCTTCCACAGCACCCCCCCCCTTGTACCCCCCCATATACCCCCCTACTTACCGCTCTTGCCCCCCACCCCCCACCCCCGTGTCTCCTGTACCCCCCTGCCCCCCTTGCACCCCCCCCCCGTGCCGTGCCTTGCGCCTCTGCTTGTCGGTGAGCAGCTCTCCGCGCTCCTCATCCCTCTCGTACATCTGCACGACGACGTTCTTGAGCCAGTCGCGCATCCGCAGGGGAAACTCGGTCAGCTCCACGTCCAGGCACGGCGTGATCTCTGTGCCCCGGGTGGGGGGAGGTGGGGGGTGGGGGGACGTGGGGGGAGGTGGGGTAGGGAGGGCAGTGACATCAGAGCAGCATCACAGAGAGCACGACGGAGGACGTCACCGGACGTCACTGGAGACACCCGTTTGACGCACGCGCCATCACACCGCGCGCCGCGCTACAAACCCGGTGACCCGAGTTCGATTCCTGCTCACAGCCAACACCGGTGACGATTATCTGAATCGGTCCTGGGCCCCCACTAGGTCGACTCGGCCTCAAGTGAGTATCTGATGCGGTGTGCAAACACCGCCACTCGGGAGACAACGGCGGCCGGGCGTGATGCTGGCCACCCGCCCTCTCGTGTGCCGTGCCGGCCTTCATAGGTGCTGCTCACGCTAACCGCACTTGCCCCAACAGCCTGTTGAGGCTATGCGGGGGATCTTTGTCTTTGCATACCCTTGCAGGGCCCGATGTAGTCGAGGTGCAGGTGCCGCCCCTTCTTGGTGCCATCGAGGGCGCAGCGGTGGGCATCCAGATGGCAGCGCGACGGATATGTGTGGTTGTCCGTGCCACACAGCTGCACCACCACCATCAACACCATCATCGTCATTAACCATCAACGGCATCATCATTGCATCTCCGATTTGCACGTTTGGCCATGTACATTGCAGAAAGTTCAACATACATACCTATCATCGACACCACCACTATCATCATCATCGTCATGAATATCACCAACAATACCACCATCATCACCATCATTGAGCATGTGTGCCTATCCGTGCTGCAGAACTGCACGACCACAATCAACATCAACAACATTATCATCAGCATCATTAAGTGGATGTGGTTATAAGTGCCGTACAGCTGCACCACAATCTAGACGACCATAGACATCAATAAGAACAGCACCACCCCTATCATCACCACCATCAACAACATCCGCACTGACCTGGATCATTCCAGGATAAATCTTTTTGCAGATGACACGATACTGATTACTGCTGACCTCTCTCCGGATGACGTGATTGCTAAGCTACAGGGTGATTTCAACAAACTACAACATCAGCTAGTTGCTCTTAAACTAGTTCTGAATACCTCCAAAACCAAGGTGCTATGCTTCTCACCAGGACTAAAGCAGGAAGTTATTTTTCCCCAATTTCATTCCTTAAATAATTATCAAATAGAGCAAGTCAAGATCTATACGTATCTTGGGGTCATCCTGGATTCAAAACTGAATTTTGAAGATCACATTGATTATATTGGTAAAAAGACAAAAATATAAATTGGTTTTCTGTATCGACATAAGCACTGCTTCCCCCCAATGTTCCGTTTGGAATTGATAAAAGCTACCATACTGCCTCTACTTGACTACTGTGACATCGTGTATAAATCAGCCCCAAGTACTGTACTGAAGAAGCTTGATTCCATCTATCACTCGGCCTTAAGATTTACATTGAACTGCCCATATAGGACTCACCACTGTGATCTCTACATTGGGTCAAACTTAACATCTCTTAATGTTCGACGGCTTGTACACCAGATCTTATTTATTCACGATGTACTTACGAAAAGATCCGCAGACTACCTGCTGGATCTCCTCTCTGTTTCGAAGAACAAATTTGACCTCAGGCCTTCGCTCATTTAACAGCTTCACATTCCCTATTGCCGTACAAAAACTGGAGGAAGGGCCTTTGCTATTGATGCCCCCAGGGTCTGGAATGCTATTGCCAATAAACTGCAACTTGAATCGCTACCAATGAGATCTTCTCTCAAAACTGCTCTAGAGGAGTTGTACACCCCTAGCTGCCACTGCTATTCATTGGCGTAAAATAAAATGTTTCGCTCCGGATGACGCTGCAAAGTATTATCTGTATTTTGATTTAGCGTGCTGATCTTAAAGGTGCGTTGAAAAATTTGATACTCCGACTGATGCTTCTGTTGTTGTGGAGTAACTCATGCAGCCAGCTATGGCTCTAGGATTTGGTGTTACATGTTATTTATGTAGTTTTTTGTAAAAATTCGGTCACAGTCCCTATGATCACTGTTACATTGCAATTATGGCTTTATTTTTTGGTGATTTCGAAAAGTTTTTTGGTTTGGACATGTTTGTTTTGTTGTAGTACGGAGTTAGACTGACGTCCTTAATCTAAGTTTTCTTGTGGTTGTTGTTGTTTGACTTGCATACCACTGGGATTTTTTGCACACAGCGTTGGTGTACAGTGCTTTTTTCAGGAATATTTTGATGTTTTTTTCATGGAGTTTCTGTTTGCACAGTCGCACTTTAAGATGTTTTTCTTGTTTGTGTTTTTATTTTTTTGTTTGTTGTGGTTGCACCCGATTCAAGAGCCGAATGGCTCACAGGACTATACCAAAATAACAAACTGAAAGTGAATCAACAATAGCACCGCTACCATCACCACCTATCGACATCAACAGCACGATGTTGCTGCCGATGGTGGTACGGTTGTTGTTGTTAGTTTCATAAAAAAAGGCCTTTCACCAGCATGGAGCTGAGCTCTTGTGAACAGGCGATGATGGTGGACGTCATAAGCCAGCGAAACCTCGGATAGACAATCGTCAACATTTTGTTCGCTTCTCAACACCCCTCCTCCTCCCCCCTTGCTCCCCCTTCCCCCCATCCCCATCCTTCTCTGGTATGGCAGAGAAATCAAATCACTTGGCGTGTGAGCACACTGACGTAGCAACTTGATTTGGTTGGCTCTGTCGCTGGGTGGTGGAGGGGAACTGCTAAACGTTTTACATGATACCTACGACACGATTTAACCCAACAGAAACTAATTGCGGATAATTGTTATTGTTGGCTGCGATGACGATGTTGATGTTGCCGTTAATGTTGACAATGTTGACGACGATGATGACGATGGTGGCGTTGACGATGAAGGCATCACCCACCATGGTGTCAACACTGCTGCTTGACTCGCAGGTGTCGGCGCTCTGGCAGATGCAGACAGGACGCGACTCCACGTCCACCTCGCACACACGGCCCGGCTTGCAGGCGAACCCCAGGCACGGGTCTATACCGAGACACGGAGACGTGGGATCACGGGGTCATTGAGACACAGGGACACGGGGTCATGGGGACGTGGAGACACGGGGTGACGGGGACACGGGATCACGGGGTCAATGAGATGCGGGGTTATGGGGTCATTGAGAAACGGGGTCATTGAGACACGGGGGCATGGGGACATGGGGACATTGAGACACGGGGATACGGTGATGCGGAGACACGGGGTCACAGGTAATTGAGACACATGGACATGGGGTCATTGAGACACGGGGACATGGAGTCACGGGGTCATTGAGATATGGGGTCACGGGGACATTGAGACATGGGGTCACGGGAACATTGAGGTATGGAGACACAAAGACACCGAGACAATGAGACACCACGGGAACGCAGGGTCATGGGGACATTAAGACATGGAGATGTGCAGTCACGGGGACACGGGGACATTCAGAAACGGGGACATGCCAGCCGGCCCGACTTACAATTGAACCCCAGGCAAGGGTCTACACAGAGACAAGGGGTTATGGGGACATGGGGACATTGAGACACGGAGACGAGGATAACGTGAGGAGGTTGATGCATATACACATGGGATCACAGATACATGGGAACATGGAGACACAGGGATGCGGAGACAAAGGGACAGGGAGACAAGAGCACGTGAGGACGTGAGGACTTACTGATGAGGGGGGTCTCTTCCTCCTCCTCTTCCGACTCCTGTTGGAAGAGAAGGACACGCGTTAGACACGACTAGAGCAGGAGTGAGGCCTGTGTGAGTCTCCATTACGCTAGAGCAGGCATGAGGCCTGTGTCATGCTCTGATACTCTAGAGCAGGAGTGAGGCCTGTGTGAGTCTCCATTACGCTAGAGCAGGAGTGAGTCCTGTGTGAGGGTCCTTGACTTAAGCAGGAGTGAGGCCTGTGTGAGAATCCGTTACTCTAGAGCAGGAGTGAGGCGTGTGTGAATTCAGTTCATACCTCAATCACCACCTCCTCCTCTACCACTGGAGTTTCCTCCACCACCACCGCGTCCTACGGGCACAGAGATACACTCTTCATGTGTAGCCCTAACCAGAACCCATAACCCTCATTCTAACCCATAACCTAAACCCTAAACCAAATCCAGAGCCTAACCTAAACCCTAACCATAACCTTAACCCAAACCAAATCCTAACGCTTAACCTAAACCCTATGTGTTGACTCTAGCACTAACCCATAACCCCAACTTAACCTTAATTCTAACCCCTTACCCGTAACCCCTTAACCTAACTATAACTTTAACGCATCCTTAAATGGAGCCCATAAGCCTCACCCTAACTGAGAGGTTGGCAACCAAATTTCGTAAAAGTTAAATAGGCCTAGTGCCGAAATGTACTGTGGTGAATACGAAACGGAGGTCCATAATCGATAACGTCACGAAGCAGTCCTTAAAGAGCTGCAGGTTGCTGACCCCTGCCCATGGTAAACTGGACTCCCATGGTAAACTGGACCTCCATTGTAAATTGGGACTCCCATGGTAAACTGTACTTCCATTGTAAACTGGACCTCCATTGTAAATTGGGACTCCCATGGTAAACTGTACTTCCATTGTAAACTGGACTTCCATTGTAAACTGGACTTATATGGTAAACTGGACTCCCATGGTAAACTGGACTTCCATTGTAAGCTGGACTTCAATGGTAAACTGGACTCCCATTGTAAACTGGACTTTCATTGCAAGCTGGACTTTCATTGTAAGCTGGACTTATATGGTAAATTGGACTCCATTGTAAACTGCACTTCTATGGTAAACTGGACTTCCATTGTAAGCTGGACTTCAATGGTAAATTGCACTTCTATGGTAAACTGGACTTCCATTGTAATATGGACTCCCATGGTAAACTGCACTTCTATGGTAAACTGGACTCTCATTGTAAGCTGGACTTCTATGGTAAACTGGACTTCCATTGTAAGCTGCACTCCCATGGTAAACTGCACTTCTATGGTAAACTGGACTCCCATGGTAAACTGCACTTCTATGGTAAACTGGACTCTCATTGTAAGCTGGACTTCTATGGTAAACTTGACTTCCATTGTAAACTTGACTCCCATGGTCAGGGGTCGTCAACCAAAAATAACAAAAGCTGATTTTTTTTTTAGAATTCGGAGAAACCCCCCCCCCCCCTCAATATTTAAAGAGCCGCGTTCGGCTCCGGAGCCACAGGTTTACCGAGCCCTGCCCTAACCCACATTTCATGACCCCCACAGAGTTACTCACACCCTGAGTCTCTTCCTGCATCTCTTCCTCTCCGGTCTCATCCTGGACCTCTTCCTGCGCCTCCTCCTCCCCCCCAGTCTCCTCTCCCGCGGTCTCCTCCTGGATCTCCACGTCTCCGTCGTACTCCTGCACCTGATGGGAGAGCACGTGGGGACCCCCACTGTCGACTCCTGTTCTAACCCCCCGCAACAGCCCCCCTCTCTCCCTCCCCCCCCCCACAAAATTCCAGCCCCCGATTGGCGAGCGCCTATTAAGGCCGGCGCGTGTCCAGCGTTGGACGACTGTTGTGCAGGAGTCTCCGCGGTGATCAAAGTGTTCGTCCTGGTTCCTCGTGGTCGTGCTGCGTGCGTGTGTCCGTTTGTAGTACGTGTCGAGTGGGGAGTGGTGGCGCAGTCGCTAGCGCACTGCGCTACGAGCCTGGCGACCCGAGTTCGATTCTCGCCAACGGCGACAAACACCCGTGACGATTATCTAAACCGTTCCTGGGCCTCACCTAGGTCGACTCGCCACTTGGGGAGACAAAGGTGGCCAGGCGTGGCGATGGCCGCCCGGCCCCTCATAGGTGCTCGCTAACAGCACTTGCCCCAACAGTCTGTTAAAGGCTTTACAGGGGATGTTTGTGTGCACACATGCGCCTAGCCTGGCACCAGCGTAGTGGTGACTTCAGGGCTCTTTAGCGGTGAAGGACAGTGGTTGCACGTGTCTTTTGGTTTGCGCCCTAGCAGTCTGTCGAGGATAGCCAGGGGATCTTTGTCTGCGTGTGTGATGGGGAATTTACTCCGGGCGGGTTCCAGGCGTCGTCATCGCCGGTCCGGACATCTGCTTCGTACTCATCCATCGCCTGCAAATGCCAAGACAGCAGCCCAGGTGAGACCACAGTGACCCAGCTGAGACCACAGTGACCCAGGTGAGACCACAGTGACCCAGGTGAGATGACAGCAGCCCAGGTGAGACCACAGCGGCCCAGGTGAGACCACAGTGGCCCAGGTGAGACCACAGTGGCCCAGGTGAGACCACAGTGGCCCAGGTGAGACAACAGTGGCCCAGGTGAGACAACAGTGGCCCAGGTGAGACCACAGTGGCCCAGGTGAGACCACAGTGGCCCAGGTGAGACGATAGTGGCCCAGGTGAGACCACAGTGGCCCAGGTGAGACCACAGTGGCCCAGGTGAGACCACAGTGGCCCAGGTGAGACCACAGTGGCCCAGGTGAGACGATAGTGGCCCAGGTGAGACCACAGTGGTCCAGGTGAGACCACAGTGGTCCAGGTGAGACCACAGTGGTACAGGTGAGACGACAGTGGCCCAGGTGAGACCACAGTGGTCCAGTTGAGACCACAGTGGCCCAGGTGAGACCACAGTGGCCCAGGTGAGATGACAACGGCCCAGGTGAGACGACAGTGGCCCAGGTGAGCCTGGGTGTGCACTAACAGCGAGCAGGTTTGTACTGTGATTTCCCAGATGTGTGAAAGGAGTGCCCATGTGTGCAGGGACTCACGGGGACGGCCAGGGCTGACCCTGCCAGACCAAGCAGCAGCAGCAGTGCCCACAGCTTCATGGTGACAGCTCTGATGGGAGACACACTGATACACAAAAACAAGACAAAGATCCCCAATATAGCCTTAACAGACTGTGGGGCAAGTACTATTAGCGAGCACCTATGAAGGCCGGTACGGTACACGAGGGGGTGGGTGGCCAGCACCACGCCCGGCCGCCTTTGTCTCCCCAGTGGCGATGTTTACACACCGCACCAGGTACTCATTTGAGGCTGAGTAGACCCAAGGGAGGCCCATGACCAGTTCAGATAATCGCAAACGGTATTGGCCGTGAGTGGGAATCGAACTCGGGTCACCGGGTTAGTAGCACTAGCCACTACACTACCGCTCCCCGCACACATAGATACAAAGACAAAGATCCCCCATATAGGCCTTAACATACTTTTGGGGCAAGTGCTTTTTGTGTGAGCACACACGGATAAGTTCGTGCACAAATGCGTTGGCTTTGTTTACCACTCATTTTCCACACCTCACCCACCTTCACCAGCCCCACCCTCACTCACCCACCCTCACCTGGACCGCCCTCACCCTGCCTCACCAGCCCTCACCCACCCATCCTTAACCAACCTCACCAGGGCTACCTTCACACGAACCTCGTCAGGGCCGTCCATAAATGACGTGACGCGATTTTTGACCCCCCCCCTCGTCACACATCGTCACAAATGTCTGACCCCCCCCTCCTCCCTAGTTGCGTGACGTCATTTATGGACGGCCCCACACCAACCTCACCAACCTCGCGCAGCTTCACTCGTCCGTGATCGCAAGCGGTCATTTGATGGAGCTCTGGGCTCAGACCCAGTTCCCTCGGAGTCCCCGAACACCACATCCCAGAAGTTATTCCCAGGACCCCACGACAGGATGTCCTGGGAACCCGCTTCCCAGGCCCCCTGTACACAGCTCTCTCCTGGGACCTGACTCCTCTTTAGGGACCCCGTCTTCCCCCACGGCCCCGACTCCCAGGACCCCTCTCTAACGCCCCTCTACAAAACTCTCTTCCCTCTGGAACCCCATTCCCCGGGACCCCTCGTCCCAGAATCCCTGTACAAGACCCCCCCACCACCACCAGACCCCCCCCCACCACCAGACCCCGCCCCACCAGACCCCCCCACCAGATCCCCCCCAAAAGACCCCCCCCTCCACCAGACCCCCCCCCTCCACCAGACCCCCCCCTCCACCAGACCCCCCCCCACCACCAGACCCCGCCCCACCAGACCCCCCCACCACCAGACCCCCCCACCAGACCCCCCCCATCAGACCCCCCCCCACCCGACCCCCCCCCATCAGACCCCCCCCACCCGACCCCCCCACCGACCAGACCCCCCCACCCACCAGACCCCCCCCCCACCAGACCCCCCCCCCACCACCAGACCCCTCTCCCCCCCGGCCAGAACTCCGCCTCTCCGCCGCCCCCACCGAGACCGCGGTGGGACCCGGCTCGGCGGCCGCGTGACCTGGGCCAGAACAGAACCACAGAGAACCACGGAGAACCACGGAGAACCACAGAGAACCACAGAGCCACAGAGAACCACACAGAACCACAGAACCACAGAGAACCACAGAGCCACACAGAACCACACAGAACCACACAGAACCACAGAGAACTACACAGAACCACAGAACCACAGAGAACCACAGAACCACACAGAACCACAGAGCCACACAGAACCACAGAGAACCACAGAACCACAGAGAACCACACAGAACCACACAGAACCACAGAGCCACACAGAACCACAGAGAACCACAGAACCACAGAGAACCACACAGAACCACAGAGCCACACAGAACCACAGAGAACCACACAGAACCACAGAGAACCACACAGAACCACGGAGAACCACAGAACCACACAGAACCACACAGAGAACCACATTGAGAACCACAGAACCACAGACGACCACAGAACCACAGAGAACCACACAGAACCACAGAGAGAACCACAGAACCACAGAGCCACAGACGACCACAGAACCACAGAACCACATTGAGAACCACAGAACCACAGACGACCACAGAGAGAACCACAGAACCACATTGAGAACCACATTGAGAACCACAGAACCACATTCAGAACCACAGACGACCACAGAACCACAGACGACCACAGGACGTGCCCGCCGCGCCTGGCTCGGTGTGCCCGCACGAGCAGACGGGACAATGCCGCACGCTGTTGCTGGGTGAAATGTCCTGGGACCCCTCCCACGCTCTGCGGCGCTCACAAAAGCCTCTTTATTTGGGTTCGGGTTTCCAGGGCGCGCGGGGTCTCTGGTGGAGACCGTACAGTGCGAGTGGGGAAGGGCAGCTTCGTGGATTCCATTCTGACTGACATCACCAGCGGCAGCAGTGAGCGGCTGCGTTGGCGTTCGCAACGCAGCCGCTAACGCAGCAGCAGCAGCAGTAGTTCTGATCGGCAGTTGTGATCAGCTATCACAATCGGCAGCAGATATGTCATCATCGGTAGCAGACGGAGTTGCCGCCTGTCCTGGTTTTCCCGGGACGTTCTCTTGTTAGCAGTTGCATAGCAGCAGAAGCATTACACGATGTAGCACCATATTTGTTCCTGGGTGCTGATTGTTATGTTTTAATTGCTTATGCTTTTCAGACCAGGACTTCATGTGAACAGAAGGCACACATGCACACGTTTTCTCACTGAAAATAAAAAAATATATATCACTGACCTGCTCACAAAAGCAAAGTTTGTGGGGAATAATATCCATTTTCTGTACTTTTGAGGCGTAAGCAATTAGGAAATAACACTACCCAGGAACACGTTTTTTTTGTTACACAGCGAATTATCAGGAGTGTGCGTCAGCTTCGCCATCAGCAGCAGAGTTACGTCAGGATCATCATCAGCAGCGAGAAGTTGCCACTTGTCCTGAGTGAGGCAGCAGCTGTCCTTGGGGAGTGTTGCTTAATATCGAGTTCTGGTTCTTGCCACTAACGTAGCGATGACAAACAACAGTGATCCACTACTCGAGACGACGCATCCACCCGGCTCTCTCCTCTCTTCCGCTAGCGTGAGAAGTTTCCCTCCCCGTTCCCCACGATAACCTGCCGGTTTTTTTTGTGTAACTCGGAGGTGGCAACCTGATCCCTCAGCAACAGCTGTAATAATAACATCAACATAGTCAACGCCATTATCATTATCCGAGCTCTGGTTGGCTAAACCTAAATTCTGAAACCCGATCCTCAACATCCACCTGCAATTGAATCCACCTATTTCTAACCCTACCTTTTGTACAGTCAGGCTGTCCTTGAATCCACCCATCTGAGTCTACGCGATCTACAATCCTGATCAACAATCCGCCGAACTGATTTACAAACCACCTGATTTATAATCCACCTGATTTACAAACCACCTGATTTACAAACCACCTGATTTATAATCCACCTGATTAATAATCCACCTGATTTCTAATCCACCTGTCCAAGATATGTCAGCCCAGCCTTGACACCAATTCCCCTGATTAAGAATCCACATAATTCACAATCCAGGTGGATTTTAAATCAGGTTAGTTCTAATCTTAGGTGGATTCTAAATGAGGTGGATTATAATCCAATAAATTAAGTTGATATAGAATGCAATGGATTTATCTTCCACCAGGTGTACAGTCCACCGATTTACACTCCACCTGGACTAGAATCCACCATTATTTACAATCCACCTAGACTGGAATCTACCTTTATTTACAATCCACCTGGACTAGAATCCAACTTTATTTACAATCCACCCGGGCTAGAATACACCTTTATTTACAATCCACCTGGACTAGAATCCACCTTTATTTACAATCCACCTGGACTAGAATCCACCTTTATTTACAATCCACCTGGACTAGAATCCACCTTTATTTACAATCCACCTGGACTGGAATCTACCTTTATTTGCAATCCACCTGGACTAGAATCCACCTTTATGTACAATCCACCTGGCCTAGAATCCACCTTTATGTACAATCCACCTGGACTAGAATCCATCTTTACTTACAATCCACCTGTGCCAGGTGTTATCAGCCCAGGTATTTGGCACAAACACGAAACCAGGCGCCGCGTTCGAATTGTTTTGCCCAATCGGCCCAAAACGGATCGCACTGCACGGGGAGCTGTCCCCATTGTAAGCGACGGAGATAAGGGTTTCGTTTCGTCAAAACATCTCTCCAGACGAGGGGACATTCTGCCAACAATGCGCCGAGCTGAACCTTTGACGTTTGGAACGCCACCACAAGCAGTTGAAAGTAAAAATAACATTTGTATTTGACCAGGTGAAGCCCGCTGAGCGATGTGGTTCTTTTTCAGAAGCGGCCTGGCTATCGCAAATGATAGTCGGACAAAGTGTGGCTTATCGTGTGAACATTTAAAGCAGCCAAATACTGTAAACGCATGTTTTTAAATGTGGAGGGGGGAAACCGGAGGACCCGGAGAAAAATCCACGTGACCACGGGCAGAGAGACCACGCAAACTCCAAATATACGGCAGCAGCAGGCGTCAAGGTCGGGATCGAACCCACAACCTCCTGTATACCAGGCGAGGTAGTTAACGTCTCACTGCCGTTTCACCAAGAGTAAGCTGGCCCACCTCGCGATGGGTTGTAGCCGGGCTGGCCTAGAACCCCCTCCTAATGGTCTTAAGAAGGAGCCTCAAAGAGTCCATGCCGTCAAGGGGAACTCGAGAGACAAGAAGAGTGTGATGGCGGTGCTGATCGTGGTGGTGATTAAGGTTATTGGGGTGATGTGGTGGCGTTGATAGTGTTTGCGATGGTGGGGGGGGGGGCTAAGAAGGCTTTGTTCATGGTTGGTAGTGAAAAGTGGTCGGTGTGGTTGTGTTAGTTATGTTGGAGATGGTGTTAGTGTTGGTGATAGTGATGGTGCTAATGGTATTCACGGTAGTGGCGATGGTGAAAGTTAAGGTGGTGATGGTGACTGCTGAATATGAGAGGATTGCGTGAGCACCCTAGATATCCTCGAATGATCTGGACACAATCCCATCAGTGAATTCCTCCAGAAGGCGAGGCTGCGTTGGCTGGGTCATGTCGCCCTCATACCCAGCCACCTGGATTCAGCTTCTGGATACAGGTTTCTAGACGGGCACAGCAAAGGCTCGAGATGAGATGCGGTGCAGGAGGATGTGGAGCTGAGTGGACTCGCCGATGACTGGTACCAGTGGTGTCAAGATCGGCCTCTGTGGAGGACGCTACTGGGCAGCTGGAGGCAGTCGCCCTCCACCAACCATGGAGTGAAGAGGAGGGACGCTCACAACAACGAACGGAGCGCCGGGTGTATAAAACGTCAGTGGGATGGAGCACAGGTGGTGCATCTGCCAGTCATCTCAGTCAACGCGTGGCACATGGGTCTCTCCCGTGACCTCCTCCTGTCAGCAGCGAGCCTTGCAAACGTCTCGCGTGATCGCCTCAAGGCGCACCTAGCCCAGCACAAGCGCCGTGATAAAGCCAATCGATGCCACTGCGGTTGGAGCCGATGGCGATCGTTGTCGTAGAGATGGTGGCGATAGTACTTAGGTGGTGGCAGCTCTGTGGACAAAATGAACCACTCGCGAACCCATCGCCAGCGAGCTGTGCGGTCCTGGTGGCCGCGGTGCCGTCCTGGCAACTGGACTGAACAAAAATCTATTAACAAATGTTTTTGTTTTAAATTTTGATTTAAAGCTTTCGTTACTGCAGGGATTCATATTCTTGGTTCTTTTGGTAAAGTCACGTAGAAGGGAAACAATTAAATAATAAAAATATAAAACAATTAAATTCTCACGACGTTTCGACTGCAACACAAGCAATCATCATCAGGTGTGAAACCCACAGCAAGAAAATTTGACAAAAGTGGCGGTTTTTTTAACGTTAGCACCACGGAGAGCGATTTGACAGTTTGTTCAGATGGACGAGTCCATCTATGTTCGGAAAAGAGGAGGGGGGACGAAAATAATAGATGCGGTCTGAAAGCCACCGTAAGCGTGAACAAAGCCGTCCCTTGGTGTGGACCAATCAGTTTCAAGGACAATACATATATTATCATAGTATGTTTTTTGTTTGCATTTTTACTACAGGTATTGTGGTTAATGCAGACATGAATCCTTATAAAAAGGTTTCAGTTTTGTTGCCAGAAAAAAGGGGAAAACCTTATTATTACATTTTGGTACTGGCAAAGGAGGTCTAATGATGACGTGAACAATCAATTAAGACCCAAAATGGTTTATCAAATCCTTCCAATTGTGTTTTATCAGATAAAGGTCCACTGAGCTGTAAACTCTTTTTCAGAAGAGACTTGGTCTATCACAAATGGTAGTTCAGCGAAGTGGCTTTTCGTGTGGACATTTATCGCAGCAGCCAAATACTCGGAGCGCGTGATGTCGATTCTCTCAACCGTCCACGATGAGAGAGAGAGACACGCGAATCCCAATCACACGACAGACGTCACGGTCGGGATCGAACCCAACAACCTCCTGCATACCAGGCGAGGTAGTTAGCATCTCATAGCCACCGTGGCGAGATGTTCTACCGTGGGAATCCGGACCGGGGCCCCACACCTGCCCAGCTCAGAGGCCAGACCGGGCCCGGCCGCGCTCGCAAGGTGGTCGTGGGAACGCCGCATGGGAGACGGTTGCATACCTGTGGTGGCTGATCCCATCTCTGAGAATGTGCCGCTGGTCAGGAAGGCGAGGCGCGCGCGCGGTGGAGGAGGAATGCGTTGCAGCCCCAGGCGGGGAGTCGGGGGGAGGTGGAGGGACGGGCCCGGTGGGATTCCGTGGGGGTTGGGGGCGCTGTTTAGGGGCGCCCACTAGTACCGTGTCGAGGATCCATGGAGTCCCTGTTGTGCTGGTGGTGGTTGTTGTGGTGGTGGTGGTTGTTGTTGTGGGGTAGTGTTGCGGTGAGCGCGCTGCACTACGGGCCTCCCGTAGGTCGACTCAGTCTCAAATCGAGTAGCTGGTGCGGTGTGTAAACATCGGCACGAGAGAGACAAAGGTGGCCGTGCGTGGTGCTGGCCATCCACCCCCTCGTGTGCCGTGCTGGGTGTCATAGGTGCTCGCTAACAGCACTTGCCCCCACAGTCTGTTCAGGCTATACGGGGGATCTTTGTCTTTGATGGTGTTATTAGTGGGGGAAATGGTGTCAGTTATGATGTGAGTTATGTTGCGAGTCATTGTGATATTGATGATGTTAGTGATGGTGATAGTGATGTTATTGGTAATGTTGGTGATGTTAGTGATGGTGATAATGATGTTAATTGTGGGGGTGATGATAATGTTGGTGATAGAGGCGATGGAGTTAGTGATGGTGGTGGTGGTTGTTATGGTGATTGTGGTTTTCAGTGATTGTGGTGGTATTGGTGATGGTGTTAGAGTTGGTGATGGGTCTTGGTGATGTTTGTGATGGTGGTGATGTTAGTGACGGTGATAGTGGCTGTCTCGTCGAGAACTGTGACCGGTTCCTTAAATATCTCTGCATATTCAAGCGCGCAGTCGAAAGCGGCAGTCTATAATTAGTCTACAATATATATAGTACCGTCTATATAAATATACTGTATATACACAGCACATGTGTGGGTGTGCTGACCAATTGGGGGCCTTTGACAAAAGTTTTATACACCCCCCCCCCTTGTGAGATAATAGCGGAGATACAGACACGGGAGAGACTGTTGAAAATGGTAAAGGCGCAGACCCGCAATTACTCGCTCACGCCACTGGGGGGGGGGGATCTGCTCGACTCTCCCACGCCGAGTAGAATTATCGCATGTACCCCTCCACGTACCCCTCCACGTACCCCTGCATGTACCCCTCCACAGCCACGTGCCCATCGACCGTGGCCGGTCCCCGCTTACAAAGACGCAGATCGCCCGGCGTAGCCTTAACGGACTGTTGGGGCAAGTGCTGTTCGCGGGCACCTGATGAAGGCCGGCACGGCACACCACGGGGAGGGGGATGGGTGACCAGCCAGCAACCCACGCCCGACCGCCTTTGTCTCCCCCAGCGGAGACGTTTACACACCGCGCCCAGGGTGACTCATTCGAGGCGGAGTCGACCTAGGGGAAGGAGGCCCAGGACCGGTTCAGAGAACCGAACTCGCCTCCACTGCTGCGTGGACAGAGACAGCCGGGGGGGGGGGGGGCTGAGCTGACAGACTTTACCCCCCCCTCCCCCCCACTGAACGCAACTGCCGCGCCCGGAGATCGAATCGCCCTCTGGATTTCGAGTCCAGCGGCGTGACGCCACCGCGACCGTCTTTGCCTTCTCAGTGTCAAGAGCTCAAGACGAGGATGGCGTGAATAAATCAGTACGACAGTGATCATCACTGCGCGCACCTCGCCCTGATGGGAACTGTAACAGGGGCCGCGCCATAAACCAAACCACAGCGTTGCGGGCACTGAGAGCCGAGGGGGCCTCTTAGAGACCCAAACCCCCAAACCTCGCAGTCGCAAAACGACGCAAATCGGTGCTCAGCCGGTTTTGTGTTTGTTGTAAACCGGTGTCTTCACGCGGTTACCGGTTTACGCAAAAACAATTTTTAAAAAGATGCACGTGAACAACCCTGC